>NW_015971660.1:0-452619 GCF_000836435.1 Fonsecaea multimorphosa CBS 102226 | reverse complement strand
CGGAACGACGGGAAAGCAGCATGGGGGGGGGGGGGGGCGGATGATGAGTGTACATCGAGCAAAGCAAAGAGGAACAGTCGATTCTCTCCTCAAATAGACCTTCAACTCACCGTCCTAGTCTTTATCCATTCATTCCAATCACTCTATTCAATTTGGACTAGGTTGGCTGTCCCGGTTCGTGTCTCTGACTTGTTCCTCGGCCTTTCGTTCAGTTGTCCTGTGAATCCGGAACGCAACCAGGATCAACGGACGAGCAGATCTCTTAGCCGAATTTCACCCTCGCTACGGCAGGGCTCTATCTGGACTTGAAGAGATGTTGACGTCTCCCACCCCCGTCTTCCTCATTTGACCCTCCGTCGTCATCTTAGTCACTCGTCTTGTTTGTCTTGGAAACGGCACTTCTCCGGTCGGCTTTGCGTTGAACTCCGAAACCTATCAAGCCCCGAAAATCGCCTTCATCAGGTATTTCGAGGCTTCCTCCCTGCCCGGACTCTCAAGCATCCTGTACACCCGATTGCCACTCTTGTTGCCTAGCCAGTTGCCTCTGTCATGAGGCACCTCACCATCCGAGTTCCTCCTCCGTCTGGCTCGTTTGTCGCCCACCGTCATGCCTCTAGTCCACTGGCCGGCCGTTTCGATTCGGATATCCTCGGGACTGCGCGCGCTCGCTTTCCAAGATGGATCGTCGTGCGTCAGCACATACCAGACGCACAGCGGATCATGCAGGGCCAGAGCGGCGCCTTCGCCCTCGTGGCCGATGTGCAGCCGTTCCATCTTGTCTAGCATGGGGGTCATGAAAGCCGTCATCCACGCCGCGAGCGGCGAGCCGGCTTCGAGATGAGGCTTGGCAGAGGTGTTGAACTCGCCGCGGCTTAGCATGTGGTATTCCGTAATGTCCAGACTCATGAGTGTGAGCTTCAGCTGTTTGGACAGACGCGCAGGGTATTGCAAGAGGTGGAAGCTGCGTTCCCCTTCTGTGGCAATAGGCATTGTGCTCGCTGGGATGGGTGACGATAGCGCATACACACGAGCAGCAGCATAGGGATCCGCATAGACGTTGAATTCCGATACAGGCGTGACGTTGCCGATCCCGTCGACTGTGCCACCCATGGTGACAACTTCCTTGCATCGCACAAAGGTCTCTGGATCTTCGGCCGCGGCCAGAGCAAAGTTGGTGAGCGGGCCGATGGCAATCAGGGTGATCGTATCCGGTTCATTCTCCCGTAGCAGCCGAAGGATCTCCTTATGGGCAGGCTCGAGGGAAGGGACGAATGCATTTGTGTCTTCCTCGAGATCGACTTCAGGCTTGGCCTTCTCGGTGATGAAATGGTCCGGTGGAGGTTGCTCGAACAGCTTGTTCCAACTCTCCTCGGGCGAGAAATGGGGATGACTTGTATGTGTTCCGGCCAATCCATCGGTACCATGAAAATAATCAGCGCTCTCGATGCGATCCTGCAGGGGTTCGTCTGCGCCGATGGCCACGATCGGCTTGAATTTGGTGAGCCCTTCGAATCCGACTGGTCTGCCCTGCTCCTTGCGCCATGCAATTTCCTTCTCCAGGACATGGAAGATGGCGACGACGTTGCGTAAGCAGGAGCGTACATCAACATTGCCAAAGGTAATCGAGATGAGCAGCACCTCGAGGTCGTCGGCGCTAGCGGCGAGGGCGAGCAAGATGGCTAGGACATCGTCGACCCCGGGGTCGGTGTCAATGATGATGCGATTCTTGGGCGCCATGGTTTTCTCTTGAAAAGCCTCACTTCAATGGTAATCTTACTTGAAAAGATCCGCTAATGCAAAAGCACTGATGATGACTGGGTGATTGACGATGCAGGCTTAGTGACAGGAGAGCAAACCGATAGACAAGCCGAATTGTGATTCACTGCAGAAAGAGGCAATTGGAGTCGAAGCGTAGTGTGGCCTAGTGGCTCATCATGGATATTGGCAAGGAGTAATAAAGAAGTAAAAACTGCACTGGGGTCACGTGGGATTCACCGCGCGCGTGCCGCTTTTATTCGCACTCACCTTCGCACTCACAATATGATCTCCTCGTACATGGACCCAAGTATCGTAGACGAATCTTTGCCCGGGTTCGATCTCTTCGCAGATTACGGAGATTGATAATCTACAGATATTCAGTGACGAGGAACATCAGATTATGCTCACCCAAGATTCCGGTTAAAGCGTGAAGTAATTGATTGAACGTGATACGGCATCCTCGGACGCTGTAAGGGATGTTTATCGAAGTGCGCAAATGGTCAGGCATCCGTGAGTCCGTGACTGCAGCGCCTTCTACAGTTGACCAGAGCACACTAATTGTTCACCTCCTGCCAGCTTTCCCAGCTACTATATATCCGGCAAGGAAGAGCAAAATATCCTGCTGCTTCGCATTTGTTGAAAGCGCCCGCGTCCGAACACGCCGAGTGATCTCATTAAAATTGATCTTTTCGGCACCAAAAACCAATCTTCGTACGTATCAGAATAAGATTTATGAATTTTAGCTTCACTGGGTGAGAGATGAGGACTTGGACGCAGCCCCCTTTGGCGATGTCCGGTTTAACGCGGCTTGGGTGAGGATGAAAGATGCGAGTCTTGGCATCAGCATATGGACTACTACGAGGTAAGGCTGCGACAACTGTGTGTCCCTGGCTTGAGCCACGATCGCAATGCTTCATCGGGGAATGTGCTTGCGTGTCCTTGAGGTCATTGATTTTCTAAATCTGTACTGCCCGGATCCTTTGTCCAGAATGCAGAAACATGCCGAGACATTGTCCCAACCTACGTTCTACCCCTGGGAACGTAACCGCTTATGCAAGTCAAATATCACACGTACTTCCTTCATCGTGGCCCCTGGCCCCTGCCCTCGAGATGGCGTGCCGGATAGCTCTCTGCGCGGCAAAGATCGAGACAAGCCGCCTAATGAGACAAATTGTCTCCGAAACATCCTGTAGCGGATCGCGTTTGTCTGCTTTCGTCTGACCAGCCCTCATGGTCGTCCTGCGTGGTCTCGTTTCACATTCTTATACCATCGACGCGTGCTTCGGGCATAGTGTGCTCTTTCTCCTTCCCAAATAAGACCACTGCCATGGATTCTCAGACTTCTCAGTAGACTTTCTTCTTCTCGTCCACGCTCAGTTGACCGGGTCCCATGTTAACCAGTAGCAACAGACCACCCATGATTGACAGAATTTGGAAAAAGTCGTACTTGGCAAAGTCCTTGTGAGGGTGGTTCTTGTGCAGCTGCAGAATATCAAGGGTCAGTACAGTCGACCAACAGAAAACTCCCACAATTCCACTTACCGTCCAGAAATTGTTGACGAGCACGTTGAAGACACTGAGCAGGACAACCAGGATGACGGCGCTGAGCTTCGCCTTGAACCCCACCACGACCATCACGCAGGCCACGAACCCAATCATGCTCACCAGGACTCTCCCGACGCTCCATTCACCGGCAAAAACGAACCCGATGAAGAGGAAAATCAGCAGGACTCGCCCCCCAAGCTGGATGTACATCTTCTTGTCCTTCTCGTCAATTGTAGGTAAACCGGCAAACACCCTCTTCTTCACGAAGCTGTCTCCGAGCACCATGAGCAGACCTCCGATCACGGACAGGTTGCGCAGGAAGAAATTGAGATCGAAGATGAGGCCGTAGCCGAGAGCTTGGACAACCACGACTGACAACAGGCCGGCCACTGCATACTCGCCGTAGCGGCGCATGATGACCAGTGTTGAGCAGACCGACATAGTGATGACATTAAAGATGAGGAACAGGTGGGTGATGCCCCAGGGGACTAGTGTACGTCCGTCAGTATCTGCAGTTCCTTGATTTTCTTCTCGGGTTCACCCACTATGTCTGAATTCTCTCAAGAACGTGAGCTGATCGCCCCACTGTGTCACAATTCTGACTGCGTCCTCGAGGAATGTCACAACGATGAGGAATCTACCGATGGCGGGCAGGTATCTGTACGTATGACCTCTTCGAGTAAGCTTCCGGCCTGTTTTCCAAAAAATTGCCCATACAGCTTTTGCAGCCTCATGGAAGGTGAAATGAGTGTATCCTCACGGTTTCAGGGGCTCGCCCATGGTGTTCAACCAGTCTTCGATCTTGCTCGTCTGTTCTCGGATCTGGTCGAGCGGACTCGGGTCGTTGGTGGCATTGTCGCTCCGTTGGGAGCCGAATTGATTGTTCAGGCCCAAGTTGTAGCCTGCGGTGCCTCTTATTTGCGCCATGGTGACGCTGGGGAGGAAGTAAATGGTGGCAGTTGTCTGCTTCTTGGGTTCAGGTGAGGGAGGGTTCGATCGCGGTCAGGAAGTGGTTCGGTCGAGAGTGAAGAAAGCGGGTAGCAACCGAGTAATGCAGGACGGATTTGATGGCGAGAAGGGTGGTGTGTCTTTTTCAGCGCAGCAACTGCCCAAAGTTCTTCCCAAAGTTTCCCACGCAGGGGAGTAAGATTATATTCACCCGTGGGCAAGTGAAGCAACCGTGTGTCAATCTGCAACCGAGTTCGGGTTTTCGGTGGAGGCACAGCACAAGCACAAGCACAAAATACTCGGTACTGCCTCTCTGGTATTCTTAACACGCTGGCTACTAGTCGTGGTGCGAGGTGGGTGCGAGTGGGTGCGAGCCTGCGAGGTGTGCTATTCTCAACCCAGCCAATCACGCTGTCTGGAACCCCTGGATTTTGGTTCTGACTAAGTCCACAATCCCCTTCTTGGTGGCTGCTTGGTGGCTGCTTGGTGCTTCAGTCCCCTTTACCATTTTATCCCCTCCTCGCACTGATACTCGCGAGGTACTCGTACAGGTACTGCCCCTTTCGCATCCCGTCCCACAGCTTCTCTTCTCACCGCTGGACATGTTGGTCGCGCTCAGCCGCAGAGTGTGTTTTCTAGAATAAGCGCCGCTACTCGGTCGCGTCGCTTCTACATGACTTGCATGTCATACGAGTACACAAGTCCCCAAGGGTTCTATCTTAGGGATCGTCCCGGTGGCGCAATAGCTTTTCTCTCCATACTTTTCTGAGCAGCACACTTTTTCTCCCTTTTTCCACATGGAGAAATTTGGACCTCGTGGGGTTCCATTCGGAATCTGATGACTTGATCTCCGCTTTTGCCTTTGACCTTTGACCTTAGTGATATCCATGCCCATGCTAATGCTCCGTAAATAATGCTCCACGCGGGCAAGTCTTGAATTCAAAAGAGAAACGAAAGCAGAAGAAAAGAAAATCCCACACAAACAAACAACGCGCCTCGCCTCTCACTTGACCATGCACTATTGGCAACAACACGGCGCCACATCCGCGTCGGAACGCTTCGGAGCGAAGCCCTTCTCTCACATCTTGTATGACCCGGTCAAGCCTCCCATTCGGCATCCTTGAACGTCGGATCTGTCACCGGCTCGATGGATTGGAATCGATTCGGGTTCTCCACGCCTGGTTTGATCCCATTCGATCGACTGCCGTTGATGACGGGGTGGTTGTTTGCCACAGGTCTGGCAACCGAAGAACTTGCTTCACTGCTGGTGTCATTTATATCCTTCTTCGCCTTCTTCTTGCCTTTCTTGTTGGTCACCGACTCCCATTTCTCTTCTTGTGCAAGCTCGTTTGCCCACTTGTCTTGCTCCTCCTCGTTGACTTCATCAGCCCAACTTGGTCGGCTACCAAGGACGGGCCTAGCGAGTTTCTCTCGGTCTGATGCTCCCAACGCATGAGTTTCCCCTTCGCCAACGTCTTGTTTGACTGAGTTGATGGTGGCACTATCTGGGACAGAGTTGGTGACGTTCGACAGCGGTTCTGCCTTGACAGACTCATTTACGGTGACAGTGGGTAGCTCTGGCTTTTCAAAGGTTTCGAGGAGAGGCGCAACTTCGGTGGTCTGGGCTGACTTCTCTGGGGCCGGCTTCGCAGTCTGCCAGGCATTCTGCTTCGCCGTGAACGAATTTGCCTTGGTTTGGTTCGAGCTTCCTTCGGCCATTCTGGCAGTCCGCAATTGTGCTTGTTTCTTTTGCTCGTGGATGAGGTCAGACGCCTCTCTCAAAGCCTTCTGCTCCGCTGCCTTGGCCTGTCTCTGTCTCTGTTTCTTGGTCAAGGCAGGTTGGAAGGCGGCTTTCGAGGAGCCCGCTGATGCCCTTGGACCCTCACTCTTGACATCTGTCAACCTCAGAATACCAGGTTTGGCTGCTGGGGTCTCTAGCATGTCCGACACGTCACCAGCCCGCGAGGTGGGCGCAGTCGACACGGGACCGGTGGAGGGAGATCCAATGGGAGAGAGGTCGTCGTCTGCATCACGGCCGGTGGTGGAAGAGGTCTCGGTGGAAAGTCCTGAAGCTTCCAGGCCATTTTGTTTCCCAGTCGAGTCCTTGGCGACAGCGCGTCGCTCTTTCTTGGTTGCTCCCTGCGACTTGGCGGGCTCCAATTTGGTGCCAGCCTGCGCTTTGGCGAGCTGTTGAGCGAATTCTTTGTTGCTCAACTCGTCCTCCTCATCTCGGGGCAGAGTGACTCGTTGGCCCTCAGCAGTCTGGGCAACCACCTTGTCCTCAATGGAAGGGGAGATGAGCTTCCTTCTCTTGTTGGCCTTAGCTTCAGGAGCACTGGTCGGGGTAGACGTGCCGCTGTTGCTGGTCTCCAGTCGACTGGCATGTGTCCGCTTCGCTTTCTGCCGCTTAGCAGCATGCCTCTCCGACTCTTGTGGCGGTTGTGGTCCTCGTGTAAAAGCCTGGCCAGTAAGTTTATTGAACAGGTCCGGATTGTAGTATCGGGTGAGGGCTGCGGTCAACGCAAATAGGGCGACCCAAGAGGCGGCGGTGGACCACATCTTGGGGGGTGCCAGAGTGATGGGATCAATAGTTTGTGTCTGAATGTCTGGTGGCGAGGTACCAGATGATTTTCCTTACGTTCGACAATGTCCTTAATCTTCTCTTGTGAAGTCGTGAAAGAAGGGTTGAAAAGGCCGTTGGACAATGAAGAGGTGGTGCTCGTAGGAGGCGTGGCGAAGCAAGGGATGAGGGAGTTGGGTGATTTCGCGCCGGAAGCGAGGCGGTTTGTCGCCAAATTCCGACAGACTTGGATCAAAAGTGGGGAGGAAAAGAAAGACGCGTATGGATCTGTGAAGGGGGAGGGATGCTAGAGAGAGCTCGAAAGTAGTTGCATTTGCTGTTCACGGGCGCAGATGACTGGAAGGTGGTGTCGAGATGTCTCAGGAGAGTGGATGGGGTCGAGGATCGAAATGCAGCGCAATTTAGAACCAGGCTTAAAGATCCGGGGTCAAGCCGGACTGGCTGTTAGTGGCTCAGACTCAGATTGAACCACACCACCCCAGTGACCACTGACCACCTAGCGAGCTACCTAGGTAGGCAGTGGCCACACCAACCCGCGGCCACCGTGACATCTTGGCGAGGCTTTGAGGAACCCCAATATCACCCAGGCTGCGCGATACGAGGTACTCGGTACTCCGTAATCATCCAGGCCCTGAACCTCAACCTCACTTTCCTTTTTTAATCGACAGAATTGCCGCGGTTGTCACGATCACGGATGCCAATACTCAGGTAGTTGCCGACGCCCGATAAATCCATCGTGCAGCAGCCGACTCTTTGCCTCGTCGGCCTTGCGAAAGAGACGCATCCGCAGCTGTCGCTTCTATCCTCAATGCTGACTCTACAAATAGGCCTAGACAAATGTTTCTTTCCATTGAACGTTCTTCGCTCATGGGAATAGTCGAAGTGAGCTTGTATCTGGCAAAAATTCAAACTCTGACAAAAGCAAGTCTCCGCCCCAGTCCCAGACAGAGTAGTCTTCTATAGGACGAGAAAGCTTCGGTTTTCCAATGTCGGTATCATACTGGCCGCCGCTCAGATCATTTGCTTGCTCCGCTCTTAAAGGGCAGTGCTCAGTATTTGCTTGGTCGGCTGGGCCACTTGCTGCAGCTTGTCCTTGGAGATCTGGGACTGCGTTTCCTCCAGATACACCGGGTGCCCCTGGCGCCGTGCTAAACAAATAGCTGCTCAAATTCAGATGAGCTGCCACTCCTCGCATGCGTTCCCAGAGATATTTGGAGTGGTATGTGGTCCCAGCTAGAGCGCGAAGAAGGTTCATGGCGACCAGGGAACTCTGCCGGGCTTTGAGATGAGCCTCTTCCGTTATGATGATCTCCTTTCCATTGGCAGAGGGATTTCCACGTTTCGAAGAACCGAATGTGGTCGCAAAAAGCAGGACATCCAAAGCTGTGATGAGAAAATGATTGAACAGGGCCTGGTGGAAGCGGAACTCCTTTGTGGAATTATCCAACCCTACCAATATTTCCACTGTGTTTGCGGCCACGTCCACAGACGTGGTCCAAATATCTGGCGGTGCTGCATCACGGAGAGTTGTGCAGAGAAAGGATCGGGAGATGAGGGTTCGAAGATGGTTTGCACGTAAGGAGAGGGTTGTGCGCACCAAATGGAGAGCTGCCGTCGCCCTCTCGTTCGCGCTGGTATGTTCCAAGTCGCTAGAGGTGTGTTGTGTCCATTGTTCAAGTTGGTATTGGAAAAATGCATATCTCTCTCGCCAATTATGCAATAGCTGAGGTCCAGTATCTCTACCATCACAGAATAGATCATCAGTGGCTTGCTTTCCGATCCGTGAGTACTCGGCCATGGCTATCAAGAAGACTGCACCAAGCTGATACACGCTATCAGTTAGCCGCTTAGAGCGATCACAGAGGAAGAGCTGCCAAGTTTGGGACTTACAGGTCGGGGAAATGTTGGCTCGAGGCGGAGCTCTTGAGCAGCATTTGCTACTCCCAACCCGTAGCTGAGCTGGCGTTCAAGAACGTAAATTGTCCAGATGGTGTTGACGACCCAGGAACGAGTTGAGGCATCGGGGAATGAGCGAATGAGCACAATCTCCCGGTTCAGCCCGAGCTCCAGAATGATTCGTGTGACGTTCCCTAGGAAGCGCCATCCGCGACGCCATATTCCACGACGTAGATAGAAAATGCACTGGACACAAGTCAATCTTCTTCAGTGGTGAATTCTGTGGAAAGGGCCCTTACCACCAAAGTCATTGATACCAAATCTTTCAGGTCCACGGTATCGCTCCAGAGCATTGACTCTACCTCTGAATGAACGCTTTGGAAGAGCCTCAAAGCCATGGTACTGTGCGTATCTCCCTCTGTAAGCAGCCCCGTCGCTAAAACCAGCTTTAGAATAACCAGATCACTTCGGCGTAGTTCTAGTGTAGGGAACCCGGGTGGTCTTTGATTTGAGTACGGTGCCCGGGCACCAGTGAAGCATTCCGCTATTCGCATGATGTGGGCCGTGTCGACAATGGGATACATGAGCCCTTCCAGAACCCCATACGATTCTATGGTTTGCATAATCTGGTTGTCGTCCAGCTCTTCCAGTGGGTGGAGCAAGCTCGAAGGAGAGAGCACCTGAGGCAGGGGCATGTGTGACGCTGAGCTTGGAGAACCAGAGGCATCGCTCTGGCTCATGTCACTCCAATCCCCGTCAACGATCTCGCCCTGGATTATCCAGAAAGGAGATGGCGTCGATGTTGACGGTGAGGCAGGTTGTGTCATTGGCTTGTTAGAGCCGTGGAACTTTTGGACCCCAGGATCAATTACATTTATGCAGAATAGTGAGCTCGTTTGGCTGTGGAGCAATGGTAGTCCCCTTTTATAAGCTGTCTCGAAGCCGTGTTCCCTTGAACTCGGTGGGCTAGGCAGGTTTTGAGCGCCCGTCAGCATTGCCATTTGTCCTGTCAAGAGGTCTAGCTTCCGGCCTTGCTGCTCAAGGAGCGCTAACAGCGCTGCATAACAGCGGTCTTCATTGTCCCTGATGAAGTGAGTTCTTGCTGGACGATCGATAGCTGCTAGGGAGGGTGGGATTCAGTCAGCGTACTCTTGCTGCCGCTCTTCCACTAGGAAGCTGGGCAGATGCTGTGCACTGTAGTGGCAAGTTAATGGGTCACGCGCGGCGCAGTACGCACACGGAAGGCGGCCATCACAACGAACTTTGGCGGCTTTGCATCGATTGCAGGCATGCGTTGTATAAGGATCTCGCTTTCGACGAGTAGTGGGATGTTGTGTCCCCCTCTTAGCAATTCTGCCACCAGTCTTCGCGCTGATGGTAGAGCGAGATTCAGATGGAGCAGGCATCGTTTCAACGATTCGTACCGTACATAATGAAGACTGTGCTCGAAATTGGCACAGACTCAAGACGACGTGAGAATACCTCCCTTCCTAGGTAAGTAGATAGCTGATTTAAAATCAGGAGGAACGTGATTTCCTAGCGCGGAATAGGGGCGTGCCAAGCGTCAAAGTCTGGGGGTGCGGAGTTCCTCCGTGTGGGGGAAATATCAGTTCTAGGTGCGAGATTCTAGTGAGGCTCACTAAGGCTGCCACTCAGTGGCCGGATCCTATTCGGTGAACCCCGTCATGTTCTGGTCGGAGGGTAAATCGAGTCTCACTCCTACGGGTCCAGCGGTTAATAAACAGAGGATGTCACATGCTTAGCATTTGTACACCATTGTATGGACTGGAGGAGATTCATCTTCGGGATTCAGAGGCACAAAATCCTCTTTATTACGCCGAGCAATGTCGCCGGACAGTCGTCAACCATACTCATGCTTCTCCACGCCACGAAATTGTCGGGACGTACCAAGACGCAGCCATCCTCGTTGACTTCGCGGCGATGATACCAGTCATTATAGACGGCTTCATATTCCAGACCAAACCCGACCGCAAATACCGCCACATCCAAGCCCAGGTTTTCTTTGACTCTGGCAGCAGCAACCCGCCACATGTCTCCGCCATGGCCAATAAAGAGTGCGAATCGGCCTTTGCCGCTCAGATCCAATGTGGACACCGGTTTCTGTGGAATGCTCGTGTTCAGCCAGGCATGTGGCAGTCTGACCCCAGGGTATGTATGGGGCTCGTAATACAAGACCGGATCTAAAGGTGGCTTCGGAGGCGTTCCTGCGTCGTCGAGAAAGATGGCAGACGACTCATATCGCTGTCCCATATCGGATCCCTGCGCAAGAAATTCGTGACATGTATAATCAATCGAATGGATGAGTTGCTGCCGGCGAGCTCGGCCACGTTCGGATACTTCATCCAGTATGGCCAATTGTTGCTTCCGTTCCTGCAAGGACGGGTTGAGAAACCCAAGAGATTCAAAGATAGGTATATGTTCCCTCAGAGAAGAATTCGCCCTGGGTTTGGAGCCGTTAGCTGCAGACGTCTTTACATTGTCGAACCGTGCGAGGAGCATACCGGTCAACCACTCCAGCTCCTACTGGTGCCCGCTCGACAGAATAGCTGTCCAGCAGCGATCTCCCTGCAAGTCCTGCCTCTCGTTAGCAGGTGGATCTCGCTTCGACCCCCCCCGAAACTCCGTATTCAGCTGCCTGGGAATTGAAACCTACCCTTTTCGACCAGAGCAACCTTCCATGCTAAGTTGGCGGCATCTTGGATGCAGGTATTCGATCCGAGCCCATTCATCGGAGGGTGTCGATGCACCGCATCACCTAGGCAAAATCTGTCCGGTTAGTAATGTTCGTTAGGGTTGACGGAAGTATGAGTCTTACACCTGGCCTTTGCTGTAGCACTCCGCTACAGTCTCATTGATGAACCACTTGTCTATTCGCAAGATGTCGACGGGTATTGACACATCGCCGAGTACTGACTTGGCCTGGTCCTCGACCTGTTTTTTCTCAGGCATGAAATCCGCGGGACAGGTTGGCTTGTACATCATGATCACCAACCATTCGTACCATGGCTTGACCATTCTGACGATTGACCACGCAGCAAAATCAGGCTGCTCCACATCAGGTTGAATAACATAGTGCAGATTCCCGACTCGGGACTTCATTATGTCCGACAGATCAGCTCGGAGCAAAACATTCAGTGCGATCCCTTGGCTCGGTTTGATAGACATTGGTAATCCGAGCTGCTGGACGACGGTGCTTTTGGCACCATCTGCCCCATAAAGATACTTGCATCTGATTTTTTGAATTATGCCGTAGATCCGATCCTCGACTTCTGCAAGGACCGAGCCTGGTGCTGAAGTGTCAAATCGGGTAAGTCGAGTGCTAAAGCGACAAGGGAATCCATGTTGAGTGGCATATCTGAGCAGAATTGGCTCCACAAGGGTCTGAGGGAACTCCAGATGCGTACAAGGGCTGTGAAGTTCGAAATCGCCCTGCGTGAAGCATTGTTCCCGTCAGGCATGGCATATACTTTGAGAAAAAGTAAGATATTGGTAACGCACCCCTCGCTTAGGTCCACTGCCCCATGAATTAATCCGACCGAATTCTCTCCCTTTCATCGTGCTGCACCAGCGCGTAAGTCCTTTCTCAGGGCCAGCGTAACCAAGCTTCAGGAACTCGTTTTCGAGATCCATGTCCAAGTCGCGAATGCATTCTGAGGAAATTACCAAAAACAGGATTTTAGAGAATAGAGCTTTCGATGAGACAGATCGCCAACTTACCCATCGCAGGCTGATTTATGATATGAGCTCGAGGTGTATTCGCTGAAGATGGAGAAGAGCTTATAATCAATCCTTTCAATCCTATTTTCCAACATATGCTACCGGTTAGACGATCCGGGATGCGAATCCGGGGCCCAATTCAGCCCTTTCGTTGAGACACTTACCATGCTTCCCCAGGAAACAAGCTAGTGACGCCCCAGCAGGGCCTGCTCCGACAATCAAGTGGTCAACCTCCAATATATCAATGCCCATTCTGTGATGTTGACGGGTCGCTGTGTCTGTCATGGTCTTCAAGATATTCGCAACCGAAGCTATGCACAAGTTCGAGGATGATAATGAAGCTTCAAAGCAATAAATCAAACTTCATTACCAACCCGTGAATATAGGGACGTCTTGCAGAATTCAATATGTTGGCAGTGCCGTTGGGCAGTCTCGGACCACTCCTGTTTCCTCGATTACTAGACGCTGACGAGCTATGGTACTCCCTTCGGAGAAACCCCCCTGTTCGCTCAGTTGTCGGTAGTTCCTCATTCAAGAATATGAGAGCTCTTGGCCGAGCTGAGATGTCGGTCTTCGAGCGTCACGTACAATGCGGGCACCTCATCCAAGTCCATGTCGGAACCTTCCGAAGTTCCACGGATTCCGATTACCAATAAAAGGCCAAGGGAGATGGTGGGATCTTTTCCGCCTCGATTACCAAATCGCCAGCTCCTGATAATCACAGCCTCACCTACTTTGCCGACACCCATGACTGGAGATAGGAACTGAGTAAAAAAAGAGACAGAAAACTCGGTAATTTCCACACATGCTAGCCATATATCAACATGCTGAGATTCTCTCAACCTCATCACTTAAACAAACAAAAACAACTAGCAACTCTTGGCCAGCGACCATATCTGCACCTCTCCCGAACTTCGAAACATGTCGCCAAACATTGCAGATAGCCTCATTGCAGCGGTAGCCGAGCGACGATCGGTCTACAAGCTCTCCGGAGAGACCACCATCTCCAAGGAAAGGCTAGAAGATATCGTCCAGAAAGTCCTCCTAGCCACTCCATCAGCCTTTAACACGCAAAGCACACGCATCGTTGTCCTGCTGGGAAGCGAGCACCGAAAACTATGGGACATCGTCCGGGCCGGTGTGAAGCCCCTCGTTGCAGCGGAACAGGCAGAGGCCACCGAAGCCAAAATTACTGGATTCCAGGGAGCTTACGGCACTATCCTCTTCTTCGAGGATCCAACACCGTTTGAACCACTTCAAGCGTTTAAGATGTACGCCGATAAGTTCCCAAGCTGGCGTGAACAGACTAGTGGCATGCATCAATTGCTCGTCTGGACGGCACTGGAAGCAGAGGGGCTGGGAGCGAACGTGCAGCACTATAATCCCCTCATTGACGAAAAGGTGCAGGAGACCTGGTCCGAGAAAATCCCGCGTCATTGGCAGCTGTTGTCCCAGATGGTCATTGGGAAGCCAGTGGGAGACCTACCGCCGGCGAAGGAAAAGAAGCCTGTTGATGAGAGATTCTCTATCATTGGATGAGCCTGAGAAGTGGTCCATTAGATATCTTATGCCTGCATAAACAAATTCCTGAACGGCAGATCTAGAAGAAAAGTTAGAAAGGAACTCGTCAAAAGAGATGCTGAATGGTATGGTGCACCTGCCTAGTCCCTAAGTCATGCGACTTTCCACATACTTGTAGTAGCCGGACGCATTCCTCAGAATGATGATCCATGATCAAGAGCGACTCTGTCTAAGCTTTACGGCCCGGTTCTGCCCCGGACCCGTCATACATGGTTCTCCTCCCTTGCATTACCTCAATCCATTCTGGTGTGCTCATGGCCTTCTCGCCATATTCTTTCAATGCATCCGGAATAATGCCGCCGCGCCCGACGTCTTGCAGTCTCGCTATCATCACAACGAGATGGGCATCCAGAGCCGTGGGTCTCTGTTGCCCAAACATCCAAGGACCGGCTTCTGGTCGGAGGAATGATGCTACCTCTTCCAGGTATGTGGTAGCCTTACTCACTTCGCTCTGAATTTTTTCTGGCTGCAGTGCATCGACTTTGTCCCGTTTTAGACTATTGACCCCCTTACGATTAGCCTCGAGCGCTCCGGGATTTCCGACAACCTCAGCACCGATTCGGTGAGTACCAAGGGATGGGAGGCAAGACAACACAATCAATACCGTTTAAGATGAGCACTTACATCATGAGCTTATACTCCAACGCTTTGCGATACTCTTCACTGATATCGCTTTTGGCCAGTCGTTTCAGCGCGGTGTCCGCAAAACCAGAAGCAAGTTTCGGACTCTTCAGGAAGGAGAGGGTGAAGAAGTTAAGGTCATGCATCTTCTTTAGGGACTTTTGAATGGTTTCTGCATGAGCTTCCGGCATAAGAGCAGGATAGCGTTCCGAAACGTAAGCGCTGATAGCAGTCGTTTGCGCAAGTGGAAAGGGGAATGCAGCATGACTTCCCAGCACCGGTACCTGGTAGATCGTAGATATGCATTAGAATCCTCGGGTGACACCACTGTTTGCCACCTTTCTTCTTCATCTGAGGCATACCTGGCCATTCGGGTTCACCTTCAGCAGGTACTCCTCGCTGAACTGCTCTTCACTGAAGATATCGACATTTTGTTCTCTCACATCCATTTTGACGGCGGGATCGGCGGGCTCACCACGAATGCGCATCAAATACCGCATCATGATGGAGCAGATGGAATAGTAATTGTGGTATAGGGTATATGGTGTCCCATCCGGAGATGTTTTCGTATCCGCAGCCATTCTGTGTGTCTTCAAATGTGAATATCAAAGTTTCGTATCCTTGGCGACCAAGACAGATGTCGGTCCAGCCTGGAGGGCCTGGCTGATGAAAGTATAAATGATCTAGCGAGGAGTAAGATGGCAGAGGGCGGAATCTTCGTTGTATTGGTACAAGAAATGTATCATGTGCTTCACCAATTGTAAGGTTTCATTTATTAATATGCCAAATTATTAATATCAAGGTAGTTCCGAACATACGGAACGTGGACTAAGTACTCGGTACAATTATCGAATGCTTTCCGCACCACAAGGCGCAGCCTTGTCATGACCCCATGGGGTTCCAGACCAGCGGGGAAAGTCGTCAATAGCAGCACAACCCTGCCTCCCTCCCCATCCAACATTATGTTCTCGATACTTTCGCGCTATCTTATCAAAGCTTTTATTATTAAGCTGATGCTAACGGAACATCCGGGTGTAACGCGCTGGTTAAGGTGAAGGTCAGCGTGGTGGCCTGAAGTTGATCACGAAGTGCGGAAAAGCAGTGCCTCGACCTGCACATTAAAAATGCATCTTACTCAAAACCAACGTTCCCTCAATAGCAGAGCCTACCACAAATCGACACCGGCGATCCTCTTGAAGTTTGCTCGAAGGATCACAGGACATCATGTTTGAGACAGCACTATCTGGAAATAGTTCTGCAAATGTCATGCAGACTCTCTGGTCAATCCCTTTTGCTTGGAAACTGACATTGCCAATATTGGCTGTTGTCTTCTACGTATGTTCCCGGCGCCCGCCATAAACAATTCAAACCATTCCGATTAAGTCTTTGCCCGTGTCTTTGCTAACGAGGCACTTATCAAGATTTTGATACTGATTGTGTACCGACTGTGGTTGCACCCGCTTGCAAAATACCCTGGACCACTGCTAGCCAGACTCACTAACTGGTATGCCGTGTACCATGCATACAAAGGAGACCGACATCTGGATATGTACTATGCACATCAAAAATATGGTGAGCAGGCCAGGGGAGCTGAGGAGCTTCTGCTTACGAGGTCGACTCCGCTAGGCAAATTTGTACGGCTCGCTCCCAACCTGGTTACAGTCAACGATGCAGCCGCCATAAAGGGTATGTCTGTTGAAGAATGGAGCATTCACATTCACACTCACAAGGGCGGGATGCCGACTGACAATATCATAGAAATTTATGGAGTCAATCAGAATGTCAGAAAATCCGTCTTCTACCAACCAGCCATTGAGCATTCAGGGATAGAAAGCACATTCAACGCTCGTGATAGACAGCTCCACGCCCAAAAAAGACGTATTTTAGCCCCGGCCTTCACAGAACCCGCGTTGGCGGCTATGGAGGACTACATGCAATCTCACATCCGCCGATTGTTCCATGCAGCCTCTGGAGAGGAAATCTTCCAGAGCGAGGCGCAATGTTGGACAGCCGACATGGGGAAATGGGGCAACTACTTGACGTTCGACGTCATGGCAGATCTAGTATTTGGAAAAGACTTTGGTATGCTTGCTGGCGATGAAAGCAGAGAACTGCCTGAGATTATCGACGGGGCTGTGCACCGTGAACTGATTGTATGGAGCTTCCTATCTCCCAATAGAGGGGTTAGACTAACTCGCGCTGCACTGCCATAGGCCGGCTCAAGTCCCTTTGTCAACAGATGGGGACTAGACAAGATACTCTTTCCAGACATTGTCAAACGAGGATCAAAACTGATCAAGTACGCAAAGCAACAGGCCGAGATCCGGCTCAAGGCCGATCCAAACCGGAAGGACTTCTTCTGGTATCTGAGCAACGCCAAAGAGAAGGATGGCCGTCTATCTTATTCTGATCCGCGAGAGATCTTCTCCGAGGCCAGGACATTGATTATTGGAGGTACGAAATGCACAAAGGCTAGCGAAAGGTGAATGTAAACTTTAACAGACATGCTGACTGCCTCTCTTCGGCGCCGCAAACAGGTTCGGATACTACTGCCACCCAGCTTGCGGCCAACTTCTTCTACATCACTCAAAATCCCAAGACACTGGCGAAGCTCACCGCGGAGGTGCGTTCCACCTTCCCCAATGTCGACGCCATTCGACTAGGACCCGCATTGGACTCGTGTCGCTATCTGCGCGCCGTGGTCGACGAGACTCTTCGCATTAGCCCCAGTCTTCCAGGAATACTGCCGCGCGAAGTCCTCCCTGGCGGCCTCAGCGTCTGTGGCGAGCATTTCCCTCCAGGCGTCGATCTAGCCGTCCCAATTTATACTGTGCATCACAATACCACGATCTACCCATGCCCGCACAAACACATCCCAGAGCGCTGGCTGCCCGATCAAACGAGCGAGGAAGCAGTCAAGCAATGCCATGAGGCGCTGACTCCGTTCTCCTACGGAAGCAGGATGTGCATTGGCTGGCGCCTGGCGTTGATGGAGCTGCGGCTCACAATTGCCCGTGCGGTGTGGATGTTCGAGTTGGAGTATCTGGGAGGAGGACGGGAAGACCGTTTACGCGGGCCTGACTCGGAGGGAGTTGAATACCAGCTCTTGGATCACATGGCAGCAGGACGAAACGGACCGATCATCCGCTTCAGGAAGAGAGAGGCGTTTTGAACCCGGGAATAAGCATGATGCAGCACCTGCCGATGAATGACCAGAAGGACGCTGGGGATGAAGGCCGACTATTGCACGACAACCATGCCGTACGTGAAACGGGGTTCTAATGAGATTGGAGGTAGTTTATCTGTCGCCCCGAATATATGAGTTGCTCTGAAGATAAGTGGTTTGTCAGCCTGCTGAATTCTATCTTAGGTGAGAAATCAAGATATGTAACAGCGCTCCCTTGATACGAATTTGCAGTGCATACCTGACCTCGGTGGCGAACAAGTTACGGCGCCTGTGGCCGGATCTCACACACCTTAGACTACATATGCTTTCGACCAGCCTTCCAATTTAACAATGCCAACCCCCATCAGCACTCCAGATTGCTCCCGTGACAAAAGTGCTCTCGTCGCTCAAGAGAAACGCGATGATGCCTGCGATCTCTTCTGGTTTGCCCTTTCTCTGGAACGCTTGGGCACTCATGTCTGCCTTTTGGACCTTTTGTGCTTCTTCGACGGCTGTCACCATGGGCGTGTCGATGAAGCCCGGGGCCACTCCGTTGATTCGGATGTTGTTCTTGCCTTCTTCCTTGGCGGCGGCTCGAGTCAGGCCCGCCACGGCATGCTTGCTCGCGGTGTAAATGCTGCTCTTGACCTGGCCAAGCAGGGCGAGCACGCTGGCGGCGTTGACGATCGACGCACCCGACTTCATGACCCGGAGCTCCTCGCGCATGCAGTTGAAGACGCCTTTGGCGTTGATGTTGAAGATCAAGTCCCACTCGTCGTCGGTCTCGTCGCGAAGCTCCAGGGTCACGGCATGTCGACCTATGACCCCGGCCAGATTGGCGGCACCGTCGAGCTTGCCAAATTCCTGCACCGTCCTGTCCACAAAGGTCCGCACCTGCGAACGGTCCGTGACATCGACCACAGTGTAGATGACCTTGGTCCCCAGCGCCTCGATGGACTTAGCGGCGGCCTCTAGTTGTTTGGCATTAATGTCGGCTAGCGACAGACTGGCACCCCTGCTGGCCAGCAACTTGGCTGTGGCGAGGGCAATTCCAGAGGCGGCTCCGGTGAGGGCAATGACTTTTCCTTCGAAAGAGCTCATCTCGACTAAAGGCCTGAAACGTTTGGGATGAGACAATCTGGCCCCTTTCACTGCCCGCACCGTGCTACCATGCCCTTATATCCATGCTAATGCCCGCGGCCTCTCCAACCTAGTGGCTGGGGAATGCCGGTTAAGCTCAGAACCCCGCGTCCGAGCCTGGGAGGACTCCGGGAAGACTTTGGACGAATACCAATCCACAGGGGAATGGACGCCTCGCGAACGTGACGGTTTCCTCGGTAGAGCGGCTCGAGCGTTGGGGAGTCAGAAGAATTGAGAGGTTGAAACTGTGGAATCTGATCGCGTGCTGTCACGCCTGAGTCATACCTACATACCTAGGTAGGTAGCTATTAGGTAGGGCACCATAGTGACATTCAACTGCGATGGGCGCCGGCTTTTCCCCATCTCCAGCAGTTAGGCTTTTCCTCGTCTTGCCCCGACCTTTTGATGCAGCATTGAGTTCAGCCAGCACTGAAGTCCACTGCAGTTTCTCAAAGGCCAATCAAAATTGACCCGGATTCGACCCGAGGCCAACCCGGAGTCGGAGTGAGGGCTTCACGGGCCTCTTCCCTATGACCAGCGTTTCTCTAAACTGATAATTCACCGCCATCCAGACTGTCGCCAGCAATCGACAGCGTGGCTCAAGCCGGCGGGAAGACTCCACGAGTGTCGCCATCCTCTTGATGTGACGGTCTGAAAACCAGACATTCAGCGAGTCACTCGGCGAAACGGCCACACGACAGCCGGGGGAAGTCTGAGGTACCACCCAGGTACGAGCTCAGTCCGAAGCGAGCAGGTACTCCACGGTGTCTGATTGCCCAGCGTCGGATATTCGGACCGTCGGCACGTGAGCGTCTATTCAGCAGCAAGGCTGGAAAGACGAAGGCCTCAGTCGCCTTTTGCTCTACACCCTGCTCGCCGCTCGGTAGGGAGCAGCAATCCAGACAGAATGTCCGATTGTGCTGAGAAGGTGCATCGGCGTCGCCAGCATGCCACCCTGGCCTGTTACATGTGCCGCAAGCGCAAGATCAAGTGCCCGAGGCAGCTTCCTCACTGCATGATATGCAAAGAAACCTCGCAAGAATGCGTTTACCCTGCAAAGCCAATGCGGCCAGGCCCAAAGATAGGCAGTACCCATGCTGCCACCCAAAGGCGACAGCGTAAGTTCTTAGTTCGTCTGCTGTTCGAAAAGGTACTGACGCTACGGCTCCAGCGGGGATGGACGGTCTAGAGAAAAATCCACAAGAGCGACGAGCCGTGAGGATCGAACCACGAAAGATGACACAGGCCAACACGTTCGATGATAGCTCTCCATCCTCGGCACAGTCCCAATCGTCACAAGGTCCTTCTCGACTGGACAGTGTGACGAGCCTTTCATTCATTCTCCACCCCACCGTTGGGAATTGCTCGCCAGACCAGACTGAAGCCGCTCAACATTTTGAAGACACAGATAGTGGTTACACCGATGCACTTATGACGAGCTGCAAAGCCTTGGGCTTGACTCTACTACAATTGAACACACTGTAAGCTGGCTTCAACTCGAACTCTCGTTCTCCCCGTCAAGATCTTTGGGGATGCAGTTTGAAATAACAAGCGTATAGACTCCCACGATACTTTGAAACATTCACGTCCTTCCAGCTCTTTCGGTTGTCGGTACTACGAGCAAAACTGAGGCAGATCCCCACCGCCACTCAAAGAACCGCACTTTTGGCAGCGATGCTGGCGTTTGGGCTCAAGGGACTTGACAGAGACGATCTGGAAAACATCGTGCAAGAACGAATTCTCCCAGACTCAACCGACGTTCCAAGCATCCATTTCCGGGCGCTGGGGATCAAACACATGGAACAAGCCATCGCAGAACTCAGCGACGAACCCTTGACCCTTCCTCTCCTGCAGGCACTGATCTTAAATACCCACTGTCTGCTTGTTCAACATGTGAGAGGCAAGGCGTGGAGGTACCTGGGGACTTGTATCAGAACCGCCTATGAACTGAATCTTCATCTCATCGATGCGGGCAAGCAAAGTCATGAAAGTATCGTAAATGCAGAAAAATGGTGCATTGAGGAAGAATGGCGTCGGGCCTGGTGGGCCATCTGGGAGATGGATGTGTTCGCCAGTGTCATTCGTCGATGCCCGGCGGGGATTGACTGGAGTCAGAACGAGACGTTTCTGCCGGCAGAAGATGAGAGATGGTATCGCGGTGAACCCCAGCAGAGTTGTTTCTTGGACATCAACGTGACTGCCCGATGGAAAACACTGGCCGCTACTAAAAACCGATCCCCAATTGCATGGTTCATCGTCCTCAATTCCCTCATGAAAGACGCACAAACCATTTCCAGTCCAAACAGCATCGAAAGACCTCTCTCCTCAGACCCTGGGCTATCGGAAGGAACGGCTGAGGGCGTGATTGACGAGCACCAGCGACTGCTCCTTCAGAAGAAAACCGCGGCCACAAAGCGTCTCAGTACCATCTCCAATGCTCTCTACTGTGCGGTCATGGCTCTTCCTGAAGAACTCAAGTATCACGGTCAGCATCTCAATTTTGGGGGCTTGGATCTGCAGCGGCCGGGTGCCGTTGCGCAACGTCTCGCTCACAGCTTCATCTACAGTATCTATCTCATGACTCAACTGACAAAACTCATGATATTGAAGTATCATGTATTCCGCTCAGGGATGAAATGGACTCTTCTTCGCGACTGCAAAACTTCAGGCCACCGTGCCGCTGGTCTTGACGACCCCGTGGGATCCCCTTACCGCTCCGCATCAGCAGAACCACAACATCTATTACAATACTTCGAGGCGGCGGATAATGTGATAAGCATGATTCGAAGCTCTGCAGAAGATCACTACAAGCATATTAACCCGTTCCTCGCCAGCACGGCATGGCTGGCGGGGGCTGTCCAGCTGCTGCGTCGGAGCCGGCTATCAGACGACGACCCGGACCGAGATCTAGTCACCTCGAATTTTGAACTGGTGCGTCTGGCGTACGAGAAGAACGTGAAGTTCTGGAACGTGTCACAGGTTCCCTTGCGCAATTGGGAGGCGCTCGAAAGCGGACTCGAGAGCATCAAGAGCAATCCAGGAGACGGGGACAAATTGCACGATGAGGCATCGTGCGTTTTCGTTCCCGGCAACACGGGCCTGCCACGGGTGCCACAGAGACTGTTACACGCTGAAGAGATGTCAAACACTACCGGCGACTGCGGTGGTGTCAATGATGTTTTGAGGTACCCTACAGGCGACGGCGGTGTCAGAGACGGCATGACGGAAAGACCCTCTGGCATTTACCACAACGGGGGCCTTTCCACCCTGTCGCCTCCGCAGTACCAGCACCAGCAACATGCGCCGTTCTTGTCAAATCCACACCCCCTGTACGGAGGAGCGCCGCCACCACCGCCGGCTCTGTTGGGACAAAACCCGCATCATGAGCCCCATCTCAGCATCGGGATGACCTCGTTGACTACGAATGTTGGACCGGAGGGCGTGACTTCGTTTCCGAGCACCGATGTCCCAGTTGCTCCGTTCTCGCCGACGTGTCTAGACGCTATGCCGTTTGCGTTGGATCGGGACATGAACATGGATTTCTCTAGTTACCTCGACGAGATGTTCTCCGGCCCGTACTTGCCATGAGAAACGAAATGTGGAGAACTCGCTATATGGGCAAGGAGCAGGTTGGCGAGTGATTCCAAAAGGAGTGCCGATTGAACTGCTATATCATCCAGCCTACAGATCGCCATCGGGACCTCATGTCCTACTTCTTCGCATCGGCCTCCATTCCGTGCCTGATCCAGGCCTCGTTTGTTTTCAGATAGGTGTTGAAGGCCTGCTTGTCCTTGGACAAGGCGTCCAAGTTGACTTTCTTAGGCGTGTTGTACCCCTTCTGCACGGCCGGCCGCTGAGCCATGCGCTGCTGCCACTCTCGGACGTGAGGGAACTCGTCGATCTCGACGCCGGCGAATCCTATATTCAAGGACCTGGATTAGAATTTACTGGCGAGGCACAGAGGAAGGTTCGCAGAAAAAGCAAAGACACACGTACCGAGAATGTTGGCCCACGAGGAGATGGCAATGTCGGCAATGGTGGGCTTGTCCCCGACCAGGTACTGAGACTGCGAGTCTTGGAAATGCTTGTCGAGCGTGCGATACAGTCGACGGGTCTCGTTGATGTATCGGTCCTTGGAGTACTGCTCGGGCAGATCTGACAGGTTATATCGCAGGAAGTGGTTTGCCTGGCCCTGCATGGGGCCGATGCCCGCGTTCTGGAAGAAGAGCTGCACAGAGATTGCGGGTTAGAGGCTCGGATTTGACAGAGCAGAAGAACAACAGCGACTGCCAGGGGAAGCGAGGCCCATACCCAGTTGTTGGTCTGGTAGAATTCCTTGGTTCCCCTCGGGTACGAGATCTTGTTATCCGTGTCGTACCGATCCACGAGGTATTGCTGGATGCTGCCGGACTCAAACAGCTTTATGGGCGTGCCGTCCTCCAACGTGTCGGTCAGGGCCGGGATGCGCCCGTTGGGATTGATGTCGAGGAACCACGGCTCCTTGTGCTGGATGGCCGGCAGGTTGACGTGGACCATGTCGTAGTCGAGCCCGAGCTCCTCGAGAGTGATGGCCACCTTGTGTCCATTGGGCGAAAACGCCGTGTAGAAGACAATCTTGTTCTTGTTCTCGGCCATGGCTTTTTTGGAAAACAGGCCTCCTTCGTCTTCGAAACTGGTTTGGAGGTGAATTCTAGGAACAGGTTAGGGAAATGGATACTCGGGTTGGGTTTAAAAAGGCCGTTGTGACGGCTCCATGGGCACAGCGCTCATTTGTAATCTGGTCCCATGGTCCGCGTCTTCTTGTCCTCGTGAATCCCATATTGACAGGTGAGGGGGCCCGTGAAATAACAAATCCAAGTTCTCGTTCTGCTGTGTGCAAACTCTAGACTCGAGATTTAAGCCTTTTTGAAATGCGTTCTAGACTCACACGAACCCATTGTTCGGCGGGCCATCTCTGGGCGGATTTCGGGGAGTTTACACTGTGTTTCGCGATGTTCCATCTCGTAAGCATCATAGTAGATGCATGCTCCAGATTTGTAGCTCCTGACCGCATAAACGCTTCTCGGTGTGCAGGACGTTCTAGGAAAGTACTGGGGATACGCTCCTGCAATGTATTTATAATGAAAGAAAAGGTCCAACTGTATTATGGTACTGATACTCTTGATGTGCTGGTGGCCGGACTTCTTCTTCCTCTTTTGAATCTCTTTTCTATCCCTTTTCGCTCGGTCAAATATATCTCATCCTGCCGTCCATCTTCGAAGAGCCGTGCAATTTACTTTGTTACTTAGGTCTTAGATAACAAGCAGGAAAAGACATGTCGACCACTACCTCCACCACCACGTCCTCAGCCGGCAAGGTACGCATGTGCCTGTTGATCCCGCGCAAGAAGGGCATGAGCGCCGCCGACTTTCACGCCCACTGGGCCAACGTGCATGGACCGCTGGTGACTGAGTTGTGAGTTTATCTCCCCCATGACCAACCACCATCGCCCTGGCGGCTAGAGATCGATCCCTTGCGATGCAGAAGCAGAAAGCAACTGGATTTACGTCCAGGGGTCAGGGCCTTTTTGCGAGAAAAGCAGTTATTTACTATTTGTGGGGTCTCGAACTGATCACGAAAGGGGCCTGGGGTTAGACTGATGAAATACGGCGTGTCGGACTATACACAGGTATATATCTGAACCCTTCACTCCACCATGTCCCGGAGGCCAGTTGTTGGACGCCAGAGCCGATGCTCTATACGTGACGAGATGATGATTGACTCACGAGTTGGGATATGGCCAAACAGTTCCACCGAATCCCGCACCGCGACGAGGCGATTGGTGTGCCGCCTCAGTACGACGGCATCGCCGACTTTACGTTCGACCGGTACGTTTCTTTTTGCTTGTCTTTTTCATCTGTCTATCTGTGCAATCTCGTCCGTGTGCTCTGTCCCTGGAGTCTTATTTTCCTGTTGAATTTGTTTGAAAAAGGGAGAGGAACACCATGGCTGACTCTGAGGCTCAAACCCAGCTACGAGGACATGGAAGCCTTCTACAAAGACCCGTTCTACCTGGAGCACATCCGGCCGGACGAGTTGAGATTCATTGATGTCGACAACATCGTCTTCAGCGTGGGCAGGGACGTCAAGGTCATCGAGGGAGGAAAAAATGTCCATTCAACCCCGACGGGCTATTAGGCGTCGTCAGTCCTGTTCCACCCTGTCCTGACCTCCAGGGACTGTATCTACAGTAGATATCATAAGGGGATGGGAAATCAACCTCTTCAAGCGCGATTGAGGGGGGCGAATGAATAATCCATTTCTCCTGCTGCGAGAAAAAGCACCTTTTCCCGGTGTCTTCTCTCCCGCCCCGTCCCGTCGTGTCTCTTTCTGTCCAACTGCATATGGCACATTTGGCGCGAGAGACGATCCTTCAAGATCCCCTAACATCTAAATGGGCGGGCCGTGTTCTCATTTCCCACTTCCCCCAAACCAATCCTCGATGGGCGGGCAAACATTGCCGCCAAACGAGCCCGAGTCGAGGAACATGTACTTATAGTCGCGGCGTGCAAAGTACCACTTGCCCTCCACCTTTGCGTACCGGTCCTTGTAGATTGCAAAGTTGTTGTAGTACGTCTCGTTAGGGCCCTTGGCCACCTCGCGCATGATGAAGCGGCCCGTTGCATGGGTGCTGTCTTGGAACTCAACCACGCCGGAATGGACCAGCTGCACGAAGAAATCCCACGGCGCCAGCAGCTTCTCCAGCATATCGACGATGGGCGACACGCCCGACTCGGACATGGCGAACGGCTCGCTCAACGTCCATACGGCAGTCCCGGAGGTGTCGGGGATCCAGAGCTGCGCGAACGCGGCCGAGTCCGGCGGGCTGCACGCGTTGGCGAAGCGGGCGACCAGGTCCCGAATGCTCGATTCGTCGGCGAGGCGCTGCACCAGGTTGCTGGCGTCGGGGCTTGACATGGTCGCGGTCGCCGAGTTTGTGACACTTTTTGACAAGTCAAGTCAAGCGACCTTATGAGGACGACCACGAGGGAGCGAGGTGGAGAATGTAGTGATTATGTATATATATATCACAGGCTTGGGAGACAGGGGCGACCGCGCACTTCGGCTGGTCTGCGGCATGATTTCGTGCGGAATCGTTGTCGTATTGGGAGGCCACCGAACGGTGGCGGATTGGGGCAACTTTCACCCCGGAAAATCCATAGCAACTACAGCTCCGGTCCGTCCGCAAAGACTCCAGATAGCACTCTAACTCCCGGTCCATTGGCGTGCCTTCTGAAGAGGAAGAGGCAGATGTGAAGAGGCGGAGCGAGTCTCCACTAAGCAAGTAATCCGCGTGGGACACTAACTATAAAGAGCCCCTGTTTTCTAAGCCATACCAAAAGGAGGAAACCACGTAATGTGCTCTATTAGTACTACATGCTCTGCTTTGTACAGCCATGAATCTCAATTATTAATGGTACGGGTGAAGAATTAATGGCGCATATACTCACCCGACCCCTTAACCTCTGTTGCGAAATAGGTAGTTATTTGGATTCATGATGACATCTAACCATTTGAGTATTGGTTAGACTCAAGTGTAGTGACTGATTTTGTTCAGATAGTTCCGATACAATTATCTGAATATTTGGAGACCAACATCTACAGCACGCTCGGCTCTCGCCTATCTGAGCACGGAAGTGAAGCGCTAGGCTTTGTGCCATTCGCCCGGCAGGTACAAGGCAGGCAGGAGCATCATGCATAAGACCAACCTTTGCCCAAGCCGAGCCGTCCACCCCAGGCTTCCAGACGCTCGTCAATGCCTTGTCGATGGTGGATGACACATGTCACTACTCTTTATGAGACACAGTCATTTCCAGGGTTTGGCTTTCCCCCACCTTCGACTCCGAGGTGTGTTGATGGACTTGGACTTGCTCGTGCACTCTTTCGTGGAGGCGATCCCGAGCCTCGCCTTTGACAAAAATGTAGTCAATCTCTTCGAGTGTTTTCTTCGCGGTCTGAGATTCAGTCAGCTTAGGCCATGGATCACGTCTCTTGGACCAGGTTTCTGCTCACCTCGGGAACGAAAAAGTAGACCCAGGGAATGCTCAAAGCTTGTAGCAGGATGAAGAGCAGGAAAATCTTCCAACCCGTGTGTTCAACGGCAGTGGGGGTGATCTGGACAATGATAAAAGTACAAAGCCATTCTGAGAAGGGGCCTATGGCGGCGCCGATGTGCCGGAGTCGAAGAGGCGTGATCTCGGGTGCATAGATCCACGGAACTGTGCACCAGGTCATTCCAACCGTGATCTGGAACAGAACCAACATGGCCAGAGCAAGATTCGAGTAATTGTCCCCTTTTTTGGCAATTCCCACCGTGAACAGGACCAGTGAGATGAGCTGTACTACCGACCCGATAAGAAGAGTTGGTCTTCTGCCAAAAGAATCAATGTAACTGTAATATGAAGAAAATGGGGTTAGCATCCTGCTGCGAGCTAGTTTGGGAAACCATTGGACCCACAAAATCGTTGGCAGCGTGCCAATCCAGAGACCCATTTGAATAAACCCAGCAGCCAGACTGGCAGTGGAGCTGGACAAGCCCACGTTCTGCTCCAGGATGATGGTCACGAAGAAGACGACAGCGTTGACGCCGCTGAATTGCTGAAAGAACTGGATGAAAAAGCACAGAAGCAGCCGCCTCATGGGCTTTAGCTCTGTCTTGTCGCTGAGTATGCCTTTCAGGGTGATGGAACCTTGTTGTCGTTCTAGTTCTAGGGATTCTTCCATCTCGTTCTTGATAAATTGTACTTGATCGTAGTCTTCAGTCGTGTCCATGAGTCTCGCGAGCACAGTGACGGCCTCGTCCTTCCGATCGTGAGAGTAGAGCCACCGTGGAGTTTCAGGGAGGAACGGCATGGTGACCATAGTAATGAGGGCGAAGACGATTTGAAAGGCAATAGGGAAACGCCAGACCACCTAAGAGAATCTTTGATTAGCAATGAGGAAAAAGCCCGTTGACTCAGATAGAACTCACCTCGCCCTCAAGATTGTTAATCGTTCCATAGTCAAGCCAGTAGGCAAAAACAATTCCGAAGATAACGATGGAAAGCTGAACGGCTACCATCCGGCCTCTTCGGTGGCTTCGTGCTGTCTCCGAGACGTATACTGGGATGGTCGAAGTGTTCAGGCCTTAACACCCACCCAACGAACCACAGGTCAATTTCTGGCTTCAATTGAAGTGGGAGATCACGGTAACTCACCATTCCCAAGGCCAGAAATCAGGCGACCAGCGATCAGCTGTCCAGAACCGTAGGTGGCAGTCTGAATGATGGCACCAACAATCATGATGGCATTGCCCACAAGGATGGTGTTCCGCCTGCCGAATTTGTTGCCCCAGATCGCCGCTGAGATGCAGCCGGCGAGACAGCCGACGTTGTAAAGGGCCACGATCGTGCCGAGGAATGAGGCATTGGGGTTGCCGATGGCCTCGAGAAAACTTGGTTGAGACACCAGACCACCCAGAACGCCCTGGTGACTCTGGTCAGCAGACTCGTCGTGGCCGACAAACAAGTCTTGTCTTGCCGGGGTCATACCTGATCATAGCCAAAAAGCAGGTAGCAAGATCCTGACGACAAAGTGATGGCCCATATCAAGGCCGAGCCACGTAGATTGTTCAGCATGTCTGAATATTCTTTGTCCTTAGGGGAACTTGAACAGTGTCCCCAATCTATCGACCAGGGCGATGCACTCTTTTAAACCAAGACAATAGTCAAGAAAATAACCTAGCTTCATGCAATCCCCATAAAACGCTAAGGTTCTTAAAGTCTCCTCAAAGTCCATACCCCATGGGGGGCTATGCGGATGGACCCCGGGTCGACCCCGGGTCGATTCCTTTGCTCGCCACAGTCGCCAGCGACGCCTGTGAGACGGGTGACCAAACCGTGGCAGTAGTACCTCGAGGAAATGAACAGTACATACGTAAAACTCAGAGATTAGAGCTTAGACGGCTTGCCCTCCAGCGCCAGTCGTCCGGAAATACCCCAAGCAAGCAAATCCTTTCGTTGAACCATTTTCCACAGGTTCATGTTGGCGTGGGAGTGGACGCTACCGCCAATTCCAACGCCCATGTCTGGAATACCGGGGTCATACCGGGGCAAGGCATGGCGCGTCCTTCAGATCTCTGACCATGGCCGAGCTGGAGTAAAGAGTATAGGAATGAAGTCTATACAGCTATCCGTGTTAGAGGATGAAGGCGCTGGAAGCATCGAGCGAGTGATGGTGACGAAATTTTTGTGAGCAGGTGGAGAAGAGCGCAAAGACTGGGAGCACGCGACCTGGCGATGCAGAGCTACGTTCGAGCAGTGGGGATGGGTCTGGTGTTGCTATACGGCAGCGAAGGGTTCGGAACAGACGGCAGGACAGGTGTGATGGATGTGAAGCAGACCGTCATTGATTCAGAAGAAAATGTGCTGTTGGTAGTGGTGGATGTATTAGAGCAGAGAAGCTCTTGGAAGGCCAATTCGGCACAGCTGCACCCCAGACTGGGTTCCCGGCATTCACCAGTCACTGGCAATCTTCTTCTTCTCTTTAATGTTGTTTGGCTCGTTTAAATTAGACCTCTTTGATGCCATTCCCGGGTCTCGAAATCTACCAGCACTGCTGCCCAACCACATGCTTGTACCTTGCGTTAGTCAAGCTCTGGTACGATGTTCTTGTTTACAGAGGACATAAGGGTGACCGAGAGTAGGTTAAGACATTGGAGAACGGTGCAAAATCAGGAGAAAATGTAACATTCGTGTTCAATCAGTCTCCCAAATCCATTCTCCCAATCTGGGTCCTGTATTGCGATCGTAAACGCCTTGCTCTAGCAGAACGCCTTAGTCTGTCGTAAAGCGTAAAGAAAACATCAATCAACTCTCAAAAATCAACGCTCATCTGCACATGTTTGCACAGACCCATTCAGGGCTGGCCAGTTCCTCAACAACAACTTTCGTCCTTCTTGACGTATCGGAGGGAGGAGTCATAGCCACCTGTGGCTATGGAAAAGAGGCATCCGCGGCTGCCTGAATGTTCACCATTCCATCGGCTGGTTCGATGGGACAACATAATGAAACTGCCATGAGTCCCTTCTCTTTGGGACGAATAGATCTCCAGCAATCCGTGATACTGGATGCACAGCTGGTGGCGGTTTGATGATTGGATCCGACAGATGCTTGATCCGTGCTGGACTGTCACTCTCGCTCTGCACCTGGCCGTGGTGGATGCTTGGGTGGACACTTTGTGTCTCGCTGCTGCTAAGACCGTCATCTTCATCTTCAGCATCACTAGAGTAAACCAGATCTTGCATGTCCACCTGCTCTGAAGACCGCGTTTTAGCCAGCGTCGGCCTCGGTTCCGTCTGTTTTCGCGGTCGACCAATAACGCATAATGGAAAGCGCATTTCAGGTTCCGCAGCAGGTCTTCTGCGTGCTTCCATGACTGCAGCACTGGGAGGAGGAAGCAACATCCAGGCAGCTTCGGCCCTTGTAGCAGGCAGCTGGGATACAACCGGAGGATGTAGATCATTCACTTCGGGATGCCTGACCCGATTGTAGTCGTATCGCTCACTCTCATTTGTGGGCGCACGCTTCCGTCTATGCGCCGATGGCTCTCCGCCCTCTTCTTGGTCCTCGGGATCCTCATGATGCATCCCTGAAGTCGCCCGGTTCCATATTCTCGTAACTCTCTCTGTGAACCCAGGTAAAATCTCATCCTCTCGGTCATATCTTTTCCAGTTCCATTTGGGCGGATGTAAGGTCGTGCGGAGAGAATGTTTCAGGTCCTCCATAGCACTGGACAGTCTTCTTTCTCGCGGTGGTCTTTCTTGAATCGCCGCAGACTTGTCGCGACTAGCATCTGCATCCTCAACCTCGTCTGCGGTGGAAGATGTTCTTGCTGAGGATTCAGTGGGCGAGTCTGTGAGTGTCGTCGATGGTCTTGCAGACGGCTGTACTGGCTCAGACGTTGGTGGAGGGGTTTCCATCGGTGCGGGTGTAGTGTCTGAGGTGGGCGGCTCTGTGTGCACTTTCTTTTGCAACTTCTGCAGCAGCGTATCTTTCTTCCAGCCTTTAGGCGGGCCAGGGCCCAGCATCAGTTCTTCTGCCCATGCTTCATTTGTCTGAAAAGGCCCAGGCTGCGTGACAATGCCTGGTTGAGTGACGACAATCTCTGCTTTCGCTTGTGCTTGCTCTTTCGCTTCCCTCCTCCTTTTCCGCCGGTGTTTGTAGCCTAGCCAGGGCGAGCAAGAGACGTAGTAGAAGACGGCAGACTGGACTCCACGAAGGAACCAGTTGCCCGGTTCGGCGGTGTATGGAGCGGGCGCCATGGTCAGCGTTGAGCGTACAGCGCTCCCTTTGAATTGAGATGTTGCAGTCGTCTTCGCCGGCCCATGGTACCGTTTGCGGTGACTGCAAACAGTGAAGGAGTTGACGGCGGTAGGCGGGGAAGTTGAGCTGAATCACAAGTGCGCGGCAAGTGCGAAGCAAGCCGTGTAAGAATTACACATCAGGTCGTCAGTCAAATCACTCCTCGATCTGCAGACACGGTGACGACGTGGTGGAGGCTGTGGTCCTGCTTGAGGGTCTCATAGGCCAGTGAGGGCGGCCAATGATACCATGACAACAAAGGGGAAGCTTGAGAGCATTGCACGTGACAGGATCACCATTGGCCTATATTAGCGACTTCGTTCTGGTAGCTTTATGCACCACCGGAGGATTCTACGGGTCTGAGTACGGTAAGGCATAGAGATTTTTGCGCTTTGTTCATCTGCGCTTCAAACCTCGAGGTCTACTTCAAGTTGGTCTGATTCAAATTCGACGGTATTCACCTTCTCCTAGGACTAAACCCTTGGATTCCGAAAAAGGATGAAAATCATACAAATTGTATTGTTCAACAAATACAAGACCGTCATCTATGACCAAACTCCCTGGCTATGCAAGAGAGATCCCAACAAATAGCTTCTCACGCGAAGGTGAAATCACCCCTCCAACGCCTCGAATAATCATCAACTCATCTTCTGAAACTCCGAATCAAAGTCCGAACCCGCCTGTCCTGGATCTGCCCATACATCATGTTCCTCTGTCAAAGTTGCTAGACCTGGATGGTAAACCTCAGCCTGGTAGCCCAACTCGAGTTGTGGCGCAGACTCATAGGCAATTGTCCTCGGGATTTCATGTGCCGACTCCGCACCGCCTTCATAATACACGAGCTGGTAATTAGGGTCCAGTTGTCCCAGACGAGGGTCGAGCATGTCGTGCTGAACGGGCACCGCGACAGGCTGGGGCGCAGGGTACGTCGTCAGCAGCTCATGGTGCTCAGCATGCGGCAGCGCCACCAAGCCCATTGTCGTCTGATATGGAGAAAAAGCATCCTCTAGCCTTCGATAGGTGATATCGGGTACATGCTCGTACGGCCCAACGGCAGCTGCAGCTTGATAATAGTCTCCCACCATACCATTGGAACTGACCATGATGGGAGCCGGTGCGTATGGATTGCTCATTTCATATCCTGACAAGTGATGCTGTGCTGGTATCACGCGGTGGTAGACGGCTGGCCTCTCCTCGAATGGTGTGGAGGATGCACTTCTGCTCTCGAAACGCCGGACGCTGCGACTGCGCTTGGAGCTCTTGACTGAACCTTCCCACTCGGGATCGCTGTCACTGACGTCGCCTTCGGTTCTTGTCCTCTTCCCTGCCTTGTTTGGTGCAAACTTGTAGTTGGGGTGCGCTGCGGCATGGTTGTCGCGTTCAACAATGGCATAACGCTCGTACAGATCTCGGACTTCTTTTGGTTCCAGCGGCCAACTTGCGCCCGTCACCTGCGACACTACCTGGTGGTTGTTCTCTTTGCAGAATTGCTTCACTCGCTCTGCATACGCAGATCGGTACAGCATGAACGAGTTCATCGGTCTGGATATATATCCTTTTTTCCTTTCTACCTCTGCCAACCGTTCTTCCACTGGCCGGTTGACCCAAAGTGCCATATCCCGGACTGGCGTCGTATAATCCTTTGTCAGGATGCTGAGTGGTTGCTCGACGACAGGTCCTCCCTTTTTGTTGCTCGCTTTCTTTCTGAGATTCTTCCGCGACTTCGGTGACAGAGAAGCACGTGATGATTCGGTTCCTTCAGGGCTCGACGGGGTCCCGATGGTCCGACCGCTGCGTGTCAGGATGCCAATGTTTTGCGGAGGAGTGTGAGATGGAACGGATCTTGCCATAGTCTACCTCGGTCAGTACGTCTCACTAGCATCTTTCAGTGAGTTCCAACTTACTTGCTGGGGTGTGTAGTAAACCGGAGTTGGTGCTGTATGATATAGGGACGGGTCATCGTAAGAACCCTGAAACAGGTAAGCATCTCTCTGCTAGTTTTGTATGCTGAAGGACTTACATATGTTTGTTGGGAGCTAATGTCTGACATGATTGATGCCGGGGGCATTGGCGGCGTGAATGGCTCGGGCTTCACAACAACGGGCGCTCTCGGTCGGTTATTGTCGCCCTGGCTGTAATGGCCGTCGCTTGAATGAGGAGGCGACGGCGGGCGTCCCGTGACAGAGTCTTCAGCCATTAGGTCGATAAGCTCTTCCGAATGGAAATGAACTTATGAAAGTCGGTCCGAAGATCGAAGTGCTCCTTTCCTCTTGTCGCAAACAGGGATGCCACGAGATGGTTTGCCGACTAGAGCAGAGGTTTGGGAATCTGTGACAGGGAGTCTTCCTGCTCGTGACTTGGGGAGTCTCCTGACTGCTTTGGGGGTGTCACTTTGTTGTCTGAGCCGATGTTCCAGATACTATATGTAGCTGACAGCACCGTCCAACGCAAGCCTCGTCGGATTTGCTATCTGTCGCTCTCCGTGGAAGCGTCAAGCCGCACAATGGAGAGAGCGCTTTATCTCAGTGGCGATGCTTTGATGGCAAAGACAATTGACGAAAGATGCCCGTTGTCCTTGATGAGACTATGTCCAGGTGCAGATCAGTCTTTATCAATTGTTGCAGCAACCCGTCCGCTTGAACGGGAAGAGTATCAGAGGATTTGCAGTGCTCAAAGAGCAAGTGTCGGTATGGTGCAGGATGGTTGGAGTCTGATAGTTGCGGTGAATATGTTGGCAGCCTTCCCAGGCTGATTTTGATGACACTAGAAGCAGCTGGCTTTGTCTCAATTACCCGCAAGATGATGGATGGCAATCTCAAGACCGAGACACTGACGACCAGCCAAGTGAGAACCTTTGTTGATGCAAGAAAAATGGCAGGAGAAAGACTCTGAAGAGGAAACATATCAATCAACTGCAAGAGTCTCGACCATGTTGATTTGGATGCGACTATGGTCGCTTTCAGCTGCAGTTGCCGCATCCGGACTCACGGCCAAAAAGGCGCTTTCTTACAACGATCTCTTTTGTTTCCGGATCGATGAAAGCAAAGGGAAAGGAGAACAGCGAACTCCACAAGCTGCTTCATCCACGAAACCAGGTTATTGGGAGTCGTGAGCGGTGAAATGGGGGATTCCACGCCTCTGGGCCTCTTCCTGCAGTCCCGCCATGAAGCGCATCCGGCCCTGCAGCCTTCTGAGGGCTTCGGGAATTGCCGCTGAAGGCGTAGTTCCAGCTATCAACCATGTCGAGAGCTTATATTGACCTGGGCAAGGTCAATTGGAGCAAGCAGCTTCGCAAACGCCCTGATTGACGACGGAACAAACAAGCCAGCTAGAGCAGCTTTGCGCTTAGTATGGTCAGAGGGGGACGAACGTTTACTCCACCATCCCTTGCGAATAGAATGCACGGACCAGCCCCAGTCACATTCCTCATGCGCTCCCAGCCGTCGCTTGCAGTTCCGACCAGAGTTATCCTCTCTCCATGATCTCTCTGCTGCGAACATTCAATTTGGGGCGGGTCCTGATGCCGACTGAGCGGTGATTTGCCGACAGTTGACTCTCACTGACTGGCTACCGACGGGGTTGTCTGTACGACGAACGACTTATATGACAGCGGCCACAGACATGATCTCCATGGACCAGCTGTGGCATTCCATAATCTCCGATACGCCGCTAACAAAATCACCGCCACTACCACATCTTGTTCAAAATTATCCGCTGCTTGGACTTGTCGCCGTTTCCCTCTTGCTGCCCGAGGCTCTCTTTCTACGAACCTCTTGAGATCGATCAGATAGCAGAACTTTAATGTCCGTTTAGACTCATGGTGTCCAGCATACCAAGTCGCTACAACGGATGCGATATGTCAATAGCGACACAGCCCACCCGGAGCCGGCCCGCTACTGTTTGTCCCATGCCTCGGTCAGGATTTCGATCACAATTAACGTTTCTGCCACTTCTCGATCTCTGTCCAGTCCCAAGTACAGCTTTCCTATCCCTCGGTTTCAGTCGCTTGATCCGGCCAATCGCGTGTGGAGAGGGGAGACAAGTCCCCTGAGTTCGAATTTGTCATGGTCTAAGACCGTGTTCATCATTCGCAGGGGTTCAACTCCCACCCAGTGATACGCAATGCTAGTCCGCATGCTCTTGCTGTCGGCGTTGGCACCATATCTATTCCTCTCAGCTGTTCCTTCCCATCTGGCATTTCGTTTCTTGCGCCATTGCGGCATGCATGGGATCCACCAGTACCGGACTGTGGCATGATTCGCACCCACAGGAAAACCTTGTCCTCATCCAATTGTACTCGAACTTTCCCGTCTTCAGTGTTGTGCGAACTTGGTACACCTGGGTATCCTGTCGATGCTATGGGTGCACATCTTAGTTGGCCAACCTCTCCCCTTGCATGGTACGTTTCGTCCGCCATTCCGCAAGTCTAACATTCTAACCTACCATAGACGCTTCGCTCGACACTGCTTTTTACCAACCTACGTCACTGCGCTCGAGATACGCTCGCGATCAGACAATCACATCAGTTTGGCCAGTGTCCTCCAGATAACAATGCCCAATTATATCCTCAGTGCGACCACCGGGAGCCGTCACTCGGCTGGGCTCAGCAATACGAAGGACCAAGGGGCATGCCTCTACTCCCTTACGTGCGCTACCTGGAGCCTCCTTTAGAATCTTGCTCAAACATACCCCATAAATTTTGCCTTTCTGGGCGGCGGATGATGTGCTGTTTGAACTGGGGATCCCGAAGTCCTATATCAAATAGGCTGGTTTCAGGTCCAAGATGCATTGCGTTGGGACAAAAATGATTTGCTGGGGAACTGGTGGGCCAAAAGCCAAAAACTGCCGCGCGGATTGCGGGAATCGTGCCCATCAATGGGGACAGGGAGGGGATGTGGAGAGGAAGAAGCAACGACTTCAAACCTTCGCTCCTGTGGACGGAACAAAAATCGGATCTCGAAGCAGCAAAAAGTAAGTTATCTGATGGGTATCCCGCATATCCACTATCTTTCTTCCCACTAACATCCCCCCCTTGCCTCAAGGCATGTTATATCCCCGTGTCCAGTCTGTCTTTGGCAAAACCCCTTCATCCATTTCGAATAGTCGCACCTTTCCTCTGAATACTGAAGCGCCGTCTAGGAAAGAAATACCCTTGAGTCCAGACCTCGCCAGCCATGACTACGCTGCCACGGCTGTATTTCTCGCCCATCCAATTGCTGTTGTAGAAGTCCTGTGATCCCTTCCGAGGGGGAGATATATCGAGGCATCACCGTCCCAGTGAAATAGCCCTGATCCTCTCGCAAGTACAATTACCTATGCCTCTTCTAGACCCAAAGGCAGGTAGGTGAAGAGCAAGAAGAGGTGATGTTCGCACTTGCAAGATGCGCTTTAATCATGCCTCGCTGGGAAGCAAGTTATCCTAGCCAGCACACCCTGACCTAGTACTTCTAGAATTATAGGTGTGTCGACTGAGGAAAGGTCCACGCAGAGTCGCATCGAGAAAAGACTGACCGCCACAATGTCCACTCCTGACACTTCCCCTCCTTTTCACCCCGGCGAAGACGAAGTCCACATCCTTGGCGGGCTGAGCCAGCCCTTGCTGTGGGTATAGGCGTGTACATGGGTAGCGGATCCGATCTGCTATCCACTTTGCCATCTCGAACACAGGGTCTTTTCCTTCACACCTCCCACAGCCAGAGATCGGAGAAGAGGACGTCGATTGTTGTTTCTCGCGCGTCTGCAGTCGAGGTCCAAAGGGATCACGATACCCTTCCCCCGGTCTTTCATGCAAGCGTGTCGGCGCCCTGATGGATGTTAGACATGGCTGTGTCATTCGAGTAAAACGCACTTTTGTCTCGCTGTTGGCCAAAGCAACCTGAGCATGACCGGCCACAGTTGGGCTGCTATTGAGGGTCTCAGACCTCTTATAGCCCCCCTGAATCGAGTTGGTGCGCTCCGATGAATGGATTACCTTTCTGGGTACAATTGTTGCAGGAATCCGCCGGTGGGAAGAATGGCCACAACTCGTCCGGGCACAAGCAAACTTTCATTCTAGGTGCAGTAGCACAGGAGACCACTCGTCCAGAAGTTCGGGACACCACTCCCAGGTCTTATCACAGAACTGCTTCGCCGCCGGCTCAAGCTCTAACGAATCATCCTCTTGCAATGCGACTCTGGACTTTGCAACAGAAATCTCCTGCATGCGCAGATAGCGGGCCAATGGCGGGAAAGGCGATGGACCCTGACGACACAGGAAGTGTTGTATTCGTGATACAATGCCTTCCTGCACAATTTTAGTAACATACCAAGCCTCGTCGTACGTGTTTGTGAAGTTTCCTCCGAGTTGAACCCTATCCAACTTGCAGAAGTTATGAATCTTTTGGAACGCTGACACTATTGAAGCTTGTTGCCAAGTGTGGTCGTCGTTGAGGTCAAGGGTTGACACGACAGGTACAAAGTCATCATCATCCATAGAGCGGCTTCGCACTATCATCAAGTCGGCAAGTTCAAGGGCTCGCAGCGTATTGCTATGCGATTGCAGGAAGCGGATGAATGGCTCCTCCAACGTCATGAGTCCCCGCAGTTTGAGGCACGACAGTCGGGGAAAGTGACATTTGTAGAGAGCCTCCCTGGATATGCACTCGAGAAACTGGTATGTACGGTCCACAGGAAGCTCGTCGAAATCAAGAGAGAGCATCCCGAGATTTCCACATAGTCTAAGGAAACGACGCAATGCCGGCAACACGACCATAGGATCGTGGTAAGGGTCAGGATGTAAGCTCGACTTGTAAAGTCCAAGGTGCAACGCTCGTAGCCGTTCGAGTCTCAATGGTGTGCTTGGCAGAGCATTCAACCTGAGAAACGTTCCCCATGGCAGGTCATCCCCATGTACGGTTGTAAGGTGCGACTGGGCGGTCGCTTCAAAGAGGGAGACAAACGCACATCCTTTATGGAAGCCAGCCGCCGGGAGCCCCGTTCGGCTTTCAATGTAGCCTTGAGGAGGAGAGAAAGGATCATATTCATCCCGTATCGTTGCTATCGACGTCAGACGGGTGAATCTGCGCGTCAGGCGAAACAATTCCTGAAATTCATCAAGGTCGTAAAAAGCTTCTTGGGCAGCGGTCTCCTCCAGATAGCATTGATACATCTTCTCCGTAGTAAGACTTTCCTGATCAAGATTTTGAGATGACAGATGAGATGCCACAAATGCCTTTGTTGTGACTTCGTTGAAGAACTCCTCCCTTGTGTAATCGGATTCGATGAGCCCAACGTGGTAGACGATATGGCGCACATGAGCTGCAAAGCGTTTTCTCCGAGCTATTCTCAGAGCACGGCCAAAGCTCTGTGTATTAGGGCTAATATGCACAGTGTTGTAGAGAACGGGTGTTGCTATGCCGTTGGAATATCTATTGATCTGGCGCACGCTCTTGAGGTCATCTCGTCCCAGTCGGCAGAGTATGTCCTGCTGAAGCTCAAAGGGCAGCGTGTACCATATATTAGTGCTCATCATGGAGGTAGGAAGCCGTTATCTCGCGTATACTTTTGACTTGCCTAAAACTTATGATCAAAATGTTGAGGTCGATGATTTGACAACTCCGAGAATTCAGCGGCTTGATTTGAGATGAGGATATGAAGTGGAAGAGGACCTACGAAGAGGACCTACGCCAAGAACTTTAACCAAGCAGGAGCCGAGTCCTTGACCGTATTTTCCAAAGCTAGAGATACGGAGAGACTGTCGATCGACGAGCGTAGCTTGTTGTGCTTGTCCATTGGCAGGCACGAGGCCAGGGATGTCGACGTCTTCCCATCTCTCCAACCTCTTCATTCTTGAGTCTTTCAACTAGGAGTCGATGATGACTGCTGAAGATGCTGCTTTCCCGCTTACATAGGTCATAAGGTATTATACCTTGAAAAGCACAAACCTCTGTATGAGGTACGTTCCCTCAATGGCCTCCGATAGAAACCTGTGGTCCAGATTCTGACTGACGCGGCGAACACAACCGGGACAAGACTTGATTCCGAAGGCTCGAGCTGGCTAGGCCCACGGAGAGCAAGAGGACCGGCTTCCGCAGGGAGCCACTTCGTATTGGACCTTCGTGCACTGGTCGCCCTACAGGGTTCCGGGATGCCCCTCGATCAATGGTTTCAAGGCAAAGGAGTATGCAACACTCCCTCTATATGGCATGATAGAGTGCGATCCGCTTCCAGACGCTTATCTATGTGCCTGTGACGAACACCCCAACCCTTGGTTAGCGTCGAGGCTCAGCCTATGCAGGTGCATTTTGAGACAACAAGGCAGACAGTGTACAGGAAAACAGGGGCTGTTCAGCTCGTTCTTTGCAACATAACAATTCGGACCTTGTAAGCGGAATCCACATTTGGCCCCCATCTTGCCAAAAGACGTCAACAACTCGCTTGCTTGACTGCGGGATGGGAGAATCTAGAGCGGAATGAAGCGGCTATGTGAAACACTTCAAGCCCCTTAACCGGGAACTTCGCCCACCTTTTCTCCCTTTCCTTCCTTGCTGACCTTCCACATATACACTTTTCTGTATGAGCTACTGCAGGAGTGATAGACGCTAAAGCTTCCGGAAATCACTAGCCAAACACGACTTGAGGCGTTTATGCATGCAACGGGTCTGCGCGGCAGGCACACGGGCCGTTTCGCCGGGCTGCTTGCGCCTCTCAGTTGAACAAACTCAAACACCTCCTTCCCATGAACGGTTCTGAGCCCTTGCTCTCGGACATCTGAGCCTCAGCACTTCGAGCATGATAGTGTTGCTATGTTACCCTCGTTGGGTTGTTCCACACTGCCACCGCCGGCACTTGAAAGGATACCCTTGTATGCCTCTGCTCCACTTCAAGCATGCAAACTCCGAGACGTCTGTTCACGTATCAGCCTCACTGCCTCAACTTGAGCAATTGCCAGCTAGTTGAATCCTACTTCGATGCGGATTGCAATATGACGCGCCCAACAATGTGGCCGACACGACAATCCGTACATCCTATCCTTCTCAAGGCTGACTCTATTTGGTTTCGAACTCTCTACATCGAAACTCGAGACCTGGAACCCCTCGCAGAGTCACACTACGGCAACATAACATCCTCAGCTCACAATGATCCCGGTCCATATTCCAGGGTTCAATTGGTGCTGGATGGCCGCATTCCTCCCAGAAAGTGAGTCGCTCGCCTTTCTGTCGAAATGAGCAAACCTATATAGCTCCCGATGCGCCCAGAGTTGGACTTCTTCTTTTCGAGATCATTGAGTGCTCGTTTTATTTACAGCGAGTTGAAATATTTCTTTCAACATCTCGATCCCTGGAGATTTGTCCTCAGTGGCCACACCAGCAATCATGGAACCAACACAGCCTGAGGTCCACTTGCAGATTCGTGAACATGACGAGCTCCTCGATGTCATTGATAGCTTGCGGTCCCAAGGCATCGACCGCTACATCAACCTCCCTGAGTTGATTGTCTGCGGTGACCAGAGCGCTGGAAAATCAAGTGTCTTAGAGGCCATTTCGGGAGGTCTGCGCTTTCCCACCAAAGACACCTTGTGCACTCGATTTGCCACCGAGCTCATACTAAGAAGGGATGCAAGTTCACAAGTCAAGATTGCGATCATCCCAGACCCAGACTCAGGGCGCACCCAAGCAGAAGAAGAAGCTCTTGCAAAATTCGCTCCGCCGACAACATCACTCGACGATTTTCCAGCAATTATTGACGCTGCAGCCACAGCAATGGGAATTGATGGCTCCAGGAAAGCTTTCAGCAGAGATACTCTAAGGATAGAGCTCTCTGGACCTACTCAACCCCATCTGACCCTCGTTGATCTGCCCGGACTTTACCATGCCGGCGACAAGCATCAGTCTAGTGATGACGCGCCGCTCATCAAGAACCTCGTGAGGCACTACATGGCAAAGGACAGGGGAATTATTCTCGCTGTGGTCTCGGCCCAAAATAACTATAGCAACCAGGTCGTGACGAAGTATGCGAAAAAGATGGATCCTTTTGGCCATCGTACACTAGGTATCATTACGAAGCCAGATACACTCGATCCTGGCTCCACCAATCAAAAGGAGTATCAAGAACGCGTGTTGACAGATGATGGCGAGCTCAAACTCGGTTGGCATATGCTGAGAAACCGGGATTACAGCAGCAGGCACTGTTCGGCCGCAGAAAGAGACTATGCAGAGGAAGCCTTTTTCCAACAAGAAGGTTGGAACGCACTGCCGAAAGGGAGGGTTGGCGTCAAGAGCCTCAGAACGCGACTAAGCAGAATTCTGCTCTCACACATATCCAAGGAGCTTCCTCAACTGTTGACCGATGTCCAGAGTGGGATCTCGGAGTGTGAGAGTCGACTTCAAAAATTTGGCTCATCCAGGCATACAGTCGCGCTGCAGCGGAAATACCTGCGTGATGCCAGTAAAAGGTTCAGCGAGCTGATGAAAGACTCGGTCGACGGCGACTATTCGGAGCCTTTCTTTCACGATTCCCGCGATGAGGCAGGCTACAAGAGACGACTTCGAGCAGTCATCCAGAATATCATGGGCGAATTTGCCGAAGAAATGCGTCTAAGGGGCCATTCTGTCCGCCTCGTGGATAGCAGATCAGATCACCATGGCCCAAATGAACAGAGCTATGTCTATGTCAAACCGCGGGACGAATTTCTCGAGTATGTCAAAATTCGAATGAGGATCAACCGCGGAACGGAATTGCCAGGGATCTTCAACCCAGGCATCATCGGCGAGCTCTTCCGCGATCAATCCAAAGGCTGGGAAGCAATTATCCACCGTGTCCGAGAGAGGTTGATGCGTGCCACGGAGGATACTATCACTCTTGCACTTAAGCAAGTCACGGATCCGAGAACAGCAGATGCAATCTGGGTACATCTCATCAAGTCAAGACTGGGAGTTATCGGCAAAGCGTTCCACGAGAAAACGGACGAAGTGCTCAGGCCGCATAAAAAAGGCCATCCCACGACACTCAACCATTACTTCATTGAAAACCTACAGAAGAAACGACGACAGGAGTCGCGCAGGTTGATGACCGAGAAGCTTGCCAACTTCTTTGGTAAGCGCCCTGAAGGGGAAGGAGGCTCTGACCAATTTTACGACGGACAATTTAACATGCGAGCCCTCCTCGACGCCCTTGTGATGCAGACAGAAGTCGACTTTGAGCGGTTCGCGTGCCGCGAGGCCACAAACGCGATGGAGGCATACTACAAGGTTCGTGGAAATCCCCGTGTGCTAGCTCGGAGCTGACCAGATATTTTAGGTTGCACTGAAAACTGTCATCGATGCATTTAACATGTATGCTGTCGAGGGCGTCCTATTGAAGGAGCTGCCAGAAATCCTGGCCTCCGAAGTGGTAGACAAACTAGATGACGAGGCCGTATGGGCAGTAGCGGCAGAGTCTGCTGAATCTGTTGCCGAGCGAGCCGACCTCGAACGGAAACTTTCGATTTTTCAACGGTCATTGAAGACGCTGCAGAGATTGAAAATCGCAAAGATTTCTGGTACGTGGACATCCACCCTTTCTCTTACGCCGTATTCTTCATCTGTACTCATGGCGATTCGATAGAACCCATTTTGGAGCAGAAATACACCGACCCTTCAGCTCTTGACGCGAGCGACAATTTCGGCGGCACCCTCGCCGTTGACCCTGGAACTCCCAGGGAAAGGGTTAGACCAGCCAGCCAGGCCCTGACTTCTCCGGACTCTGCTATCGGAATGAATGACGAGGACGATGAGGAAGACGTTACCAAGCCTAGAAAGGGTTTCCACCGACCACATACGTCTCCACGGAGGAGCCTGGCGACAGCGGGGAGGTCTCTGCTCCATCCGGGGCCTTCTATACCAGCAGACCCTCACACAGCAGGAAACAAGTCGCCAATGGCAGAGCAAACGTATCCGGCAACCTTATTGGGAGATGACACCAACAATGCAGGAAGTGGCAGCCCTGACCATGGTAGCGGCAGTAACGGTCAGGCAAGACGTGTAAGCATCCGATCTCTCTCATGATGATAGGGCTGGGGGCTACACAAATGATTCTCTACGGTCTCTACAGAGAATGGCTTGGTGAAATCAGGCGTGGGCTGTTTTCTTTGAATTTTGGACTCTGAATTGCCGTGGTGGACTGTACAATAACCATGCTGAAGGTTTCTTATCCGTCGAGGTCGCCTACAACGAAGTACTCATTTTCAACTCCTGGTATATTTGTTTGTGGCACACGTAGACAATTACGACCTTCGTAAGCTAAGTGATGGTGGTGGTGGCACAGGGGGACAAGGCTGGACCAAAAAGGGGCGTTGAGTCTGCCTGCTGGTCGTGCACAAAAATCCCACTCCGAAAGCTCCTATTGTCCTGATTGGCGGAAACCCCTCCCTTCCGCTTTCGACGCGTTTTCGCGGGAGGCCATCTCCCCCGCGTCGAATTCTACATTGACAGCGCCACCTCATACTCGGTACGGAGTAAGGAGTACGGTGTAGTCTATATATCTCCTTCCATCATCCTCACCTCTTGGATGAAAAGTTGCCTACAGCTGGCTCGCTTAAGGACTCGTGCGCCTGGAAGTGCTTCGGTCCCGGATCACCAGAGGAAAGATCAGAGATACACTCTATGTGATTCCAAATGCATGGAGAGCTTGGGAACAAGCTCGTAAGTGTTTCATACCCGCTCCCTTTGAAACCTGGCCCTGTGAGGAATCAGTCCTGACCACGCTCTTCTCACCTTAGGTCCAACACGCAAAACGCACCCTCACCCTCCCCGCCCTACCTCCCTACCAAACCGAGCTCGTGCGCAGCGTGGTGCGCGAAGTGCGCGACCTGGACCGCGACGTCTCTCGCATATTAGAGCCATTCACCACCACGACCTACGATGACGAGGGCAACGCGTCGTCACAAAACACGTTCAACCCGACGGAACATCCCGAGACGGCGTGCGCGCTGCTCGTCGACCACCTGAGCATGAGGAGGGATAAGAGGTGTCTGCTGGCGTACCACCGCGTGAGGGCGGAGAAGTTGGAGGGGATGGTCTGGGAGGGCCAGGATTTGGAAGTTGACCACGAAGCGGGTGCTGGCAGTGCCTCAAACACCAATACCAACACCAATGTCCGCGGCGGCGAGGACACCTCCGCGGGAGCAGCTACCCATAACGCGCTCTCACCTGAAGAATCCTCCTACTTCCACGCCTATTCGGACTTCCTCTCCCAATACAAGGGCCAATGGACCGACATTGACCTGACGGCTTCGCTGGACCCGCCCCGCGACCTTTTCATTGATGTCCGTGTCCTAAAGGACGCAGGAGAGATCCAGACGGAGTACGGGGCGATTAATTTGACCAAGAACTCCCAGTTTTTTGTCCGCAAGGGCGATGTGGAGAGGTTGATTCAGGGGGGGTTCTTGAAGAGGTTGAGTTGAGTTGAGACAGAGTATCATATGGGCAGGGAGGGATGGGGACGAGGAGATGGGAGTGAGAATGTTGATTAGATACTCCGACGATCGATAGAACGGGACAGTGTGAAGAGGCCCAGCCATGACACGAGGAATGATTATAGGGGGCCTAGGGAAATGATTGCTTGTGAGCTGATAAACGTGGCAACGTGAGCTGCAATGCTATTCCATACTGTTGGCTGAATTATCTGCCAACGCTATCACCTTTGCATTAAAGGACTGGTTTGAACTCAGGCACTCCCTTTGATACTCGTACATCACCGGAAACTGCAGCTCCATGACCATTGACCGCCGCTGATGATGATCATCCTCATCGTCAACAACAACATTGTAAAATGTCGCATAAGTGGAGAAGCTTATCGTCTGCCGTCTCGTTTCCTGGTGTTTCTCCTGCCTTTTCTCTCAAATCAAGTCGCCCGCCAAAGGGATAATACCTAGACCGGCCGCAATCGCCATCAAAATCTCCCACTTCAACACACCAGCCGCAGCCGCAACGTTGTGTGTAGTTGAAGCCGTAGGCGTAGTAGTGGTGTTTGTCCCATTCGCGTTGTTTCCCCCACTGCTCGAACTAGCGTTCATCTGTGTGAAATTGCCGCAATTCAACCTAGTTCCATTCGCACTGTGCACCACCACACTCCGATTTCCGAAGAACGCAACATTGCTTGGATTGGTACTCAGGTACAGGTCGAGGTACATGGCCTGAAAGGTGCCGACGGCTTGAGAGTCCTGGGAGGCGGAAGAGGTAAGTTGGGAGGAGATGTTGCCGTGCTTCCCCGAGAGGTCGCCTGGTTGGCAGGTCCAAGGAGCGGTGGCGTCGCAGGCGGGGGTCTCTTGTCGCCCGAAAGGTGAGAGGTGGCCGCCGGTGGCGGTGCAGTTTCCAGATGCAGGGACGGGGTATTCATGGATATGGTAATCTGGCATGGAAGAGTTAGTCGTAGATTTACAGTGAAACTCCGGGGGGAACATGGCGAGTGTGAGAAAAGGGTGGGATTGCCCCCCCACTACACTGTAGCCTGTGTGAACTCACTGAAAGGGCCTTGCGTGACGAGAGGGAAGTTGAAGAAGTTGACGTTGAAATTGACACCGGTGCCATTGTCATTGGACACCCCCGTGATCTGGCCTTGAACAGGTTTATCGGCTTGCAGAACCGCTTGGAATGTGGAGCGGAGAGGGTTGTTCTGAGTCACCGGGGCGTCGGTGCTGTTGCTTGTCTCTTGTGCAATGACGGGGAGAACGAGGGCGATGATGGAGAAGAGCATGCCGAAGAGATACATTGTGCTGGATGGCACAAGCAGATATCAGCGGGTAAAAAAAGGCTGTACTAACTCTAGGGGACTTCGAAGTAAGCCAGCAGGAGGAGGACTAATGAAGCTTTCGAGTGTTGATGGAGAGGGGCGTGGTACGAACGAGGAGAATAGAGCAATCGACAGATGATGGTAATAGAGAGGAGAGGAGGATGGCTTCTTTTTGTCTCTGGTCAAAGTAGTTGGGGGCACGGAGTTGAAGTGAGTGAAAAGACAATTGAGCCCAGCAACCGGCAGGAATCTGGTTTGCAGGCAACTTGGGCATGTCACTTGAAATACCATTTGCCCCTCAGCAATGCCGGCAACCATTCACTGTAGCAATCATGTCATGCTTTCCGAATTGACGCGACGAACATCACGACTGAGCCATGAGCAATGCGGAAGAAGGATATGTGCAGCGTGCCCGGGAGATGCAAAGTGACAGATTGACGCCAGGTATGTGAGAGATCGCCGCTCCGAAGTCACACACACGGTCCGGTTGCCAGTACACCTCACTCATCATTCAAACTGCGACTTGGAGACGCAGAGTGTTGAGACTTTCATTCATGATGCTGAGGTTGTTTGACCAGTACAGTGTTCGTTGATATAGGGACGTTCGTTCGTGGGTACAGTGAGAGAACAGCTCTGTTGTTCCTGCCGCCTCCACATAGACTGCGCAGGCTCGGTATTGATCTCCCTTCTATTCACTCGAAAACCCCTTGCTGGACCCTCTACCCGAAGACTTTATCTTCACATGGCCGTCCGAACCGCACACTTGAAAGGATAGATCTGCGCCTTGCTCACATCCCAAGCACCCCCTTTCGTGTACGCATCAGTCTCCAAAAACTCCCTGACCTCTTGCTCGGTATTTGCCTTTATTAACATGGCACTGCCCGTCATATCCGGTGTCTCTCCCTCGCCGGGCTGTTTCGAAAGGGTTGCCCCGCCAAAGACCACGATGCCGGCCTCGATCTTGGGTACCAGCGCTTTGAGGTGCTGGGGCCGGACTGCTAGTCGTTTGTCAAGTGCGTTGGCATGGTCGGGGACAATGACTAGCCATTCATTTGTAGGGGTCGCTGATGAAGACATGCTTCGGACGGATCTGAGGTTTCGTGGAGTAGTCAACGGTTTCTGAAGTAGAGCTCGAGCTGTCTGCGGGGATGGTGCACAGAACCGGGAAGGTGTGATATATACACTTTTTAGAGAGTGCAGCTGACGACGACCACAAAACAATGTCGACATGAAGCTGAGAAATCAGGCGAGGCAGGATACTGGCCACGGGTATCAGCGGAATAAGTGGTCGATAGAACCAAGCACCACAAGTGTGATACCGAGGAAATCCGGGAAAACTTCGCTATTATTACCCAGCTCGCCAGGAGTGCAGGTTAGTATGTCGGGTCGAACTCTTCTCCACACCGCAGGGCCTGAGGCAGGGCCTGAGGCAAGTCACCAGTCAATCCTGTGGGGAGCAGGAGACTTCAGCCTTCTCACTCGCTTTCTTGTCTACCCAGCGAGCAGGTATCTTGGTACAACTCCTCTGGCGCTTCTTTTCTCTGCCTCGACTCACCATGCATCGGAACAGCCCCTTTCCAGCACCATCCTCCTACACAGCTCTCCGGGACTCCAACCCCGAAGTGCAGCTTCATCTCGCTTCATTTCCCCAGTTCCTCCTCAATTGTCAGATTAGCTCCTTGCCAACAATTCGCGAAAACATTCACCCAGCTTGGAATCAGCCTACGAAAATTCTTAGGAGACATGTTACACGCCCTCGACGCCCTCGACGCCCACATGGTTGACTCTAGCCGTCCATGATCGTCTTCCCCCGCTTTTTGAAAACGCCATGCTGGATATCCATGGATCTTGCTGTACAGTCAGGCATTAACTCCTCCGGTTGGTCCCGACACTCCATCTATAGCATCGCTCTAGGTTGATCTTTGGCCAGAAGCGCAGCTGCAACCTTCCTTCGTTGTATCTTCCCAGTGGCTGTCTTGGGTATCTCTTTCAAGATCCAGACCTGGTATCTCAGTCAGCGTGGTCCCAACATGCGTCAGTCAGATGGGAATACTCATACCCTGCTCGGCTTTTTGAACGTGGCTGTCTTGCTAGCAACGTAATCCGTGATGCCCTTCTCGGTAACCATCTTGCCTGGCTTAGGGACAAGCGCCACTCCAACTTCTTGACCGTATAGTTCTGAAGGTATACCGAAAGTGACCCCTTCTGCCACGTCCGGGTTGGAAGAAATCACAAAATCCAGTTCGATTGGGCTGATCTTCTCCCCTCCTCTGTTGATCAACTCTTTGATCCTTCCTGTGATATAGACATAGCCATCTTCATCTTTCTTGCCCTGGTCGCCAGTGCGGAAGAATCCCCCTTTAGTGAATGCTTCTTTGGTTGCTTTCTCGTTGTTGATGTAGCCTTTTGTGACATTCTCACCCCGTATGCAGATTTCACCTTCCTGACCTTGGGGCACTTCGTCGCCTTGCTCGTCAAGAATCTTGACTTCGACTCCTTGGCCAATTCCCACACTGCCGGGCTTTCGTTTTCCGCGATGCGGGAGCTGGTTGGAGCACATCTGATGAGCTGCCTCCGTCATGGCATAGGCTTCAAGTACTGGCGCTTGAAATGTCCGTTCAAGCTCACTGAAAGTTTTCGGGGACAATGCAGACGAGCATGAGCGGATGAATCTGATCTTCGGCATTGGATTAGGCGGAGGATTCTTTAACAGAATCTGATGGATCGTCGGCACAGCCGTGTACCAGTTCGCTTTGTGCTGAATGAAGTCGACCCAGAAGGATCGAGCAGAGAAATGGTCGGGAACAATGGCGGATCCACCAGCACTCAGAGGACCTAGAAAACCAGCGAGAAGACCATGTACGTGGAAAAGAGGCATGACCAACATCGTCCGATCTTGAGCAGTAAGTTCATAGGTGTTTCGAATGTTCTGCATAGTTCTTGTCAGATTGCGATGCGTCAACGGGACAGCTTTCGGGCGGCCAGTGGTTCCACTGGTGTGCAAGACCAGTGCGACATCCTCCGGCTGAGCCTGAGCGACCGGCTGAGACTGTCGCTGTGCCAGTTTGCCCTGCTCTTTCACGTCCAGTATCAGCTTCGTTCCATCCACGTAACACTCCGCAATAGCAGCATGATATTTCCTGGCAGCCTTGACCGCAGGCCCGTCCTTAGCATATGCTCCACGAGGCAATATGATCGCGGCTGAAGACAGATCTTCAATGTAGAACTCGAACTCGCTTTGCTTGTAGGTCGGGTTCAGAGGGGCGGCAATCGCTCGCTGGAAAGAGGTTGCAAGAAAAGAAACGATGAACTCGTAGCTGTTGGGTAGGGCTATTGAGACGGCGTCAGTTTGTCGGATACCCAGCCCAGCAAGTTGCTTCTGAAAGGCTGAGACATCCTGCGCCAATTGCTTGAAAGAGATAGTCAAAGCATTGGGTTTCGTGGGGACGATGACTGCTATGGTGGAAGACGTCTGGGGAAAGGAGGTGGAAAGGGTGGCTGCTACCATGGCTAGACGGACTGCGACGAAGACGTAGGTAGAGAAAGGATAGGCAATGGCAAGACTGAGATGAATTCTAGAAAAACAATATGGGTATCTCAATAGCAAAGTACAATCTCCTTTTCAGGGCGTATCAAAAAGTCAACGAAAGCCAGCAGAAAAAAGAAGTCTGAGATGGAAAAATGACGTGATGCGATCCGACGTCCACAGATAAGAAGAAGACCAGCCTGACACATTAATTCGCGGGCTCCATCTAGATATTAGTCTCTCACCGGACATGATGGAAAAGACGTGTGGGCCAGAACGCCTCGATTTTATATCGGGTGATAGGATAAGGCCATGGAAATGGTAGCGGGAGCTTTGAATTCAGCTTGGAGAAATTGAAGTCATCCGAGGAGGACACGACACGAAAATCCCTACGCCGCGTAGATGCGCCCGATGTCAAGCGATTGGTGAATCGATGGAGCCCCCTGGCAAGCCGCTTCCGATGCAGGCAGGGCTTCCAGGCTTCAAGGCTAGGGGCACCAGGCCTACCAATAGGGCCCAGCGGCGCCTAAGCGTCGGCACCGGTTGAGGAGGCCCTTGTGGGTGCCACCCAGGTGCCTGTTGCTTGCTAAGTCGCTTCCCTTCCCCCGAGAACTGCCCGTCGGTGTCTCAATCACGAGACCGCAATGTTAGGGTTTCCGCGCTAGTCACTTTCAAAGTCACTGCGCTGCGTCTCGTCTCAAATCAGCCAGTCTCAGCAAAAGCACATGTGAGAACATGTCGAACAATGCGCCGACACCCGCGCGGGGAGGCCTGTCGCTCTATGCGAACCTCCTCGACCCGAACAATGCTGGTCCTGGCACCATCTCCAGTGCGCCTGTCTCCTACAGGCCGGTCGAAAGCTCTCCCGAACAGGATGAGGCTGTCAAGAGACAGCAAGCACTCGCTGGTACATTTCTACGTCGTAAGGACCTGAAGGTTTGCTGAATGGATCTGCTCACGTTTTGCGCCATGCTCTCGAGTGATTTACAGCCTCCCTGAGATTCCAGCCTACCAAGAGACCTCAGATCGCTGCTCAAAAGGCAAAAGCAAAAGCTATCGCCAGTAAATTCGCGGTCCCAACAAATGCCAGTCCTACACCCTCCACAGCTGAAGGCGCTGCGACCGCTGTCACCGAAAATTCAGTGCCTCAGCCTCCTGCGCCCAAGACCACCCTCGCAGACTGGACAGCTACCGCGTCAGATGACGATGATGTGAATAATTTCTACACGGGGAAGCGCCAACGCGGAGGCCGGAAGAAACGCAAAAAGAACAAGGCAGCGGCAGAAGTGACTCAGAACTGGGATGACATCTACGACCCGAGTAGACCGAACAATTATGAAGAATACAAGCACAGCGAGGAAAAGATCCGCGAAGTCAGGGAGTGGAAGGATCTCCTGTACAGACACCGCATGAGGCAGAGGAGCTACAGTGAATCTGAAGATGATGACTACCGCCGCCCCATGAATAGTAAGAAGGGACCTGTATTGGTTTGGGACTTGCTGATATGTCGACAGAACAATTTGCACCGCCTTCCATGTCTTTTGCCCCTCCACCGAACCTCAACGACGAAAGCCCTCCTCCACCGCCGCCACCTGTTGACATGCCAGACGATGCAACCGGTGAGGACGCGTACTTGAGACGATTGCGCATGAGTCAGGGCCAGCAAAATCAGCCGGTTGTTCCATCAACCCCAGTAGAAAACCCACCGTCGGCTCAGATCACCAGGGCACCTGTACGGTACAACCTACATGCTGCACCAGAAGATGTCTCAGTATCCGAGCCAAATCTGGAAGGGCTTGCAGAACCCGAGCCTGGTGTTAATGAAAATGGCGATGGCGGTGGCGATGGCGGTGGCGATGAACCACGATCGAAACGTCCTGGTCAAGTAGGCTTTGCCGAACGGCTAATGGCCAAATATGGTTGGAGTAAGGGTCAAGGTCTTGGAGTTCATGGCACTGGAATCATCAATCCCTTATACGCCAAGGCCGACAAACGGAAGAAGAAATCCGATGCAGAAGGCGGTGGCTTCGTTGCACCAGCAAGCACGGGTAAGATTCTTGGGGGTCACAAATCCAAGACCGCCCAAGCGGAAGAAGAGGGCAAGTTCGGAGCGATGTCTGAGGTGATTCGACTTGAAGGCATGTTGAACGGCCTGGATCTTGACGACGAGCTCACGCAGGGGGAGGGTGGGCTGATGCAAGAGATTGGAGAGGAGTGTGGAGACAAGTACGGCAGTGTCGAGAGAGTCTACATTCATCGGTCGGAAAGTGAAGAGGACGAAGCATTGGTGTTTGTGCAGTTTGTGAGCCAGCTGAGCGCCTTGCGGGCTGTCAATGCGTTGGAGGGAAGAATCTTCAACGGCAATCCCATCAAGGCGAGATTCTGGCCCAAGGAGAAATTCGACAAAGATGAATATGTCTGATGGCATGATGTCTATGTACTCAAGGAGATGACTGCCTACCTAGGTAGGTCGGTACTGTATGCATTGGCGCAATAAGCGGGCGAGGCGGGTTTGAAGCATTGATTGGCCTGAGTCCGAGTATTGGACACAGAGCCAGACGCGCTCAGGGGCCACGGGACGCGAGCAAGCCAATTGCATCATCGCAGAATTAATTGTTCTCTGCCTGTAAACCACCTGCCCTTAAGCCTGCCCTTCTACAACCAGAAACCAGTTCAGTTCCATACTCCTTTCTCCTCTACTCCCGTGGAATCCCCTCAACTCCGCTCAAAATGTCAGGGCGCAATACTATAGATCAAGCATTTGCCAACAACTCCCAATTACGGAAGAGAATCTTTGACGCCATAGGTAAGCAGACGATGAAGACCATTGATCTAGTGTTACTGACCTGCCGCAGACGCAACTCCGCAGTATGCACCCCTTTTCGAGGACATTGCTTCCTATCATCTCAATGCCCACGGTCTAAACGGCTCTGCCCACGACGAACCGGCCTCCAAGAAACGCAAACTCCCCGACGGCTCCTCTCTCCCACTCGCCGCTCCAGCGCAGAGAGGTGCAGGTGGTCAACCGCGCGAGGTGATTCTCGAAGCAAGAGATATCTCATTCTCACTGCCCCAACGCAAAAAATTGCACCTGGGGATAGCGCAATATGGCACGGATATTAACGATGCCGGGACAAAATTTGCCATCTATACCAGGAATCCCGCCACAAATGAAGTCGACATGGAAGTGCCCTTGGACCAAGTCACCTACGCCCTGAGACTGCCCATACCAGAGAAAGCTGCGAAACAATACAACTTCGTCCTGCTCCTGAAGACATCGGAATCCAGCAGCAACAACACTGAAGCCATCATCTGGGCGGTCAATGATGGCCCGCTCAAGTCGTGCCACGTGCCCAGCCATGACCTTGCGAAAATCGCTCCGGGTCCCGATGACATCCTCGAAAGCGCGCTTGACTATCTCCTCCAGAAGAGCGGCGGCACAGGTCTCACATTGCCGACCGCCGAGGAGTTCTCCAGCGCCAAACCTGAATCCCACCGGAAAGGCGACAAGGCGTACCACGTGAAAGCCTTTCGGGGAAGCAAGGACGGATACCTCTTCTTCCTGAGCAATGGCATTTTCTTCGGGTTCAAGAAACCGCTCTCGTTCTTTGCTTTTGAAGATGTCGAAAGCATCTCCTACACGTCCGTGCTGCAGAGGACCTTCAACTTGAATATCGTTTACCGAGCCGCCAGCGCAGCGGATGGACTCAATGGCGATGCAATACAGGAGGTTGAATTTTCGATGTTGGACCAGGCGGATTTTCCGGGTATTGACACCTACGTCAAGCGCCATGGTTTGCAGGATGCCAGTCTTGCGGAGTCGAGGCGAGCAAAGAAGCTGGCGCAAGGCAAGGGTGGTGCAGTAGTACAGAATGGTGACGGAGGCAATGCGGAAGGCGATGAAGTAGATACCCGCACTGAGCTGGAGAAAGCCCAGCAACAGATGGACGACGAGGAGGATGAGGAAGAGGAGGACTACGATCCCGGCAGCGAGGGGGAGAGTGAAGGCAGTGGTGGCGAATCGGACGAAGACGAGTATGATCGCGAGTATGAACGGGAGAGGAAGAAGATGAAGGGCCGGGACTTGGTCAAGGAAGAATTGGGCAGCGAGGCGGAGGACGTGAGTGTGACTGAGGACGAGGATGGAGATGAAGAGGGAGAGGAAGAGGAAGAGGAAGAGGAAGCGCGTGGCGACGAAGACGAAGACGACCATTATGACGAAGACGAAGACAACCAGCACGACGAAGAAGACGTCCCGAGCCATGATAAACATACGGCCGTGTCAGGGACCTCGACTGCAGGACCTCAAGCTCATGGTGCCGCCTGGGGGTATGAAGAGGGCATGCCCGACCCTGACGACGAGGATCAATTGTGAAACCTAACTGACGATGCCGATGGTCATCCGTCCAATATATGAACCTACATGAATCCTGGCCTTGTCACCACCTGCAGGGCTAGCAATAAATCTGACCCTGTCGCCGCCAGAAGCTTGCTTGTTGAGAGCATGCATGCCCCGGACGGAGTCCCGAGTATATCTACGCATCCATCTATATATACGCTCATGTATCATCATGTACGATGTCCCCTAACAAAATCCCCGTTCAAGCCCGAATTTCAAGCAGACTGGAGAGACAGAGGATTTGAGCGGATGATATATATAATTAAATACACCAAGGACGTCGAGATGAGACTCAGGCCAACGGCCCACCTGTCTACTCTATGCCTATATCCATCCGTGTCTCGTGGGTCTCAGTCGCCAAGTTTTTTATATCGACTGTTTGTACATGAGCCACAGCAAGGAAGAACAGGCGCTTGTATACAAAAGGAACCATCTACAATCTACAATCTACAACAAGGTCCAAGTTCCCCGGCACCGACGACCACCTCCTAAAAATAGAAAAAGGGCTCAACCAGATCAAAGCACTAATCACCACAGCCCGACCAAACGCAACCTTTCCCTCAACACCAGCGCCAGCGCAGCTTGCATCCCTACAGCGAATGCGAGGACGAAACACACCGTACGCGGCTTGCGCGGATGGACCCAGCCGACGTGGCCCTCGAGGGCGCTCACGGCGAAGAGCATAAAGTTGAAAAAGCCGTGGAACAGCGCTGGGTCGCGCAGGATGAGCCACAAGGTGGGGTTCATCGAGATCGAGGTCGTGGAGCGGCCTAGTGTGTGATGGTGGTGGTGGTGGTGGTGGTAGTGGTTGAGGTGGTGGTCGCGTATGAGCATGTTGACTCCAATCAGCGCTGCGGTCGTGGCGTGTCCGGTAATACCTAGCACCACTCTCTCAACGGCTGTCAGGAGGACGAATGTGGTGTCTTGTCGGCTGTCCTTCGCACCGCTACCCTTACGCCCACGAGCTGCAGCGAATAAGAAGGCGATGTTTTCCGCAGTGGCGAAACCCAGCGCTGCTGAGACAGCAATGGTGATATTGTCACGCTCCGTACTAACTCCTTTTCCAGTGTGTGAAGATCGCTGCTGCTGCGCAAGAGCAAGCATGGCCGTGCGTATGGCAATGTACTTGATCCCTTCCTCCACCAGGCCGGCAGCCAGAAACGAGAAGAGCAGCATGAAAACCCAATACCCACGACGACGGGCCATTTCGTGCCGTCTTCGCCGGTGAGCTTCATCGAGGGCCTTGATGTCATCTTCGGTTGTTTTCATGGTCTCGGCCAGATACGACATCGCGGTGGTGTGGCCGTGGAAGCAGAGCAAAGCAAGCAGGTAGGCCAGAACGGATTGCACAGCCATTGCGACGGTTATGCCCACGGTGCCCGTGAGGATGTAGGTCCAGATGAGGATGCGAAGGTCTATTCGCTGTTGGTGGTGGCCATGGCGGCTTCTTTCGAGAGAGTAGAGGTAGATGGTGGGTAAGCATGTTAGGAGCAGGCTGGCGAGAAGGGGGAAGTTATCCTGTACGGTGGCTGAGGAGGGTTTTCTTGGAGGCAGCTGGACCTCCTGCGCGTTTTGTCGGCTTGTTGCATTCTTGCTAGAGTCATCCTTTCTCTGAAGGTTTGGTGTGATTGAGCGCTTGTGGAGGAATTGTGTCGACATATCACTCCGGTCTCCCAGGGCAGTCCATGATATTCTCCTTCGCTGGAGTCAGGCTTGTCCGGATATTTATGAAAGACAGACCAGCCATAGAGAAGGTTTGCGAAACACCAAGCGACCTGCCCTCTTGCAAGGTAACAGTTGATGGGCCACACCTCCATCGTATTCGCGATCGTGATCGTATTCGTGTACGGCCCGTCGTTGACTTGTGCAACTCACATCGTGATGGTTGCGGGTCTGCTAGCGTTGATCCATCAACCTTCGTGCCGAAGAGATGAGATCCGTCGTCAATCCATCGGCCGTTTGATTGAGGGTCATCTCCGATATCTCCTCGACCAGAAGTCTCCCAAAGTCCTTGGCCCACCAGACGCGACGCCCGAGTTTCTCAACCAACGCGCCCCAGCACATCAACACCAGCAGTGCAACATGATCATTACCCTTGATGGCATTGACGTACTCCTCGCCGGCCATATTCAGCCATCCCAGGATGTAACCCTGATAATCGTCGTCATCCTGGCCGACGCCGACGCATTTGGCAAAGCATTCTTCAAGCAGACTTATCGCCTTCTTGCACGCTTCGAAGTGTGCGACCTGCTGGACCCGATGCTCGTAGGACTCACCGACAGTCGAGATGATTCTTCGCTCGTTGGCTGTATTTAGTTTCGACATGGCCGCAGCTGTTTCAGAGTCGAACGGCAACCGGGGCAAGTTTTCGAACAGTGTAAGTTTCTGGACGTAGGAATTCTGGGCCAAGTATTGCTCCGCGTTGGCGCCTAGAACAGTGCCGCATCCGCGGAGCAATTCGAAGTGAGTCAGTGTGTTGAGCACCATACTGTCGCCATCGCCTTGAGATGCGTCACCCGCCAGCTCTGACATGAACTGGGACGAGGCCAGTGCGAGAACCATTAGCATTAGTGAAAAGCAAAGGACAATCTCATAGCTTTCTGGGTTCGTCTCTTGGTGCTGAAGGTGACGACGGAAGTTGTTCAATGCAACGGTCTGATATTCGACGGCCGCCCTGAGGTATTTCGCACGGCCGGTTCCAGAGGAGGAAGAGCAGCAGCTGGCAGCCTCGAAGGCGGAGAGGGCGAAGAGACCCGCGCACAGGAAATCGTGTTGCAGCGACCAGCGCGGCACCGCCGTCTGCCAGATGTAGTCATCTCCGGCCACCTTGCTGTACAAGCTCTTGTAGGTCACTGTCGACCACCGATGCATGAGTTGAAGCTCCAGCACGCGAACCTCGTTTGGGAACAGAGGCTCCTCCAGCGGCTGCAGCTCGGGACTGGGCCCAGCTGGTTGTATTGGGGGGCCATGGCCTGATGACAGATCCTGGGGTTGCTGTAGACCTGGGCCTGGGCTTGTGTACTCGCATGTCGTTGCTCTGAGCTCACAGCGGCCGCAAGGGGGTCCCGCCTCGTTGCATTTCACATGGGCGACTTTGCACGCTAGACAGCCGCGCCGTGATTTTTGGTGCGACCGTCGTGGAGGCATTCAGGCCTTTGATTACAGAGTTCGAGTCAAACAGCGAAAACCAAGCAAGGCTAATGACTGGTGGTGGAAAGGGTAGAAGTCTAGGAAGTAAAGTAATGAAACGTCTCTGCGAGAGCCGAAAACGAGGATACGAATACGATCACGAGGTGAAGCCGCTACGAGGCAACCAATCAGTCCATGCAATTTATATATCAAGGAGCAACCCTGATGCCGCCGCGATTTACTCCTCCTCTAATGTCATTGTACATTCAGCAATAGTGCCGTGAAAGAAACCAGTCGTGAGAATAAGTATCCCTTCATTGCCTGCCTGCGCTGCATCAACAACCTAACAACACCCCAAAAAAGAAATCCTCCTACTTCCGACCAACGAACTCCTCCTTTTGCCAACCATGCCAGTGTTTTGGGTATCTCGATCAACAGCCCTGTCAAGTCTGCATCTCAAGCTTCGTCTGTCGAAGCTCGACATCGGACGCCCATCTCAGCCGCCCAAGACCCTGACCAAAGCCTGGCAGCATTCAGCCCTCGAACAATATCCACTCGCCATGAGCAGCATTCCGCTGTTGACGCGAAAGCCTCTGAGTCAAGCCAAAGTCGCCCGAATCTTTCTTACCCTTCGCTCAACTTTTCAACCCTGGGTGCTTCTCGCGCCGTCAAGATCACTGTGATTGCTTCTTTGCTGGTCTTTGGGACGTTGGAGACAATCTTTTGGACGCAGACCTTGTGGCGGCACTTCAGTTCGACTCCTTCCTCTCCTGGTACCTGTTCGTCGCTAAGTCAGCGATCAGAATCTCAGGAAGGTGGCGGGTAGAAGCTGTTTCGGCTGGGATCTGAGACATGGCACTGTGCAGCATCTCCCACCAGGTAAATTCATCACATCCAACGCCACTAGTTGGATAATGAAGGCTCGAAGGTGATCCAAGTAGCACCTCGAGACATGAGTCACGTCTAAATGTATGCCTTATTCACCGGCGGCTGAAGCTTTGCCCTTCTTCCTATTGTTCTCGATCCTTTCTAGCAGCTCCGCGACTCGGAATGGCTTGGGCAAGATATCGTCGACACCGGCCTCGAAAGCAGCCTCGATCTGCTCAGCCCGAACGTTCGCGGTGATGGCAATGATTTGGATGTGTCGCTTCAACTTCCCCTTGTGTTCCAGCTCCCTTATGCGCCGAGTACAGGTCAAGCCATCCAACACTGGCATCTCCACGTCCATCAATATACAGTCGATGTCAACGTCCAGATTAGACGATGGAGTTTCGATTTTCTGGATGGGCCGGTAGTCGTGCCACGCCCTTGTCCGAGGCAGGAAGTCTAGGGCTTCAATCCCATGATTCGCGTTATATACTGTGCAGCCTCCCCGTTCAAGCTGTTTGGTGAGCACCTGTGCATTAATGATGTTGTCTTCGACGAGAAGAACCGACGGGGGCCTCTCGGTTGGAGTCACGCTGGAAGATGCTCTCCTGGCTGGTATCTCCGCATTGCACGAGGAAGTACGACGCAGTGACCTTTGTGATGGGGATGAATGGTGGAGGGTCTGCACATAATCGGCCGGAGCAGCTGCGCGATGTGCTTGCACATAGAACGCGAATGTACTTCCTTTCCCCGGCTCGGTAATGACACCAATCTGGCCTCCCATATTTTCCGTCAGTTCGCGTGAGATGAAAAGCCCAAGACCCGAGCCGCCATATTTAATATGTGTCTTCTTCGTCCCTTGTTGAAATCGGTGAAAGAGTCTGGCCATCTCCTCTTGTTCCAACCCCTTCCCTGTATCAGACACTGAGAAAAGAAGATTAATTGGTTCGCCATCACCATCCGGCTGCGGAGACGCCCTAGGAAGATGCTGTCGTCTCTTCGTGGGGAACCAAACAATCTTGTCTATGCGCGGCGGGTTGTCGCCCACAAATGCTGATATTCGTATGGTGATCTTGCGGACGGCCTCGAGCTTAGTGAACTTGATTGCATTTGTCAACAAGTTGATGAAGATCTGCGTCAGCCGGACAGGATCCACGGATACCCAATCCACGTTCAAACGTTCAAACGTGTCGTCTGCAACGCTCTCGACCGTAATAGAATGGGTGTCCACTTCTGCTCGAAACATCCTCAACACTGACTCCACCATCACATGTGGTTGGATTGCAACTGGGGTGATCGAAAGCAGTTGAGAGTCCAACTTCGAGAGCGTCAGGACATCGTCGACAATCCGTTTCTGGTGCGAAGCACAAAGCAATATCGTCTTTGCATGTTCGACATTTGCCTTGACCAGTTGCTGCGTCACATCTGGTGACTGATCTGAAGAGGCCCAGTCGCTTAGAGACGCCGTGATCTCATCTGCAAGTTGGGTAATTGCTGAGAGGGGGTTCCTCATCTCATGAGAGACGAAGTCAATAAATGCCTCTTGTAATTTTCGTGCCTCGGTCGCCTCGACAGCGAGGCGACTCTGGACTTCTTCAGCCCACTTGGTTTTGCTGATATCCGTGACACAACAGACAATACTCTTGACTTTTCCGTCTTCAAGGGCTGGAAAAGCATGTGCCATCACCCAACAAGATTCTTCACTGGGATTGGCGTTTCTAGCAGTGGCAGGGGGTCGCCATGTCCTTCGCAGTCGAAATTCCTGACTGACAGGCCGAAGTTCATTGACTAATTCGTGCCACAATTTCAACGTACGTGCCTTCTCATCCGGGTGGAGAGATTCAGCAAAAGAAAACTCGTATTTGTCTTCGAGGGAGTGCCCGGTCAACTCGTAGTACTCTATACTCATTTGTTAGCCGGGATCGAAGCAATACACAGTAGAAACCACAGTAATCTCGTGGAGAAGATGAGAAACTTACGTCGGTTTGCCCAGATGATGTTCCCAGCAGGACTAAGACGAATCATCCCCACGGGGCCATGTTCCGCAATCTCTCGGATCTGCCGCTCGCTCTCTTGCAGCTGTAGAGTGAGTCTTTCGGCGCGCTCATGCGCCTCTTCACGGTCGACGGCAAATGCAATGGTGGCAGATGCTTGTCGACATAAGGATTGGATAAAGGCCTCATCTTCTGTCTGATAGTGTCTCCTGGGATTAAGGCCAAAGACTACCACACCCAACAGCCTGCTGCTGACAGAGACAGGCATGAGAGCCATGGAGATTGGAGTATCGCCATAGCCAAGCCAATCGAATCCTTCCAGGAGTGGTCCAGGAAGAGTGTTGTCCAAATGATGAAGCACAATCGGCTTATTCGTGGCTTTCAGGCGGCGGTAATAGAACAGAAATCCAGTCGACCCTTCATAAATATCCACATGTTTGGGCACCAGAGGATGTCCATCCAGCGGTAAGCCCAGCGATTGTTGCAAGGTCAGCTTGCAGGAGGCAGGATCATCTTCCGCAGAATATGCAAAAGCCATGGGAAAGTCTTGTGGATTCTCTCGTAGTGCTTGGAAAAGGTGCTCCCAAACCGATCCATTGGGATCTGTTGGTGGTGCGCTGATTGAGTAAAGCAATTTTGATCTCCTTTCTCTTACCTTTTCATTGGTAACCTCAATGGCCCGGTTGTAAAAGCCGTTTACTTTGCCCTGCTCGTCGAGGATAGGCAGGAGGGTGCCGCTCCAGAAAGTTTCTTCAAGACGCCCGTCGTGCTGTTGAGGGAACAATGTCACCTCCATGCTTGGCATGGCGCGATTGCTATCTTGCATCGCCGCAAAGAGGCTTTCCAAAGTTGACCATGACTGCTCCCATATGTCCTTGAAGGGCCTTCCTTGTATGCCGGAACGATTGTTAAGCCTCTGGCATACATCGTTGTAGGCCGACAAATTGAAACAAGCAGAGAACGAGGGTCCCCAGTAGATCACAGCAGGAGAGTTGTCAGCCAGCACAAGGCTGACGACTGTCCTCAGAGAAATCGGCCAGCCTTCGAGAGGACCAAAATCGGTCGAACTCCAGTCCACCCCGGTCAAGAACCAATGCACATTCTCATTTTGAGGGAGGGAGCTAGTCCAGCATTTAGTGTCTGTTTCTGCTTTTAGTGAAGTGCGTGATAGGTGCTGCGGAAGCTCTGCCTTCTGGCGCGCAGCTTGGGGTATGCATGGTTTCCAATGCCCAGTTGACTTGTCCAAAACCGCTCTTGAAAACTGGGCGTTGTTTGATGAATTTGAGTCAATTTGGATCGACAGCTGTTCTTTGCCGTCTTTATCAATAAACGACGATATACCCAGCTGTTCTAGGGTCCATTGATGAGGCTGTAGTTTTGAAGAAATCAACGATTCTCCCGCGTCCATTCTCGGGAGCCACCTTGACCAAGCTTCACCATCTTAAATAATCAGGCTCTTAATTGGAAGCAAAGGGGGCGAGGGCTATCCGTCCTATGTTCAGCGTTATCTCAATTGAGTAAGAGCAGGATACAAGCCGCAATTGCAAGTCCGAAGGAATGCAAAGGTAATCGTACTCAGAGCTGGAAAATAATAAAGTGCCGTAGCAATGATTGGCAAAAGCAGAATGGTGAGAATGAAAGACCCAAATCTTCAGCCGTGGCAAGATTCAAGAGTAGCCCGTGACCATTACCTTGTAAGGTTTTTCTTTCGGGAAGCCTCGTTTCCTTCAACGGCAGAGTGAAGAAGACGATGTCATCGCGATCTGCCGCATGGCCATGTCCATAAGCCAATTAGTTGGTGGAAAGGCATCATCTCGCTTCGGTATGGGCCCGTGTCGACGAGATGGAGCCGCCTTGATGGCTGGAGGAAGGGAGACCTAAGCATTGATCGTCGCTTATAATACGGAGTAGGGAGAAGTCGAATTGCTTAGCTTCGAGCTCGATCAACTGGAGCTTGAAGTAACCCGCGCCACAGTTTTAGCCAAGTGCCCTCCCTTCCGCCCATAGCAGTGGCCCGCGAACTTTGCAGTTCAACGCCTAGGGCTGCATGAAAATTTCACGGTGATAACGGCTCCATTTTTGAAAAGCATATTTTTGCACGCTGTGTTTATCGATCGCGAGATCTCTGTCCACATTAGCCTGCGAACTCTCGGCTTCCGCAATAGTCGCTACGCCCGATGCTCCGTACAGGTCCGCGGCATAACCCATCTCAGGGGAGCAGTGTCACTGGTAGCAATCCTGATAATGTTCCAACAGCTACTTGTGAAATAGCAGCACGTTTGTGGGCCAAAGATTGAGATTTAGGACCCCTCCAAGTGAGCATGGGTAATAAAACAAATGTGAGTTCCTTGTAACCCCTGTCTGCGAGGCTGTGTAAGCACACGCCTCCGGATGCTATGAGGATGGACGCTCCAAGAATTTGTGAAGAGAGACCACATGCTATCTCAACGCGGGGAAACCTGATTAAGTGGGGGTAGGGCAGGAGCGATAACTGTCCGGGATGCCCAAGTGTTCTTGGTGACCCAGCGAGATATTTGGACAGCAGCCCGAGGACTCATGTACGTTACTCTCCTTCGGCCGCCGGTCCAGGAACATAAACAGCTACTCTCCTCAACGGTTCAATGCAGCTTATGCCACAGCAAAGTCTGTTGTCAGTAATGCAGTATTTGTCAAGAGCGACAGCCGCGTCCAGCCTTGCGACGGAGCCCGAAATGGCAGGCAACGGCATTGTTCGTCAGTTCTCATCAGTATCACACTCATGACCACCTGCTACCTCACGGCACGGTCGACCAATCGAGGCCGAGGATGTGCTGACAGTTTGGAGGCCATCCTCCTTCGAGAAGCCGCCGCAGATATAAATGCTGACATCTCTCGGAATCCCAGTGGGACGTGCGCTGACCTTCGAAACTGTAGAAGGGAAATCACTACAATATTTGTACCCTAAGCCGTGAACGGGGGCGCTTTGGCTTCTCATAACTACAAACAGTGTACTCGAATCCGAGTGAAGCTCAAGTCCATCATTGACATCAGGCCACCAAGTACAAGCCGCTTGTTGTAACTCCGTCGCTCCATACCCTGGTTCTGAAAAACCAAGGCCACGCCCGAGTCGAGATCATGGCAGCAGGAAGCCAACGAGCTGTCGCATACCATTCTGGCAATATCTTCACGGCAAGCGATCATGGGGCCCGCGCCGAGGCATTCATAGTCTCAGCAAGTGGTGAATTTGCAGCAGTGGGAACCAACGATGACATTCTAGACATGGCACACCGCGAGAAACTTCCCACGTTCGATCTGCAGTCGCGATTTGTGATGCCCGGTATTCACGATGCACATGTCCATATTCTGGTCGCAGGTCTCTCACGTCTCTCTAATGTGAAGCCCGGGCTGGATGCGACCGTGTCCAACATCGCTGAAAGGCTCAAGTCGCCGTCATGCGCCTGTGAACACGCACACGCATACGGCGACTGGATAGTCGGGGACATTTATCACATTGAGAATTTCGATCGAGAAGCGCTGGATCATGAATTCCCCGAGACGCCAGTGCTGTTGCGAGGAGGGGGAGGCCACGCGATGTTCCTTAATACCGCTGCTTTGAAAAGGTCGGGTTACAGTCTCACAGAACCTGATGCACCACACAGCAAGTATTTCCGACGGCCGGATGGGACTTTGACTGGTGAAGTGACCGAGCTGGCCATGACGAAGGCTGCGCTGGCATTTCCAAGGCCAGAGATGGCACATATCAAACGAAGTATTCTCCATGCAGTGAAACTGCTTCACTCGGTCGGGGTAACTAGCTTTCAAGAAGCAGCTTCAAATACACTCATCCTCAAAGCACTCGGGGAGCTGGATGCTGCTGGGGAACTGAAGATGGACGTGCAAACGCACATCGTGTATAAGCCGGAGCAGTTGGCCGAAGAAAGCTTCGAAACCCTGCACGAAACACTTGATCAGGCGGAAGAATTTCAGTCACAGCATATACAGACCAATTTTGTCAAATTCATGTTGGATGGCCTCCCGCTTCACCCCTACTACACGCATGCAGGCCTCACAGAGTCCGGAGAAATCGACGAGAGCAAGATACAGATCGACGACCTGGCCGAAGCTGTTTCAAAGATGGACGCGAGAGGAATGACGTGTAAGATTCACTGCACAGGATTTGGCAGCACCCGGCGAGCCCTGGATGTATACGAAGCTGTGAGGAAGAGTAACAGTCACGGACCCAGGCATGAAATTGCACATTGCAGCGGAGTGCATGATGGTATGTTTCCTTCTGAGATCGGCTAGAAAACTGTTAAACGCAGACAGATGATTATCCACGCTTCCAGCAGCTGAACGTCACGGCCGAGATGTCTCCATCCATGTTTTTCGTCCATCCGCTCACGGCTATGTCCGGTGGCCTGATGGACTGGGACTGGGGCAAGATGATCAGAAGCGGAGCTCATCTGACGGTCGGAAGCGATTGGACTTTCCAAGACCCGGCGGTCCTGCCTGCATGTGCTCTCATTATGGACAGTGTCGGTGCTGCGCTACCAGCACAGAACGCGGGACCGAGTACAGCTGCCGAGCTTATCTGCAAGATGCTGACCGTGGCGGGTGCAGTGGCGACTGGGCGAGAGAACATGTCTGGGACCATTGAGGTTGGAAAGAAAGCCAACTTCATCATGGTTGACCGTGATTTGAGCAAGGGTGAATTTGAGGGCGCTCAGGTCTTGTCCACTTGGTTTGAAGGGGAGAGAGTCTATGAGTCCCCTTGACGAGAGTCGCAATCCATATGGGCACCGGGCAGTCTCTGGTGTGAGCTAGGTATGGGTGTATGCGAACCGAAGCTCATCTTGTCCCTGGATAACAAAGCTGACTAGACTCGTCATACTGCCTTGTTCCTGCGCGAATTGTATAAAAGACTCTGAGAAGCTGCCGCACGCGATGTTCATTAGTGTCGCAGTGGCAGGTATATAGAACTGCGTCATAGTATCAAAGACATTTAGGCTGATCTAGTCCCACTACAACTCGGACTCTCACTTCAGCCCACAATGTCCACGGCTGGGAGGCGACCGATGCCTTGATCACGGATCCCTGGTCGGTCACGGCCGACATCATGAAGAGTTACACGGTGCCACTGGCCGTGGCTGTCTTTGCGACCGGTATCTGGATTCTTCTTTCCAGGCCAGACGCAGGGTTCGATCCGCAAAAGGTGCTTGCAAAGGGTCGCGCAATCACTTCTCGGTCCTGGGAGTTTGGGACGTTGACAGAGGCTCTCCTCGAGTTCTACGATCGCGAGCTGACAGTCTTTGGACCGGACCCTTTCCCTCACGGACGTATTCCTAAGGTCGCGGATCCGTCGAAAGTCCAGGGTCTTGTGTATGCGAGTGCTGTGATATGGACCAATGGCTCGGATCTACTGGTTGATGGCGAAGGTGAGCTGTCCATACCTGTTTGATAATACAGGGGCCACCCAGGGGCGGGAGGATGCTGCTACTGAGGTATGAATCCCAGGCTTACAATAGGCCAGGCTCGCCCTCGGATCCTGCGTCTCTGGGCACAGCCGCTTTGCTTCTATCTCATCACAATGGCACCTATCTCGAGGCTGCAAAGCGGCAGGCCGAATACCTGGTGAAAAAGGCCACGAGGTTCCCTGTTCATGTCATGTACTCGGCCATCTCGCACCGCGATGAGCCTCCCCAACTGTGGGGCGATTTCGTCTACATGGTGCCTCCATTCCTTGCGTACTACGGCGTGGCATTGCAGGACATGCAGCTCTTGGAAATGGCCGTGCAGCAGTGTCAGCTCTACGACGCCGTGTTGAGGACAAGCATCTCGCTGGAGGACAGGCAAACTTGTCATGGCCTGTGGAGGCATATCGTCTCAGAACCTCCACAGTTGGAGCCGGGAATATGCTGTTCAGATCCAGATGTATGGCTCACCAGTAATGCATGGGCTGTAGCAGGGATGACTCGAGTCCTGGCCACAATTCTGAAGTGGCAGCCTCCCCCAGACAGTCCGATAACGGGGTCCCAATACGTTGAATTCAGGGCACGGAGCACAAAGGCTCTGACGAATATCATTGATGATATGCTGAAATGCACCATGGAGCAGAGCCCGGATGAGAAGTCGGGTCTTCTGAAGAACTATCTGGATGGACCGTCACATCGATCTTCTGCCTGGGCTTATGGAGAGGCTGCCGGCACTGCACTGACGGCTTCCGCAGTCTATAGGCTGGCGGTCCTCCTACCAGAGGTCTATGGGGTTTCGCGCTTTCTCGACTGGGCTGAACAGAACCATCGCGCAGTCGCCAGACATATCAGCCACGACGGAAGAGTTGATCCTGTGGCGGATGTCGGACATGTCCCCAGTAAACGTCCTGTCAATCAGACCAGTGAGGGGCAGAGTATGGTGATCCTGATGTACAGTGCGTGGCGCGACTGCGTGACTGCCAGGGTCTGCAGCCGCCGTCTGCACCTCTGGGATTCCATGTCGAGGAGACTGACACTGTGGTGGTAGACAGAAGGGAGGGAATGAAGGTTGATAGCTTCACCATGTGAGACGGAGGCCTCGGGACATGTGATGGACAAGGCTGTCACCCTCAATAGGTTGGGGATCGCGAGAAGGTGGGGGGATCGGAGTGGAAAGGCCAAATGCCAAGGCGAGGGGCAGGCCCCCCAATGAGCCTAGCCACCCATAGCTGCCACGCTGCCCAGTTAGTTAATCCAGGTGCTGCTCATGGCGTCGTCTGGGCCTCCAGAGCCCCAGGCTAGCCCGGGACGGACGGGGTTTGTGCGAGCTCGGGGCCTCTCGCTAGGCCCTCTGATTAGCCAGCGCCCTGTGCTTCCAGTGCCAGCCGCGCGGGGCAAGATGTTCTCTAAGCACTGCCTGCGTATTACCGCATGCCCGCCATTTCCATTATCATACTGAGTCCGTGCCTGTGCATCCCACCACATCCATTGTGCATGCATGCGTAGCCAAATCGCAGTTAATAACCGTCCACCAACAAACCGAGCATCCGTCAACTGCGACACTTGATACCCGTTTAACGCCTGTCCTAGCGACCTTGTGAACGCCGACCGACGATCACGAAGACTCTGCACGCAGACATCTCTCTCTCGTGCGCGCCCGCTGCACCGTCTGGCTTGCTGCCCCTCCCCAGATTACCAATTTTTGGCCTCTGATGAACACCACCGACCATGTCTGATTCACCCATTACGTCCGCGCCCGTGGGGGCTCAAGAGAAGCCGATCCTGGACAAGCTGCTCCTGGTCAGAGACAAGTTGCTGCTCCTCAAGCAAGACAAAAGCACCTATGTCAAATCCTCTGATGTCCTTCCCTTATACGAGGAGGTCATCGAGCAGGTCTCGATCCTCAACTCGGTCCGCGGGCCCGAGCACTTACTGCAAAACCGAGTCGACACAGTCCTCGACGACTGTCTCCAGCTCGTTTCTCTCTTCTTCATGGCTGTGGGACGGAACAACGAGGCGCCTGCGCTGTACGCCATGACCGGGAACATTACGCGCCTGTGCCAGCACCTCAAAGAAGCGGCCTTTTATAGCAAGAGAGATTTGACCAGTTTGGAACACACCCTTGAAAAGATGCAGACTACTCTCGAGCACGGCAAAGAGAAGTACTCCCATCACCTGTTGACCCGCATCCAATATCGCCTCGAAGTCTGCAGAGAAATGCTGCAGGAGTTGCGCGACTTCCTCTCGACACTCTCCCCGGAGATGACCCCAATATGGGAAAAGCTGGTCTCCATTCTCCGGGCTATTGCGGCGTTGAACACAAGGAGCAAGGTACATACTCTGATCTCCCGCGCTGTGACATCCAATACTAAATCTTTTGCAGTTCAGTCAGAAAGATTTAAATGAACTGCGAGAGCAGCTTTTGCAGATCAAAGCAACCATGAAAGACGGCGAACTCCCAAGTGAACAAGGGGAAGTCAAGGGCGGGCAAGACTTGGTGGTGCCGCTCCTCGAAAGGTGCCTCAAATTTACGGATATAGTCGAACAAAAGTACGGTGCCTGTGCTCTCTTCGTCTGGAACTTCTTTTAACCCGCTAACCTCGTTTGAACCAGGCAAGGCAAGATAGACGAGCGATTCCAGGACACTTATGATAAACTCATCGAGATTCGCAACCAGCTCGATCGACTGACCATGACCCAAGCTTGGTCCCTCCGCGAAACCGACCTGTTCATGTGGCAGAGGAAGCTGGATCGCATCGACGATTCGAGACGAGATGGTAACTTCTTCGACGCCGAGGGTCATCCTGCAGACCTCCATGCGCAAAGAGTGAGATTGACACACATGCATACGAAACCCGTTTTCCAAACCACCCATTACTGACCCGCTGCGTGGCAGACACTACTGTATCTGATTCGGCGAGGGTATGCCTTTATATATCAGTTACTGGTCGCATCCGAGCCCGTGTCGGAAGCTCTCCTCCCCATATACAATCAGCTCCTCACGCTGCGCAAATGTCTGGTCGAGGTCAAGAAGGCCGGAGGGGTCTCCAACCCACGAGAACTGTACCCTTACAGTATGAAGCTCAACTCGATCGACAACATGCGCGTCGACGGCAAGTTCCAGATTGGAAATGATATTCCCGAAGGGCAAGGCAGTGTCAACGATCTTCTGGCCGAGTGCTACGACCTGGCGTATGAATTGAGGACCGCGGCCGAGGAAGAAGCAGAGGACGAGTAAAGGGGGAGGACCGCATGCGATTAGGGTGTTCATATTTCAGTCCGGGCTTGATTCGAGACCGAATCTCTCGGAATGTTTTTATTCCCAGACTGACTTCTTCTGCGGGATGGGGAAATCTTTTTGAGTCAATGACCCCAAGGGAGACACTTTTGTCAGGGGACTAGCCTCGCATGTCGCGGGCCAATCCCTAGTACAGCTAAACTCTGCTTGAACTTGAAACTGGGGGGAGTTGATTGTACAGAGTAAATTTACCTCGTACAGTTTGCTGGCTCTCCGAGCCTTGCTTGAAGTAGCTTCTCATCGATCCAAGCTAAATTAACCACTACAAGGACGTGGAAGAAGCCGCGCATAATGCGTTCTATGACGACTGGTTATCACAGGACGGGCCCGAGAAAATGGCTCGATGGGTCTCATAAGACGAAATAATTACTGATGTCATTCTTGGGGGATATGCGGCAGACTTGGGCTCAAGTGCGTCGTCAAGATGGTCAAATGACTCGTCTGACGTAAACGCAGGTCTTCGGTTTGGGCCGCCGAATCACTCGCGTCGCTCCCATACGGAGACCGACTTCCATTCCAATCAGAAAGTCATATCTGGGGCTTATTTGAGCGCCGGCGTCAAGTGACTAACCGTTTCAGGCTAGAATACTGTCCATCGCTACTGTCCACGTATCCACAATTTCTGCGGCAAAAGCACAAACCGCCAAAGGTTTCTCCTGCCACTTACCTAGGAGTCGTTGACACAGTCAAGCCCACGCGCCGCCAGCAAGCCAGCGTTCTCCCCGCCCTCATGCCCAACGCATGTGGTCCAGATCAAGCACCGCGTGACCGCCTCTGGGCGTTTGCGCTTATCGGAAAGCCAGGCCGCTTTCGACCTAGCGAGCTAGACTTGCTGATACAAGTCTCCTGGAAACAAATTCCGTGAGGCCTTCGCTGGGACACTGGATATTGGATCCGGGAACACCAAAAAAGCAATGTCTCAGCGTCTGAGACCCATCACGCCAGCGAACCCCGCGCCCGATGAGTCCGGCGGGCCGTCCATCCCAACACGTGGGCGGAGCATCACCCGCAACGCCAGGAGCAACGCTACCGCAGCGTGCCTGGCATGTAAGGCTAAGAGAAGAAAAGTATGGGACTCAATCATGTCTTCACCTGTCGACGCAGCTGCCATGGCTGACATTCCAGTAGTGCAGTGGCCCGCCCGGACCCTGCAATGCGTGTATCTCCTCCAAGACCGAGTGTGTGTTCCGAGAAGATCTCGATGGAAGACGAAAGGAGGCCATCAAGCGGAAAATGGAGGAGGGGACAGAGCATCACCGCGATCTCTTGAGTGGACTGCTCCGGTCCATTCGATCGAGTGACGAAGATGAAGTTCAGCATCTCATCCGGCTGATTCGAGATGATGCACCACTGTCAACCGTGAGTCAACTCGTTCGCTTAATGCGCCCAGAGATAAATGCAGAAAACCCAGAAAACCCCCTGAGGGGAAGAGCATCCCTTCTGGGGACCATGGTCTTGTAACTTCCTTTTCCGAGCAGATGACACTGACTGTAGTTGGGTTTCAGATCCACGCCTTCATCGACGAGAGTGTCAGGAAGCTTCGTGAAAACAGTCCAAGAACCGATGACACGATTGATGGCCTTCTCCGGCTCCGAGCTGAAGCGTCCAGTCTGGCAGAGCAGATTCCACCGAGTAGAGCGCGAAGGAAGACCATGAGCGTCGAGCAGATGACCGACGAGCCTCTGTTCCAACTCACGGCAAGACCCTGGACGACAATCACAGACGATGACTATCTGGTCTCACATCTCGTCTCCCTCTATTTCACTTGGTGGAACACCTTCATGCATCCTCTTCACGAACCTTTCCTGATCGAAGCCATGGTAGCGGGCGACACCATGAGTCCGCTTTGCTCTCCTTTTCTGGTGAACGCCTTGCTAGCGCTGTCTTGCAGTTACTCCGACTTACCGGGGGCTTTCGCTGACCCTGACGATCCGGATACTTGGGGGGAACACTTCTATGACGAAGCGAAGCGCCTGTGGGACCGCGAGGAAGGGCGCGCTTCCATGACCAACCTGCAAGGCCTGTACCTCTTGATGCTGTATCAGAACATGCGCGGAAAAGACCAACTTGGCTGGTCGACCATGTCGCAAGTTGTCCACATGTACCAAGACATGGGCCTCCACAACCAGATCAAGATACCACGTGACTGCCCAACCGAGTCTGCGGACAAGATGAAAATCGCCATGTTGAATGTCTCCTGGTCGGTATTTATCTGCAATACGTGAGTGCATTGGTAGATCGACTTATCGGTCTTGTCTGCTCACTGAACAGGATATTTGCTATTTTCCTTCTCAAACACCCTACGCTCCGACCGCCGACAGTGGCGCGCCCCTTTACGGGCGAAGACCTCCAGAGGTCGGTGGAGTGGAAACCATATCCCCGCGCAGAGAGAGCCGATATACTGTATGGAGAGGCACTCGTGAATGCTTATTGCGACTTGGCTGAGATAGCATATGAGGTAGCATTCAGTGTGCCCTTCACTGACTTGGGAGACGAGAATGCACCCCTGCAGCTGATGGCGAGGTTGCGAGGGTGGCACGATAACCTTCCTACGACTTTGCAAGCCAACTCGGCGACGCCGGGGCCATTGTTTGAGCTACAGTGAGCACGTTCTTACCCCGATGACTGTGTGCAAGTCGATGTCGATGGTCGGCTAATCAGATCAGCACTATCTACTATTCGTGTTCTCTCACCTTGAGTGAGCTTTCTGGCCACGATACTTCACCGGGGCCCACGCCTGGTCCGGCTTCTTTTCCCATAGCGTCGACTGTGGGCATGACTGCTCGTAGCACCTCCCTTCTCTTGATTCGTCACATGTTGCCATTGTATCGACAATTTCGCCAAACATACGGCTCCATTCGTGTGATGGCGGGCAGTTGCCAGACGGCGGCAATCGCGTACTTCATTCTGCTCAAAGCGATGTGCGACCCGTCGTTGCAATCGGAGGAGAACGAAGAAGCGCTCAGGGAGAATGAAGAAGCCCTCGTTGACCTGACGATGTACTTGATGGTGGGTGCACGACGCTGGCTGGTGTATGCCGGTGTGCTGCGGATGGTTCGACCGACGGCGCAGTCGATGGGTGTCCAGCTCCCTCCGAAATTGAACGGGATACTGGACGAGTTCGACAAGACGGTGTGGACGGTGGGGGCGCACAGACGAATCCGAAGCGTCTATCCGAATCTCGCTCTGGTCAAGAAGAACTCGAGAGATGGCGAGGACATCACGATGGGCGAGTTGCTGGCAAGATGGGAAGCAGTGTTGGCGGATGGCCAGCCGGAAAATCGTGAAGATAACTAGGGAGGCAACTTGCAGGAGCGACGCTGGAGGGTCTCCGGCAGTAATATTCCTCGTACGAATAAGAACAGGGGGAAAGGTCCAACCAGCTGTGCCTCGCAGCAAATGGTGAGCGGAAAAGACTTCCTGAAGTGGCTCCCTCGAAGCACTAAGGGCCACTTCCCAGATTTGAGGCTTCACCCGCCGTGAGACCAGCCCTTGAATCGGTCTCCATCGATGATGGAAGGCTTCCCTGATGAGACTGCGGCGCAGATACAGCAGGGCGGGGTGTATCAAGGGGTTATATATCTTCTGACCGGCGTCGAACAGAGAGCGACGGTTGGATGGTAGAACGGAAAAGGAATCCGGCGGTGTGGCCAATGCGCAGGCGATATTTCGATCTCGAGGGCTGTGCACGTGACTGATTCAAAGCTTGAGCTGGATGGCCACGAATGGTATTAAAATATGATCAGCATGGAGACAAAGGGAGATCTAGGTTCCCTATCGAGATCGATTAGAAGGAGCTGCTACGTTTGTTGCCACATGGAGCATAATTAGTGTCACTCAGCCTCACGGTCACCATCACCGTCGCTATATGACCCTCCTATCGATGCCTTTGGGCCATCATACGAAAATCGTTCCACTCCGTGGTCCCTAGGTAGATCCGAAGCTTAAGAATCGAATCTTTAGAGTCTGTGCATTTTCGCTTAAAGGTGTTCTTCAATATGAGCCCCGACTTGTCGTACCAGACAACACACTGTTCTCTGACGCCGAGATAATATAATTATACCTACCTAGCTGCCTAGTTAGGTATACTACACCTTACTGCGTACTGCAGGACCACACCCAAAGATCAAGGCCAAGCGATCCATAGCGAGCTCGGTATCTACGAGTTCATCTGATCACCATTTGTTAGCCAACAAAAAAAGCCACTCGGACATTTGTCATCGATTCCCTTTCACACAGCGTCATAGGAGTGTTATTACCACAAATAAGAATGGTCTGTGCCAAACTCAACGACCTAGGTAGTTGATCTTCTCCGTGGAGAGCTGGTATTTTTGCGGCTCGCCCGGATGTTAATTCTTCTCCTATCCTACTGTTGAATACGAAAGGTATTGGATGGCATGCGATACGGTTGTCGCTTTGGTATCTTGACCCATTCGCCACAATGGTGGGTTACCAGACGAGGTTATGGACGTTTAGAACGAGCCGTAAATTACTTCCAACTTGATGGGCTGCCTCACTGGAGCTGACTTCTGTCGATGGCCGCAGGTGCAATCCGCAGGGTTCTGTGACCGCACTCAATGCACGCCAAAACGCAGGCTCGAGTTGAAATAGGCCAATAGTGCTCGTGCCTCGACTGATCGAGACAATGCACTACAGTTGGCGCTTTGTGTAAGACGTGTCCAGTGCTGGCCTTTTCGGAAGCTGTGTTGATCCTTCAGTGTCCACGAATAGATGGGTACTCGCGTACTTGCAGATAGTGCATGCCAGGATTCACAGAGACTGCAGCGACATTCTTTTGCCCACCATTAGTCGAGACCGGATGGAATAAACAGTAATAGGTCTTGAATAGAGGAGGAATAGATAGGAGGAGTGCAAGGCCACCAATAGGGCCAGAGCTGTTTATGTTTACAACTCCCTACAGCATGCCAAGCCTCGGTCCAACTTCGGGACGGCCATTGGCATTATTTTCCTTTCCTTTGCTTTCTCCATTTTCCCCTCCGAAGCTCGGAGATACGCATTCGCTGTCTGCTTCTTCCCTCGGACAGCACTTTCCCACAATGACTGCCCTGTCACAACGTCTGCTGTCTGCGCGAGTGAGATGTCCCCTGGACTTGGGCTCTTGCTCCAGAACACGGCCATCATATCATCGTGGCTATGCAACCCTGCAACAGTCGCAGCCGCCTATGCGGCGACGAGCTGCTGTTCCCCCTTACCAGAAAATTCTGAAGACGTTTGAAGATGTCAGAGATATTCTTCCCCGCCGGAAGCTGGCCCTCGCGGAGAAAATCCTGTATTCTCATCTCGACAACCCCTCCGAGTCTCTGTTGACCGGCACCGACAATGGCGAGAACATTCGGGGCAAAGCCAACCTCAAGCTCAAGCCCGACCGTGTCGCAATGCAGGATGCGTCCGCACAGATGGCTATCCTCCAATTCATGACATGCAACCTTCCCAGCACCGCCGTACCTGCGAGTATCCATTGCGACCATATGATTGTGGGAGAGAAGGGTGCAGACGTGGATCTCCCTAATTCCATTGCGGGCAACAAGGAGGTGTTTGACTTTCTGGAATCTGCTGCAAAGAGATACGGAATTGAATTCTGGCCTCCTGGGGCAGGTATTATACATCAGTCGGTTTTGGAAAACTATGCTGCTCCTGGCTTGATGATGCTGGGTACGGACAGTCATACGCCTAATGCTGGGGGATTGGGTGCTATTGCAATTGGTGTGGGCGGAGCTGATGCAGTTGATGCACTTGTTGATGCCCCATGGGAGCTCAAAGCTCCCAAGATTCTGGGAGTGCGGCTAGAAGGCAAGCTCAGCGGCTGGACTTCGCCGAAAGATGTGATTCTACATTTAGCGGGCAAGCTCACCGTTCGTGGTGGGACTGGATCCATCATCGAATATTATGGGCCTGGAGTGGACACATTGAGTTGCACAGGCATGGCCACAATTTGCAATATGGGGGCTGAAGTAGGGGCTACAACGTCGATTTTCCCCTTCACCGAGAGTCATATCCCTTATTTGCAAGCCACGGGACGTGACGCTATTGTCGACGCGGTCAAGGGCATCGCATATGGCTCGGAAAAACACAACTTCTTGCGGGCTGACCAAGGCGCGGAATACGACCAAGAAATCACAATCAATCTAGCCACACTCGAGCCGCACATCAATGGTCCTTTCACGCCTGATCTATCCACACCCCTGTCAAAGTTCAAAGATGCAGTAAAGACCAACAAGTGGCCTGACAGCTTTTCCGCCGGCTTGATTGGCAGTTGCACGAACAGCTCATACGAGGACATGACCCGTGCTCAGGACTTGGTCAAACAGGCACAGGCTGCGGGCTTGAAACCCAAGTCTGATTTCTTCATAACGCCCGGAAGTGAACAGGTACGCGCGACCTTGGAGGAAAGTAAGACACTCGAAACCTTCACACAGGCTGGTGGCACCGTCTTGGCCAACGCCTGCGGACCGTGCATCGGACAATGGAAGAGGACCGACGGTGTCAAGAAAGGCGAAGACAACGCCATCATCTGCTCCTACAACCGTAATTTCCCGGGTCGGAATGACGGTAACCCCCGTACGATGAGTTTCCTTGCTTCGCCAGAAATCGTCACTGCTATTTCATACTCTGGATCAACATCTTTCAATCCAATAGTCGATGAAATCCCCTTGCCCTCTGGGGAGAAGTTCAAGTTCGAGCCTCCGAAGGGCGCACAGCTTCCAGGGTCGGGCTTTGCCATAGGCAATCCTGCATTCTACCCTTCCCCTGCTGAACCAGATCAAAGTGTGGAAGTGGTTGTCGACCCTGAGTCTGATCGACTGGCTATCTTGGAGCCGTTCGAGCCATTCCCAGAAGGTGAACTGAAGGGCCTGAAAGTGCTCTACAAGGTCAAGGGCCAATGCACCACAGACACCATTTCAGCGGCCGGGCCATGGCTCAAGTACAAGGGACACCTTCCAAACATTGCTGAAAACACTCTCATTGGTGCTGTGAACGCTGCGACCGGCGAGACCAATGTTGCATACGACAGTGATGGGTCCACATCGTCTATTCCAGAACTCGCAAAGAAATGGAAGGCGAAGGGACAAAATTGGCTGGTCGTTGCCGAGGACAATTACGGCGAGGGATCCGCTCGGGAGCATGCAGCGCTCCAGCCACGTTATCTCGGAGGGCAGATCATTCTGGCAAAGAGCTTCGCACGCATCCACGAAACGAATCTCAAGAAACAGGGAGTGGTGCCCTTGACCTTTGCCAACAAAGAGGACTATGACCGCATAGATGCCTGCGACCACGTCGACACAGAGGGGCTGTGGGATGTTCTGAAGAACGACGGTCAAGGCGAAATCAACTTGAAGGTCGCAAAGAAGAATGGCGAAACCTTCACGATCCCCGTCAACCATACTCTGAGCAAGGATCAATGTGCCTTCATCCTTGCCGGATCTGCACTGAACCTGCTTGCAAAGCGGCAGAAGCTGGATTGAATGTAACGGCAAGCTTTTGTTCTGCAGGTAAAAAGAACATTCTCCCCCGGCCGTGCGGAGCCTCGTCGCTGGCGGAGGCCGGTCTTGGCGCCATGGGATTCTGTGATTGGCCACATCGAGTACCACGTAAGGAAATTGAGGCTCTCTGCCTTTATCCAATGTGGTGTCCGACGATATGCTCGTGCCACTGATCCGCCAAAGATGGGATTGTCGATTCCGTATGGCAACGCTGAGGCCGATGCGTTCTGAAACAATTGAACTTTTTGTTTTGGTCCTGGAACGCCCGCAGCCTTGTTTGGATATCAACGCGTCCATGGCAACCAAGAAGAACAACGTTCTTATGCTGCGTATATAAGCATAGGTCAACTTGGTCGTGACAATGGCAGGGAAAATTGACAGACAACAAACTGGAAGCCATGTTATCATCCCTTGTCATTGCAGCAATCTTCCTCTGGGCCCGGTTGGCGAATGCCTGGGGCACGCTGGGCCATGAGACGATAGCATGGATTGCTCAATCTTATGTCTCATCTACCACAAAGGCAGCAGTCCAATCGATTCTAGACTCGACGACGTCGGACTATATGGCCAATGTCTCTACTTGGGCTGATTCATACCGGTACACCAGTGAGGGCGGCTGGTCTGCACCACTTCATTTCATCGATGCGAACGACAACCCTCCAGAGTCCTGTTCAGTGGACTTCAGTCGTGATTGTGGCGATGCCGGATGCTCGGTCTCGGCCATTGTGAACTATACATCGATCCTGTTGGATGACAACGCCAAGTCTTCGACCTTACTCGACGCCATGCGATTTATCATTCATTTCGTCGGAGACCTGCATCAACCTCTTCATGACGAGGGCCTCGATGTCGGAGGGAACACCATCAACGTCACCTACGATGGAGACAAGACCAATCTGCACCATATTTGGGACACGGAGATCGTGGAGCAGTTGGCAGATGGTCAGGACGCTGAGGCATTCGGGAAGAATCTCACCGCAGCGATCAAGGCGGGCGACTACGGTTGGGATGCCAGCAGTTGGCTGGATGGTATCAGTGTGAATGACACGCAAACCACGGCTATGAGTTGGGCGAGTGAGGCGAATGGCTATGTGTGCACCGACGTCCTCGCTTCAGGGATTGATGCGGTTGAAGAAGGGGATCTGAGCGGCACCTATTACAAGGCCCATTATGACGTGGCGAGGATCCAGATTGCGCGGGCTGGCTATAGGTTGGGGGCCTGGCTGAACTTGATATACACTGGTCAGACAAGTGGTTGATGTGAGTCGAACCCAAACATTTGAAATAGAGCAGGGTATCTGCCATGTCAGCTCCGGCAACACAGACTTGATGTGATAGACGTCTCTGAGTAAAGATAAAGATGGTGGACGGCCTTCTCCACGCTTACCAAATGCTGAGCCTCTATAGCTGACCGACAGGGGGGACCGTGGCTGGCCGTTGGCTCTCTGGCGAGACTGGCGCCGTACTATGGGGCCCTTTATGATGGTAGCTGGAGACTCTGTTTGGAGAAGAGAAGTTCAGTGGATGATTTCTTGTCATCATGCAGCAGGGTATCGTTCAATATTTCCCAATAGGTTATGTTTGCTAGTCAGCACGGTTTGGTTTGCTGTATCCAAATGATACGGCAGTAAAGCTGATCCAGGGACGCAATATCCCGATTCCCTACTCAGCCAGGGTCGATCCCTTCCAGATTAGAGACCGAGTACCCGGCGAGCTGGGGGGGTATTATGAGGAAAGCCACGTAGCCGGCGCTTGGATCGTTGCGCAATTGAAGATATCGCGAGTTTCTGCGAGGAAAGGTCATCATCGTGGACACATCAACATGCAGGGGTAGGCATGTTTGATCGTCAGGCAGCCTCCTCCTTCATGTCAACCTGCATGGGGCTAGGAGCCACAACTCAGCACGAGCTTCCTCGCACTTCTTCTCCTTCATCATCAGCAGGGAGCATGACTGCATGGCTCCCGATCCTACTCGTCCTTCCGCCAACAACATTCAGGTTGCTTCGCCATGATCATGGCCTTAGCCCCCACATGGGCTGTTAACACAGGTTGTGCTGTTCTCTCGGGATCGACGACGTCCTAAGAAGGTTGCCGGTGGATGTACAGAAGGGCGAGGAGCCGGGACGCGTCAACGCCTGGATGCTCGTGTGCCGTACTTTGCTAGGCGCGGGCTGGGGGCCGCGAATGGATTGGTCTTGTCGGATGCGGCGCAGACTTGAGCTGAAACCTTCATCAAACTGCCAGTGGAGGCGGGGAGGCTTCGGTGGAATGTGGACTCGGTTCCGGCAATGCGGGCAAGGCAGAAGGCATCCTCATTGTCCTAAGGCTACGAGGATGGTGTTCGATCAGCTCCCGGTCAAATGCAGGGGGCCCGTATTCGCGGGGCGGAGACGCATTGGCATAGAAAGAAGTGGAGGATTCGATTAGGCGGACACTTTATTTTTGACGCAGCTCGATCTATACAGGCGGGAGATGATGATGATCATGATGGTCGTGTACACTTGTACGTATGTACCGATGCCGCGAGAGGAGTTGCGTGGGCCGAAAGGAGTAAGGCGAATATGCAATGTAGGGAGACGTAACTGGCGATGGTCAGGGTTCAGAGGCTGTGTTTTCTTTCAGTTTGGGTTAAATCTGCGAGACTAATTCCCTGACGATCTTGTGCAGAGATGGAAAGAGCTAATATCCGAGTAGAGACTGAGGTATACGAGGTATATCTACCTACTAAGCACGTATTCTATATAGATGGGCCAGACCTTGACAGCACCCAGCCACCATTGACACATGCTACTCAATATCCAACACAGACTCTGAGACTCACTCATATCGGTCGCTGTCACTGACTGATCCCCCTTCAGCCTCCTCCAAGAACAAGGCTCTTGAACACCCCTGGACCCCCTGTTCTCAGCCCCCTTTTGGGGATTTTGCTCCCCTATTCAGTCCCTATCCACTGCTTCCCTGCTTCCCCTGCTGCCCGTTTGGGGGCCTTGACAGGCAAGGAGGAAGATAGGCGAGGGCTAATTTTGGGAGGAAGTTGTTCTGGCTTTTTTATTACTGCTGTGCCTCGTGGCGTCATTGATGAATTCCCCGTAGCCATCATTTTATACGCTGATCGAGGCAAGTCCAACACGAGTACGAAGCCAAATCCGGCAGCAGCTCGTCTTCTCACTCACTCACTCACTCACTCACTCACGCACCCACGCACCACCACCACCACCATCACCATCACCATCAAGCTTCACCCCCACCTCAAAAGCCTTACACACGCATCCACTCACCTATATACTGTACCCAGTACTCGTCGGACCCCCTCGTCGCCAAACTCACCACCACCACCACCACCACCACCAAACATCTGTGTCTGTCTTTGATGTGTCTTCCACACCGTCGTCGCAGACCACCCGCCGCCCACGATCCACCGTCAGCACTTTACTTAGCCTGAACCTCCCTCTCCCGTCCAATCCTGTCTGCCGTGTGCCATCACTTTTTGCCTGCATACCTGCATACCTGGCACGTCCTACGAACTGCGGCGCAACCCAGCCTTTTAGAACTAGGCACGCACCCGTCCGAGTTAGCAACGAGCCGAATCCTCGGTTACAACACCCCCAAATAAACGCCACAATCCTGATCCTTCCCGCGGTAGTCTCTTTTCCTCCCCAGCGGCCATGCCGGCCTACGCTTCGCAGCCCATCCGCAACATCCTCATCATCGGCTCGACAGGCGTCATAGGCACCTACATCACGCGGGCGATTGTCGACGCAAGAGAAAATTTCGACCGAATATGCGTCTTGACCAGTGAGAAGACCCTGGTAGAAAAGGTGCAGGATATCGCGGCGTTGGAGGCATGGGGGGTAGAAATATTTACAGGCAGGTTGGAGAATGAGACGGCGGTGAAGAGGGCATATGAAGGTATGTTACACGCGTCCACCCTTCCCGAGACCTGCAGGCCTGCTGCATGCATGGCACACATTCCACCGCGAGCCTCACTGACGTGCACCGACCCGCTCTACAGGCATTGACACCATTGTCTCCTGCGTCGGCCGTGGGGGCATTGAAAAGCAGATCAACCTGATTACCTGGGCCGAGCAGGTGGGCGTGCGCCGCTTCTTCACTTCTGAATATGGCACCGACATCGAATACTGGCCCGAGTCTGTTCACGAGCCGCCGCACCAGCTCAAATTGAAAGTGCGGGCGCATATGGCGACCATGAAGAGGCTGGAACACACATACTTGGTCACAGGCCCTTACAGCGACCTATACTTCGGGACCATGAAGGCTCGACCAGAGTTGGGCCAATTTGATGTCAAGGAGAAGAAGGCCGTCTTGCTAGGAGATGGTAACGGGCCCGTCAGTTTTACGGCCATGGCTGAGTATGTTTCTACCACGGCCCCTATCTCCCAGACTCCAACGTGCTAAATTGTGTCGCGTCGCAGTGTCGGCAAATTCGTCGTCGCAGCACTCATGAATCCCAACGCATCTCGAAATACAACTCTAATAGTCCACTCCTTCACCGCCACACCGCACGAAATTCTCGAGGAATACGAACGACAGACAGATAGTAAATGGGAGAAATCATACACCACGCTCGATCGGTTAAAACAAATTGAAAAGGAGGAATACCAGATCTACTCGCCGCTGGCGACCGTGGTCACATTACGGCGGATATGGACGGAAGGCGGTACCTTGTACAAATATTACGACGAAACGATCCTGGGTCAGATTGAAACCGAGACGCTGGAGAGCCAAGTGGCGGCGAACATTCGCAAGCAAGAAGAGGGCGAGGGCCATTTCCCGAGTCTAATGCGGAAGTTGAGCCTGTATTAATACGACGGTCAAGCCTCGAAGTGCCGAGCGAGGACGAGCGAGTCCTCTGGTGGTGAACGTGTCGTTGAACATTCTATTTTTGGACACGGCATATGGATATGGTCAATGGTGCCCTGGGCCACGGCGCAAGCATCGCTCATGTGCCTCTGGCGCGGACGGCAAGAATCTGCGGACGGACAGAGAGGTTGCTATTGAAGACCCCGGGCTCCAGAGCCTATGCCCTATTCAATTCTGTGTTGTCAGTGATACAAAGTGTGTATACATATACCCAATTCGATGTTCAAATTTGCAGCAAAAGAATACGGCCGTTTATGCTGGACCGAATAGCTCGACTGGTACTTGAAGCCGAAAACGGCCCGCGCCTTGCATAGCCGAGGCACGAGCAAGCCTCGACCTTGTATCTAACACGCCCTTGTCTCTGACTTGTCAGTGAGGTTAGGGACCTAGGTAGGTAGCTGATTCGCAGGAAGGGCGTCGAAGGGTCGCCTGCGGACTGCTCACAGCCCTATACAGGGGAACACACGGGAATATGTCGACCCGCCATTTGCCCATTCAGTCGATCAATACTACACTCCAGTCCCATGTGGGTATCAGGATAGAGCAAGGGATGCTGGATATAGGATATAGGATATAAGCCAGGCTCTACCCGGCCCGTGTTTTGTCAACGTAGTATCTAGCTCCATACTCCGTGATGATAAAGTGGGAACCTTGTCGTCGTTAGGGCGCAACCAATGACATACAACCTTTTCTCCAATGTACCTCGCCTATATCCATATCTTCCTCCTCGATTGTGGCAGTGTACCTGGGCTGCTCTCTCTCTCTTCTAGACATCATTTCATTGACGATATAGGCGTACATACATAAGGTCGATCTGTCCCTCTGTCTATTTGGCTAATCCCTCGCTATATTTTTTGGGTTACATTGTGCTTTGCTACCTGGGTAGTAGATTCCGGTGGAAGAAGCTTCCCCGGCGATAAGGGCAGAAGATATAGAAAGAGAAGGAGAAAGAGAAGTCCGTTTCGAAAGGACCCTCTGCTCTACATATCCTGTTTCTTTTTTTCCCCTTCTAATCACGAGACTTCTTTGCACCAAATTCCATATTGGCAAGCGAGGCTGCGCCATATTCCCCGAACGAACTTGAGCGAAATCAAAGGGCTTTCTCAACTAACCCCTTGCGACACGACTTTTCGACAAAACGCTCTGAGTGGTTTTTGGCGAGCTGGATGCTGCGTGATCGGTGCAGTTGCTGAGACCTCTGCCTCGAAACGCGGACTGCGACTATTCTGTTCTATCCAAGCTGAGTCGGTCATGGTTCGTTGATGTTTGGGGCATTGCGACTCTTTGGGACAAGACCATCTACGCAGGCAAGCACCCGCCATAACGTGTCTTTGTCGAGACGGAGTCGGGCGTCGACAGCACTTGCCTTGGGGAGCGGGTCCTCCAGTCGCTCGCTGACGATTTGGAAGACAAGATTTACTGCGGCAGGTTCATTCGGTCGGTTGAGCACTTTTATAAAGGCAAACCGCAACTCGGTCTCAACCTTCTGTCACATTCCGTTCATCAGACGCAAACGACGACACCCTCCATCACCCAGATCATCACTCTTTCGAACCTTCACCATGGCCACGAACGGGACCGCTATCCCTCTCTTCACCCCCGGCCGCCTCCCTCCTGGGAAGGACAAGCATCACATCGTCGTCCTCGAGGGCATCCACGCTAAAATGCCCAGTTTCGACTTCCCGCACACCATCGACGTGTACCCACGCACATCGCCCTCCGCAGTGGCCGAGCGTATCAAGGACGCCACCATCGTCATCGCCTGCGTAGTGCCAGTGACGCCGAGCGACATGGACAACGCACCCTATCTGGGCGTGCTGGCCGTCATGGCCGTGGGGATCCAGTGGGTGGACAAGCAGGACTGCGCCCGTCGGGGCGTCACCGTGACAAGGTGTACCGCCGGCAACGTCGACGCTGTCACCGAGCACTTCCTCGGCCTGTACTTCGCCGCCCGCAAGCGCGTCGTGCAGGTCCACAACACTATGACCACTACCAACGATTGGATCGACAAGGGCACCCTCACGAAACTCTGGCCGTCCGGCCCGCCCCTGGGCTGTCGGCAGGAAACGCTGGGCATCATGGGCTACGGCACGCTGGGGACCCGGATCGAGAAGCTCGCGAAGGCTGTCGGCTTCGGCGAGGTGTTGGTCAGCGAAAGGAAGAACGCCTCGACCGTCCGCCCGGGCAGGGTGTCTTTTGATGAAGTCCTTCAGAGGGCTACCGTGGTCGGCGTGTGTCTGCCCAAGGATCACGACACGATCGACCTGATCGGCGAGAAGGAACTGCGCACCATGCGTAAGGATGCCCTGATTATCAACGTCGCGCGTGGCGGCATCGTCAACGAACACGCCCTCGCCCGGGCGCTGAGAGAAGGCTGGATCGCTGGCGCCGCGACTGATGTTCTGGAAACGGAGCCCGCGGGCCCAGGCACGAGTGCGCTGATCCCGGACGTGGCCAAGGGCGAAGAGGAGGTGCCGAATTTGACCATTTGTGAGTGATTGACCCTGTTTTCCTCTCCCCTGTCTTCTCTTGGACTTCCGACTCTCAGTCTTTTCTTTCTCGTCTTGTACAACGTCTTATAATCAATGCTAAATGTGATTCCTTGTTCAGCATCCCACATCGCCTGGTTCACGCAGTCCACGATCGAAAACTACCAGCGCCTGCTCAAGGAAGGCATCGAGGGCTGGGTCAACGGGACGCTGCAGGAGGCGACGGACAAAGTCAACAAGGTCGTCGTGGTGCATAATGGGCGCATATGGACCGAGTAATCACTCTGCATCTTTTTTACTCCGAATGGTCTCCTCTCGGTCCGCACGCATGAGCGATATCTGCTAAGAGCGAGAGGGCCCTTTGATACTACCATCCTCCCCCTATTCAGATACAGGTTATGTGCTATCTGATGAATCCAGACGGAGCTAGGTGATGCTGTGCTGTGCTGTGCTGTGCAGTGCCCAGCACTCTCGAATGTTCGGGCTAGAAGAGCACAAGCGGTGTGGGGAGGACGTGATGATGGTAATGATACTGCTGATGGTAACTAGCTGACGATGATGACCGCGCAGGGGTTTAAGACGGCCTATAGCTGGAATTCCTCGGGAGGTCGATCAACAGTAGCAGCAGCAGCAGCAGCAGCAGCAGCAGCAGCAGCAACGGTCATTTTCGAGGCATCGCGCTTCAATCGCGCGTGGTTCAGGTGCTAGATGATAGATACTAGAAACTGCCTAGGTAGGCAGTGGACACCCGAATACAAAATACAACGACGAGATCCAAGGCTGAGCCGAGCGGGCGAGCGAATTCAGGAAACCGCAGACGGGATCTCAGCTTGGAGAAGGATTTTCTTCTTCTTCTCTCTCATCATTATGATGATTCAAGCTCCAGCACTGTAGAAGCACCGCAGCATTTTGTCTCTGTCTCTGTCTCCGTCTTCATCTTCATCTTCATCTGTCTTCAATCAAGCGTACAGTTAATGCTCCTTTGATCCGCGTCTGGAGAGTCCTCCTCAAGCATCGCCATAAAGCCGCCTTCTGCGCGAGGCTCTTGGAGAGGGCTCCCGGGCATGTCATGACTTGTCCAACCCACACTGCGATTAAAACGGGTTTGCTCTGTCGGTATTGGTACTCATACAAAATCCGCCAAACTCTCAGTGGCGTGCGTGCTCGTGAGGAGTGTGCCGAGCAAAAAGACATCCAAATGCTTTTGCACTTCATTTTACATCTTGCATCTCAACGTCTCTCGTGACTGCTGGTGGGGGAGCATTGTCCGTCCCCTGCTCCTGCTCTTGTTGGGATCCCGGATTCGGATAAATTCTCGTCTTCACTCCGTTCTCGTTTCTGGTCGGTTCTGGAGGTCCAGCGGCTCCACTACTTTCGATATCGGTTTGCTTGCCTCCTTGAAGCTCATTTCTAGCTGGGCCGGGGAAGTGCGCCTGTGCCTGAGCTTGGCCTTGGGGCTGGGACTGCTTGCTCGGTGTCGGTACTGGTTCTGTGGAACTCATATTCCTCAACTGTTCTGGGCTGGGTCGAAGATTTTCAACAGGTGGAAGAATGGGCGTCCCGCTGACAGTCCGCTTTTCGCCAGGATATGGAGCAGGCGAGGGAAGTTTAGTTCCGCTGATACCGGCGGGAGACAATGTCGGCTGAAATGACGTCGACGTAGTCGGCGATGAGGCGGGATTCGAATTCTGAGGACTGGCGGCCGAGAGTGGTGGGAGTGGGCCAGGAGTTTGTTGCTTCTTGGGCGAAAGGCCCGAGAGTGGGTAAGTCGGAGCTCTGGAAATGGGTGTCTGAGCAGATTGAGACGGATGTTGGGAAGTTGGCCGAGGAGTACCCTGCAACTGTGAGGATGCGCCGTTGGCAGGGGTATAGATACTATTCGCGGCCTGTTGATGAAACTGGGCAGGCTTCTGAGGAATCCCTGCCACTGGCCCGACGTCCATGTTTCCCTGCGTGGGCGACATCGTGGGGCGATTGATCACAGGAGAAGGGAGACGTCCGCTATTCGACATTGGCTGTGTGCCCGAGTTTTGTGGTGGATGTTTGGGCATAGGCGAGGGCGCCAATGGCCTCTGCCCTGCAGAGTTTTGGTATGGATATTGAGGGTTGTTGTAAATGAATTGATAGTTCCCTTGACCCTGAGACGGCGGGCTTCTAGCCGTACCATTGCTCATCCCCGGAGGATAAGGCTGTATGGGACGGCTGGTGTAGCCCTGCTGATGCCGAGGATTCGTTGATGCCAGCTCGTGTTGAGCAGGACCAGACATTGGCTGAGTTGGAGCGACACGGGGCTGAGGACTGGCGCCATTCATCTGCCCGGATTGGAGGGGCCGAGAGGGACTGGCTAACTGGTTTGGTGGTGAATATTGATGACCATTTGTCATTGCCCCTTGACTGGACGACTGAGCAATGTGTTGGGTAGGGACCTCGACGGCAACGGCCTTGGACGTGGCAGGAACAGGACTTGGTGGGACTGGAGAGGATGATGCCCCCACACGGAACTTGAGAGAAATCTTGGGCTTCTTCGCATCTTCTTCTTTGCGTCTGCAATCTTTACAGATGAAGTGAAAGTCATCCTTCTCTGCGGCCGATTTGGAGATGCCCAGGCATTTGCTATGTTGCCAGACGTTGCACCTCTCACACGAAATACTGTGAGATCCATCGTCCTACACAGAAATTAGTCAACAACGGGGATAATTGGAAGGACAGCTCTCACGAAGTTCTTGCCGTGTTTTCCGCAACCGGAGCAGTCGAAGGTCCAGTCCTCCTCAGCCTCGAGTTCCTCGAGCTCCTTCTTGTTCCGCTCCATTCGTTGCTTGAGGGCTCGATCAGATCCTCTGGCTTCGCCTTCCTCAATACGTTTCTGTTCGAGCTCGTCTCTGGCAAGCTCTTCTTCCTTGAGCAGTCGCTTGAGCTCGCGATCCTTGATTCGTTGTTCTCGGGTCATCATGCGGTATTGTCTTTCTTGCTCCATCTTCTCTTGTCTTTCTTGCTCACGGCGGGCGGCGGCTAGATCAGCGTGTCGCTTCTTTTCGGCCTCAGCTTGTTCGGCTTCTTTCTTTTCTCGCTCTTGCTTATCCGCTAACCGACTTGACCGCTTGGCGCCGACCATTCTCTCCATCATCAGTAGTTCCCGCTCACGGCGCTCTATCTTACGACGTTGTCTCTCCTCGGCGGCTTCAATAACAGGTATGACCTCCTCCACCAGCCGTTCTCGTAGAGCTTTCTCATTTGGGTCTTTCGATTTCTTAAGTGTTTCACATAGCTCCTGATAATCGCCAAGGGTGATGCAGAGGCATTCCCACTTGAAACCATCAAAGGTGTCGATTTCCCAGGGCTCACGCTTGTTCTCTTCAACGAGTTCTATCTCCTCGGTGTTCTCCTCATTCTCCTCGTCGGCATCGCTGACCGCCGCGGCGGCTTCGGCTTCTAACTTTCGCCTCTTGCTCTCACGTCGTCTAGCAGCGATGGCTTTCTTGGAGTTTGCTTTAGGTTTTGCCTTCGGAGCTCGGGGCAACGGAGGCTCAGTTCGTCGGTAGAAGCGGTTGTCGTCGAGAAGGTAGTATTGGCGGTCATGGCGGTCGTAGCCAAACTCTTCAATGCGCTATTGGGTAAGATATGAGAATTACTGTCGTGCACATGCATTGCTGTTGAAACTCACCCATTCAGTCTGATCATTCTCGCGAGGATGCTCCGTCATCTTCTCCCTTATACGGTCGGGGTTCCAAAATGTCCATATTGAGAGCTGATGCAGGATCCTAATCTTTGTGAATATGTCAAAGTCTCGAAACCGCTTGGGCTCTTCCGCATCACCGTAAGGGTTCAGATGGGGAGCCTTGGCTAGGTACTGCCGACGAGTGTATTCATCCCAGATGTCGTAACTGTGTATGATTAGTGATTTGTACAGTGCGGCGGGCTAGTGTCGACAAACTTTAGACCCCTATGAGATGAGATCCATTTGAGAAGGGTGAGGCCGATTTCCTCCAATTTTTCCGAATAGCCCGGCTTCAGGCACTCGTTCTCAAAATCCTGCAAAGCGATAATTAGCCATCCCGTGCATCAAAAATACTCCGCCGCAACCATGTCTGTATCGATTGGTATGGGCAGGTCGTGTGTAGGGCATACCTCGATGTCAAAGTCTTCGTCGATTTTGATAACCTTGCCAAAGAAGAAGATGAACTGCATGACGGAGGCAAATTCCCACATATTCCGTATCCTCTGGAGGAGGGACGGCTCTTGTTTCTTCTCTTCAACCTCAGAGACCTCCATCTCATCTCTGGTACGTTTTCGCGGCATCGTGGAGGGAGCTGCGCGCGAGGAGAGGAGGTGTTGGAGGCCAGAAGAAAGATTTCAGGAGGCTATGACGCTGTCTGCTCCCATTTAGGGGAGCGCTTGAGTATATCGACGCGCTGGACCGGGGGAGTGGTTGAATATTGGTTGCTGGAAACGAGGCGACTGAACAGGTTCTTTTTGGACTGGGGAACGCGGGAATGCCAGTGAAGGCGAGGCGCGCGACTTCTAGAGGCACCGCATGAGGCACTGCGGAGAGGCCAAGAACTACGGAAAATCTATTGTTCCGGCTTCCGAAGTCAAATACGACCACCTTCTTTTTCGGGCGGGGGTGACGAGGGACAGAGCACCAAAGACGAAGGCTGAAGAAGCCCAATTTGAGTGTCGACAAAATTTGTATCAAGACACTCATTGTATTCTCCCCGGTGGTCAATTGATCAAACCATTGACGCTCTTTACGTGTGGCCGAAAATGAGATGCACATATCCGGGTTGAAGGAGATGCGGTGACCATCATCAGATACCAGACCATCACGAAGAAAGAAAACAATGGCATCTGCTGCACCTGGCCAGCAGCAGCCATCACATGAGGACCTCCCAGAGTCCGTGTTCAAAAAGAGTTACAACTTTCCGCCTTTCTTCAGCCCCCAGCCTACCTCCTTGACCCGGCAAGCCCAACTGAAAAAATGGTCCGAGTTCATCCAGCGCTATTGCCGACATTACCGTCTTTTCCAACTCTCCGTCATTGACGCCCTTCAAAGCCCGCTGTTCTACAACTCAAAGTTGAAAAAGGGTCTCAGCCTCAAAGATGCTAAGGCTGTGATAGATCACATGGCCAGCAAGGACGGTGACGAGAGAGCTGAATGGCGCGGCCCTGAAAAGTCAGTGGCCTGGATTTGGTGGCGGAAACCCGAAGAATGGGCGACTTTGATTGTTAACTGGGTCGAAGAAACCGGTCAGAAGGGCACGGTCCTGACGCTTTATGAATTGGTCCAGGGTGAAACGACAGAGAATCAGGAGTTCTACGGACTGGACATGGAAGTGCTGCAAAGGAGCCTTAGCACGTTGGTCAAGAAGGGGAAGGCACAGGTATTTGGAACAGAGGATCAGCAAGGTGTTAAATTCTTTTGAAAGGTGTTCACTCAGACATGGCGTTCCATTCTGGCTATGGTTCCAAAGCAAGAATCATTCATTCGGGTCATCAGCCTACATGATCATATCTCGGTAGTCTATAACTCGTAACGTTTCGTTGGCTGTATCTCCTGGGACATTGCAGTCTCCAACAGCCAGTCTGACCTCACGATTCTCGGTACCTTGCGACTACCCTCGGCCATCTCTTTGAAGCGTGAACACAGACCTTCATTGCCCTTCCCGTTGTCACTAAGCAAATATACATCGTGGTTGTCATCGCGTCCGGACGGCACTATGGTTCCTTTACGGTTCTTCCACAACATACATCGCCCACCGTTGGCTTCCACAATGGCTTTGAACGTGTCAAAGCCGCCAGGGATATTCTCCACACAGTAGATACACCGGCCTTGAAGAAGTTGGTTCGCATTCTTCTTCGCCCGCTGCCGAGACTTGTCTAGAGATAGCTGAAACCTCTTCTCATTTTCTTTGTCATGCAGTTTGTACTTCTCCGGATCCAGTAACTTGTCCTCGTCGAGACAAGCATCAATAAAGTCTGTCGAGATGACCAACGGCGCGTAAGCAAGAGCAATCACGAATTTCTGCGTCCGGACAATGTTGGGAGCGGCAAGATGTGTGGCTTTGCTGGGGTCGGTAATAACAAGGATCCCGAGGCTGCGAAGTTGTTTCTAGAAGTAATATTAGCGGAACGAGTACAGATGTGAATGCAAAATACACTGACCTTGTCACGATCTTCGGCTTTGCCATTTGTCGCCCACTTCTTGTACCCAGAAACCACAAGACGGAGTACAGGAGCATCGTCGTGTTTGACCTTCTTCGCATCGCTATCATCTGACATGTCGAAAATGTCTACTTCTTCGATCGGTCTTTTTTGACCCACTTGAACACGATCAGGGTCTGATTTCCGTCGCCCGCCATAGACCACGCCGCCCTTTCGCTTGCTCTCCTTGGTGAAAAGGAGGATATCCTCGGCTTGCACTTGCAAACGAGACACTGCAACTTCCTTGGACTTGCGACTGTTTGTTGTTGACGGCGTCACTTTCTCCGGGGTGATGTTCTCCTTGCCCAGTGCGGTGAACCTGGGAGCCGCCGGGGTTCGGAACTTTTGCACTGGACTCCTGAGCCCAGATTTGGCACCCTGCTCGCTCTTATTCCTTTTCACAGACGATGGCTGTTTGATATCCTCTGTCCCTTTATCCGCTCGATGCTTTCCCCCAGTATCGGCGGCATCCGTCATCTCGGTGTCGTCGTCAGGGAAGAATTGTTGTCGAAGGACACTGCGGTCCAATTGAGTGTAGCCAACAACATCGCTCAGGTTTGTGCGCTGGGGAAAGTGGGTGTATCTCGTGTCGGTTATGCTTTGCAACTTCCACCGTGCATAGCTCTCTTCCAACCAGAGGTGGTTGACAATGTGGACTCCCCATTCCTTTGCAGCGGCGCACTTCTCACTCTGGTCGTGGGCCGTAATGAGATGTGTATTGTCCTGCTTGAGGGTTTTGGTGCATTTGGCACCAGTGGCGGTGATCATATTCTCAAGATACGTTCTCGCTTCGCCACTGTAGTTTGAGAGACTTATGATGAGTCCTGGGAATCCTGGCAGGCCATTCTTTGCCACGGGATAGTGTAGCATGCGGCGAATTGGCGACGTCCACTCGTCGGTTTGAATCAAGAAATAGAGCCAAGACAAATTTCCGACATCTTTCCCTGCTCTTGAGGCCGTCTTGTAATCCTTTCCCTCCCGATACTTGCAGATATACATGTCGGCTTTCGACACCGAGTCTGTGACTGTCCCCCCGCCAGCAGTTATGAGATCATCCAACGTCTCGCGAAGATATTGGCTGATGCCCAAGTCATCGGCTAGCATGATAGCTTTCTTCTTGAAAACATTTTGCAACTTCCGCGGTGGATTGGGATTTTGTTTCAATTGAACAGGGTCGGGATGTGCAGCTCCATCCACTTGATTCTTTCGCTTTGCGGTGGGAGTCCTGCCCTCGCCTGGTCTCAAGAGCTCTGGAGACGGAAGCTGATAAGGTGTTTCGTCAATCTTTCTTCCCAATTTCAGACAATCGTCCACCCAATGCGGCAGGACCACTTTGACAACAAGTTTCTTCTTTGCTGCAATTTCGACAGGTTCGGAATCCATAGACAGAGCAATGATGTGAGTTATTTGGTTTGTGAGCTTAGGAGACCATAAGCCCCCCATAGCTAGTATTCCTCCTGCTATGGCCTCGGCGTCACTGTGCGGCAAATTGCCAACACAAGCGACGACATCGGACATGAAATAGCGAGGGTCTGGGCTGTATTGACGTGGATTGACGAGTTTGTTCTTCGCGAGTGAATGTTGGACCCAGGTGGGCTTGATGACAGGGATCAGAGCATCGCAGCAGGAGCTGTAGTCAGGGAAGTCGGACGTGGCAGAAATAACGTGGGTTATGCCTCGAAGATTCAGACGTTCTGGATACTGGTCCATGACAACCTCGCCATCGTGCAGTCTCAGGTCGGCCGCCAACTGCGTCTGTTAGCGGACACTACAGCCTGCACTCGTGGGACGGCGGTGTAGTACATACAGTCTCGGCTTCTTTCTCCGAAATGTCAGCAGAGCGCACGATCGCAAAGCTGCACTGGGCGAATAGCCCTCGTTCGTTATCTGCGACCACATCCTGATCGTTCTCCATGTCCGCTAGAGCAGATGTGGTTGCGCCAAAAAGTGTACGAAAGATGACAGCACAGGTGTTCGAAAGGAAAACGTTCATGAATTAAGGATAGTGTACATGATTCCTGAGTGAGAATGCAAAAGTATGCGCCTGGTTCTGGCTTGTGGCAGTTACAAACGGTGATGGCGCACTTGACGCGCTCGCGCGCTTCTCAAGACGCGCCTCGTTTTTTGTCAGACCGAAATCAATGAAACTGCGCCGAGTCACGTGCACGTCAGGCTGGCAGGCAGGGCTGACTGACAGCCTCGTCACTTTTTGTTCTTGGTCTGTGTCCCTCGCACCTGCTTGTCTGCAATTAAAAGTGGGCGCTAGTGTATCATCTTGAGCTCTCAAGTAAGGCACATTCTTACGGACGAGGCGCTACAGCTTACCGACAGATCTGAGGACGAATATGCGTACTCGGAATTCGTAGCCCTGGAAGGTGCCGGGCCCGAGTCGCTGCAAGAACCTCGGCACTTCCCTCAGAGGGCGTCTTCGAGTCCCAAGGATGCGGGATTGGGAGCTGTTTTCTGATGTCGACGGCACGCCATATAACCCAGCCCTAGAACCGTGTCTGAAAAAAGTTTCATGTCAATGGCTAGATACATCTTCATGTTATCATAGTGCCATCGCTGGGATCCTGAAAGAAGACCCGATCCCCTCCTGAAAATGTCGTCCTTCCACATCGTCGAACACACCATTCCCTGTCAACATATCCGAGAGTTCCCCCGAGCCACAGCTGTCTCACAGGAGGATGTACTACACCTGGCGGTAAAGCAATATATACCAAAAGACAACCCGAATCCGCAACCCGGAGATGTCACGATATTAGGGGCACACGCAAATGGTTTCCCCAAGGAGCTGTACGAGCCACTGTGGGACGATATACATGCTCGGTCAAAAAGACATGGCTTTCGTATAAGGAGTATATGGATTGCCGATGTTGCACAGCAGGGACAGAGCAGTGTACTGAATGAGCGACTGCTTGGAAACGATCCGGGCTGGCATGACCACCCAAGAGATCTGCTACACCTGATCAATCTCAAGCGAGACCAGATGCCGCGGCCCATTATAGGTATCGGCCACTCGATGGGCGGAAACCACTTGTATATCTCACGCTCTTTGAGGTCGACCTGTACTGACTCTCGCGCAGGGTCAATCTAGCATACATTCACCCCCGTCTCCTCACCACTCTAGTCCTCATCGACCCTGTGATCCAGATCTACTCATCCGTCCCACCAACAGCAGGGCCCAGCCCAGCCAAACTATCCACGTTCCGCCGCGATGTCTGGCCCTCGCGTGAGGAAGCAGCAAAGTCATTCAAAAAGAGCAAATTTTATCAAGCATGGGATCCTCGTGTGCTCGATCGGTGGGTGAAATACGGCCTGCGAGACATGCCCACGTTGCTCCATCCCGAGGAATCGAAAAACAAAGATGGCCCGCCCCAAGTGACGTTGACGACTCCGGTCCCACAAGAGGTCTTCACTTTTTTGCGCCCCAATTACGAGGGAAATGGATACAACGGCCGGCCCATAAATCGCAAAACCCACCCGGACTTAAATCCGGCCTTGCCGATGATCTATCCATTCTATCGCTCCGAAGGACCCCAAACGTTCTTCCGCCTCGAAGAGCTCCGGCCCTCCGTGCTTTACATCTTTGGCGGGAAATCCGACGTCGGCACGCCCGATGCTTGCAAGGCGAAAATGGATCATACGGGCGTCGGCGCCGGAGGCAGCGGAGGTGCACCTGCGGGGAGGGTGCGAAGTGTGCTCTTCGACGACATTGGTCATCTCATCGCCATGGAGGCAGTGGACCGGACGGCGGATTCTTCCTGCGAGTGGATCGGAAGTGAGATGAAGATCTGGCGCGAGGACGAGGAAGAGCACAACCGAACCTGGAATAAGAAGACCCTCGTGGAGAAGCAGAGCCTGGATGAGGAGTGGAAGAAGATGATCGGAGGGCCATACGAGAGGAAACCAAAGGGTGCAAAGTTGTGAAACGAGTCGCTTTCCCGGTGGATCTGTTATTGTCTGTGCCATTTGAGTCGACAAGATACAGACCTTTGACGAATGCACACTTGCAGGGCTGCGACACATCGTCCTCGAACCAGGTAGAGTCGGTACATGATTGCTTACATGCCAGATCTAGAATCTATACGTGATAAATACTTTGGGATAGAGAAAGTACGCACGGACAATACACCACACTGACATGGCCCATTCTCAGTATTGGAATAGTATCTCTATATATGTACGAAGATCTTAGATGTAGACACGGTATACGTGCGTGCTGGGGGTGTCCCGAATCGTCAAATCATCAATGGCTCACTCAGATGCTCATCCTGCGCCTCGCGCACTGTCGTCTCGGTCCAGAGGCATCACCACATCTGCCAGACACCGTGACTGTCATGGCCTCCCCTGCAGAAGACACCGCCTCGGCCTCGCTGCAGGTGCTCGCCAACAGCAACGGCTCCGTCTCTTCTTCCTCGGCGAGATGCACGCCATCATACCTCCCCTCGGGCATGCGGCCCCTCCGATAGCCCAGCCCCTCGGTCTCCTCGATGATGTCGAGGTGCCTGATGCTGCCGTCATCGGCGCCGACACCGGCCGCACCCGCGAGTAGTCCGTGGACGCCATCGTCGGGATCCCTGACTCCGTAGATGACGCGCAGGTTGCCCAGGCGCTCGGCGATCTCGTCGCCGGTGAGCAGACAGCCGGTGTCGCCGAGCTTGTCGACGATGGGCCGCAGCAAGCGGGCCATGGCCAGGTGGCTCGTGTCCTTGATGATGGCCTTGTCCGCGAGCAGGATCACCGCGAGCAGCACCAGGCCCTGAGCCACGGGGATCGCGCCCAGGATCGAGCCCGCGTACCGCCACGTCACGTCGAGGACCTGCGCCGGGGCAGGGCCAAACCCCGTCACGTTCATTCGGGGCCCGTTGGAGTCGAGCGCCGCGATGGCCCCCGCGGTGAATTTCATGACCAGCCGCGCCATTTCGTCCGCCGTGACGTTGCCCGGCGGGCTCCATTGGCTGGATGCAGGATACGGCACAATCTGTATGCTGGACTCGGAGGAACCTGATGACGAGCTGTTGCTGTTGTTCCCTTGCTCTTCCAGTAACGTGCCGGACCACCCGATCGCCCCGGCCAGGAGCTGCGCTTGCGTGTCCGGGATCTGGTACCGGTTGGGGTTGACGTACAAATCGACATTGTCCACGTGCGAGACGTTGGAGAAGCAGCTCCAGAATCGCGGTTTCGGCACACTGGTCGTGATATTGTCCGCGGTCTGAAGGGCGTAGATCTGAAGACACCGCGGGCCGCAGTCGCTCGCCAAATTCGACATCCATGTCGTCGCGCCCGTCGCCACGTTGGGGATCCACCAGGTATGCTCGTCCCCGTTGACATCGACCCAAGTCACGTCGAAGGCGATCGAGGCGTTGTCCGTCTGGAAGCCCGCGTAGCCCCCGTACGTGATTGGGAACGACTGGCACGTCGCTGTGGCGTTGACCGTGCGCTCGGAAATGACTGCCAGTGACAGGGCGAGCGGCGAGCGGTCGACGAACCGATACCAGTAGAGGCTTCCGTCGGTGTAGATTGCCTGCTCGTAGCCAAAGTATCTGTCGAATGGAATCTTGAAGACGTTGAAGTCTTGGCCGCTGATACCCCATTCGTTTGCGGCCGCGGTTTCGGCGAGGAGAGAGCTGCCGTCTGATTCATTGTTGCCGTAGAGAGCATCGGTTCGAGAGTTGCCGATGTAAGAGACATCCGCGATGCTGACGTTCCCAAAGGCCAGGCTAACAAAGTTGGAGCTCACGTCGATCGAATAGGTCAATCCGAGCAAGGCGGTGAAAATCTGAACAGCGATGTTGATAGCCAACCACGCCACGGCGAGGACCTGCGTCTTGTTCGGTAGTCGCCTCCCGCGCGTCCGTCCAGCCCAGATCAGGCGGAACACCTTGGACTGGCTATCAAAGTTCATGACCAGTTCAAAATCCTGGAGCGTGCGGTAGCCCGAGGCCAGGAAGCGCCAACGCATCATCTGCGCGTAGCCACTCAGGGAGGACGCAAGATTGAGGCCCAAGCACAACGACAAACCGGTCACCAGGGCGTTGAAGACTTGTTTCCGCGTGTTGCTCAGACCTTGGACTATGGTGGAAAAGCCGTACAAGCAGCCGGCCAGCGCGGCGCATATCAGAGCAGTGATGAGCCATTGGAAACTGCTGTTGATAAGCAGTCTCCGTCGCTGCCGTCGATAGTCAAAATAGCGGACAGTGCTGGAAGCGGGCAGGTGTGAGCCATATTTCTCGGGCAGTGTATGCTCCCACGGCGCTGCTACCGCCGGGACATTGAAGTGTGAAACAGCAAAGTCACGGACAGATGAGGCGACCCTATACAGTGAACTGCCGGTTCTTTGACGTCCTATGATCGCTTCAGCCTCTTGTCGGTTCACGTTAGGCCTGATCGCACTTACTGGGAGGTCGACTTCCGTCAAGGGTGCCGTAGGGGATATGACCGGTCGATTTGCTCGAAATTTTCCGACTGCTCACTCTGGCCCGCTGCTTCTTCGAGGATTTTTCCGCACCATTGTCGCTGGGCGAGCTTCCTGGCAAACTATCGAACGCAGAATCGGGGATAATGTTGGAAAATTGCAAGGGCTCCTCGGAGATCGGACTGGCGGTCAACTGGGAGCCCCCAAAGGGATTGAACTTGGCATATCGAGAGGTGGGCATGCTGGTGTTTCTAAGTAATTAAAAGGGAATCAATCCTCCATCCTGCTTAGTACTTTGTAAGTAGTGGGCGGAAGAAGCGCTTCGATGATAAAGATAGTCAATGAGCGAGAACAGAGGTTTACCCAGGGTAGATAGAAGTTTGTTGGGAGGAAGGATGTAGGATCTAGTTCGATCCAAAGGAATAGTTGGAGACGACAGAGGAAAGCGGTGGATGCAATACTCGTAAGCAGACGGGTTACCAGACGCGGCCTCTGCTGGTCCTTTGGCTCCCTCACACCTCGACGTGACGAGGCAAAGAGCTGGCGCTTGCATGCGCTCGTTGGGGGCCAGATTCAAAAGCTGGAGAATCTAGGAGCGTTGCGCTAGCTATCCATATGCCTGGACCAGGAAGGATCGCGCCGTGTCTGAGATGGAGTTTTCGTGTAAGTGTAAGCACGGATTATACAGCACCGACCCACAAGGCTTGAGTCTTGACCTTCGAATGCAACGAAAGCCTCACACGGTACCAAGTACTTGATACTCCATATGCATTCATAGTGTGTTCCATAGGTAGAAAAGGTACTGCCTGGGTTGAATGTGGAGCCCTGAAGGGCTTAGACACAATAAAATGCATCTCTGTGCAAGAGCCTCATGTCATATGAAGACACTCGTAAGTAAAAATGACGGCGCACACGGAGTCGGCCGCTCCTGATCATCTCGCTTGAATTATGGTCGATGTGTCGAACGGGTCGCAATGGTGGTTCCACCAATATCTCCTGTATTATTGTTTACTCGACACAAGTTCTTGATTTCCAGCCGAAGGATTTGGGTGGCGTACAGGGATGGAACGAGGCGCGCAAGTGGTAACTTAACGATTTCGAGACCAGGAGGCGAAAGTCCAATCCTTCAAGCCAAGGATCTCGGGAGAGACCCGCTAGGCAAATACTAGCAGCCAAAAAATGGGGGCCAACTTCGAGCCATAACCGGCAATCAATCAGGGTCATCCGAATTTGGATAACGGGCGCGGAATGGCCAGCCATTCAGGTGTGTAAGTGGCCGGTACCTCTAAGTGACTGAATGCTTGTCGAACACAACCTACCTCGACAGCTCACCTCTTGACACTCGGCAGGCTTCTGGAAGCAAAGACGCCATCGAAAATGAACGGCATTGTCACCGTGTGCACGCTTTGACGTTGCTAAAAGAATGCCGGCATCGAGGACCGGCACGGTCTCTTCTATGCAGCAATGTGCAAAGTCGTCCGTTCGGGGTGCTCTCCTTTACAGATCTTCAAGTCTGCATTCGCAGTACCAAAAGTGATACTAAAGCCGCATCGCCAGGAGCAACTGCTGTTGCAAGAGCAGGACGACCAGTCCGTTTTCGATGGTTGATTGGGGCGTCTCCGACAAGAGGCACAGCTGAGGCCAAATGGGATCGCTCACTCGAGATACTCGAGGTCTCCCGTTCACTATTATCTCCTTGTTCAGGACTGCAGCGGCGAGCGAAATAGCTCCTATTCCTAGCCAGACGAGGCAAAGGCTTCTTCACCACAAGCTGAATATGGCTGGCCGTGAGGTAGACTGGATATAGTGTTGCAAGAAAGCCACATGGGAGGAAGCCATAGAGCAAGTATCACGTTCTCCTCATTCTGATCACATGTAGAGGGGGTCATAGTACTCCAAGAAGCCAGTGCCAAATGAGCGCCCCTTCTGAATGACCTGTACACGCAGCATGAGGTTCTGGAACCCGAAGCATCAGGCCCGCTCTATCCTGACTCCAAGAGTCCTCGACTTTCGACCCATACTTCGGGTTCATATTTTCAAGCAGCATAATTTCTTTCGCAATCGACCATAGGATGTGGAAAACAGGGCTTCCCGTTTGCTCAGCCGTACTTAAGTCACATGCCGGTTAGCTAGTACCAACGTGGGTGACCAGTTGGGAATCCTGACTGTTGATTGTTTTTTTGATGGTTTTATAATACTTTTTGTGTCCTCCCAGTGACGGAACTGTCGGTAGGAACTAGAATTCTCGGAGTTGCGAGCTTGAGGGGGGGTGTTCTGCTGGATGAGTGAGTGACCGGAAATGCTAGGCCTTGTTGTATTTGGTGTGGGCTGGAGGTTGGGAAGCATCAGGTATTCAGCCCGCTAATCGTTCCACTTAAGGAGAGACCATGAGACTAGGTACATATCGATGGTAAAGATGTACGGTGCCACGTTCAATATGTTCTTAGTCGGCCTCGATCATCCTGTGTAATTGGCTCATCTGAGGCACAGTTTTGTCAGTGCAGCATCGTACAAAGCTACCCCGTTGAATCGGGGTCTGAAACGGTGTGCCCTGGAGGGAATCACCATCTTATCACCAGCTATGCTGCGAAAGCGTAGCTCCCAAGAATCGCATACAAGGACCAAAGGTTCGCATGTTGTCGCTTCTCAAGTTTTTCAGCAACCACGCTGGCATTTCTCATAGCAGAGTTGCTGGATATGCATTTCAATTGCTGGACCACCCAGTCCCGAACCTTTGTCTCTGGACTTGCAAACATGGCAGCCACATAGAACGGAAAGAGAAGTGTGTAACAGTGTAATCTTCGAAGGGGCGAAGAATGGGTCAGCTTTTGCGTGAATTGTGGCCCCGTGGCACAGATCTCTTTCGCCATGGTGTCGATTATATGAGAAGCGAACGCCACATTCAACCCGTTGGGATGAACACCAATGCTGCCTGAGATGACGCTCACATATGTCGTGCGGATGAGGTTGTTCAGCAGGATCCGCATGATACGGATGACGTTGCAAGTCTGCGCGGTAAAGTAGTCTGGATAGACGTCGTAGTACTGTTCCAGTATACCAGAAGAGGCCTCCAGCACCGTGATCCTGTGAGAGATCCAAGCTGGTGGCAGGTCCCTGGCAAGGGAACCAAACTCGCTATCCAGCCTCTTTGCTTGCATTATGATTTCAGAGGACGCTAGAAGGCCTTCCTTTACTGCTCCGCGAAAGTCGGTATACTTCATCACCAGACCAGAGACCCGCCATTTGGGGTCTTTCGCGTCGACATATGGTTGTAAATCAGAGCGGAGTCTGATCAACGCAGGCGGAATCGGAAAGTCACCTGCGACACAGCTTATAAGCATATTGGTGAATAGCCGAACCGACAGCCGTAGACCGGTGTAAGTTTCCAGCTGCTGTGGGCGGCGCAGTTTAACAAGAGCCAAAGCACCCTTGACGTGGCTCATCCATGATTCAGATGAGATGGGATTGCGATTGGTTATCTTTTCAAACAGGTCGAGAAAGAGTACCGCCAACAGTGTTGAGTCAGACGCAAGGGACTCTGTAGTAGCCACAGCACTTTTGACCAGCGAAAGCGCGGACAAATACATCTCCCGGGAAGCCTTGAGTGCAGATGCAGCGTCATACTGAAAAGAAAAGAAAGCCAAGCTCACAGCATCAACACTGGCTGCTAACTGCTTTTCCAGCGGAGCTTGTCGACCAATCCGTTCGAGGACATCATAGGTTTTGGTGAATCCAAGGACGTAATGAGAGAAGAAGGCCGCCCTCGCTCTGTCAACAAGTGGGGTGTCGATACTACTTGCTATTGGTGTTGCGGGCATGCCTTGAGCTTTACGCATGACTGTCTGGCTCTCATCTCGGATTCTTAATTGATCGGGGTCGCGGTAGCCCGAGCACATTAGGCCGGCTCTCACACATTGGCTACAAGCATCTTTGCGAAGATCGCACTGGTAAGCTAGTTAGCTGCAAGACCTCATCTCATCCGCACGCAAGGACCTTACGCGAAGTTTCCTCCGTCTGCAATGAGCGCAGGCCCGAGATGGCTTCCCGTTGAACACCATGATCGATGGAGCTTGCAGAGTGGAAAGGGAATGAGATTCGGCGTCGACCGTGACCTGGCCTTTTTCTCCATCGTCAGAGCAGGTGAATGTTAACGGTGCCCAGACATGCACGAAGAAGTACTTCTCGCGCTGATGCCTGCCATGGACTTCGTTGCAATGGCCAGTCGGATTTAATTGGCTTTTCGGCAAAACTGTGTCGCCGTCAAGCGGCCTTTCCTAAAATAGCAGGTCTTCCGTCACCATGGCCATAAGGCTGTTACGGCCGTTGTCTTTGTTTCCTCATCCTCTTTGTGATCTACTTTGCTCGGTCTCTGGGCTGTTCGAGCGGTCGAACGGGTCAACTTCTTCGAGAGCCTGGTAGATTTTGCTGAAGATACGACATCTTGCAATGCACTTGCCCAGAATGTTAGAATCAGTTCGGCTGCTTGACCTACATAAACCTGATGACCCCGTCCTGAATAAAAAGGACATCAAGTTTTCCTACTCCTGAAAGGCATCCTGACAACAGAATTCACTTGCTCTTTTCCTTTTCAGAAGCTTCTTTGCAGACTCAGACCCAAGCTGCCATGGCCTTTGCGTATAAGTGAGTGCTGCTTGTCGGCGCGACGGCAGGGATTGGCGCTGCAATGGCAGATCACCTCGTTCAGAAAGGCATCAAGGTTATCGCGGTCGGACGTAGGCAAGAGCGGCTTGACACGTTCGTCCAAAAACACGGCAAGGAAAGGGCCGGCGCTTTCAGATTCGACATCCGAGACCGGGAAAATATGGGCAAGTTTGTGCAAGACGTTACAGAGACCTACCCAGATCTGGATTGCGTCTTTCTCAATGCCGGCGTTCAGAGCCCAATCAATTTTGCCCATCCAGAAAAGGTCAATCTTGCAGCTTTCCACTCGGAAGTGGCAGTCACTTTCTCATCTTTTGTGGATCTTACAGTCAAATTTCTACCTTTCCTGATGAACAAGAAAACAAAGACCAGCCTGATATTGTGAGTATGTCGACCAAGGAGTGGGTCCATGCGAATTAATAGGGCTAGTACCGGTTCAAATCTAGCAATCATTCCTGCCTCTCCCTTACCTGCCTACTCCGCTTCAAAAGCGGCACTGAGTGCCTTTGTTCTCTGCCTTCGCGACCAACTACGGAACTCCTCAGTTCGGATCATCGAGCTATATCCACCTCCTGTTCAAAGTGGGTAACTTTTTAACAACACCTGACAGAGTAACTCACAGCTGGAAGCTGAGCTACATGATTACATGGGTGCTGAAAAGGGACGAGCACTAGGAATGCCAATCGACCAGTTTACGGAGGCTGCGTTTGAGGGACTCGCCTCAGGAAGTAATCAAATTGTCATCGGAACGGTTGGCCCAGCAGAAATCTTCAACGACATCATTGCCAAGCGGAGGGCGCTTTCTCAGGATCTGGGAAAGACGTTGAGGGGAGAAAATTAAAGAGAGAACGAAACATGACCTACATAAAGGCCTGCCAGGTCAAGCATATCGATCTGATGGTTGTCACACACAGATTTCTGCGCTCCACGCGGCTCATCTCGCCTTGGGAACGAGTATCAACATGAGCAGTACTGGCTCTGCAAAGCCGTTAAGGTGGAGATCGCAAAGAGTGAAAAGGCCGCTACCAGGACAAAAGCAATCGACTTAGTTCAGGCTGTTCAGCTGAAGGAGCCAGCGAACAGAGCGTCTATTTGGAAGACCGAAATATATTATAACAACAGCTTCTCACAAGATGGCCGGCTTGTATGTTGAATAATTCAAGCCCATTTAGAGCTTATCAACAGCCATCTTACGACGCCTAAACCTGTAAAGCTGTTTCGGTCGTCCCTGCTTTCGAAGATCTTGAGTGGCGGGCTGGCGGGGTTGTGCACTATCCATGGTTTAGGAAGGCTGGAAAGGCCGTTGGGTTTTAGATCGGGAACGATTTTGCGCAACGCTCGTCGATCTGCTCCTCTGACGGTGTAGTATCAGCCATCATTTCGAACCCTCTGGGTCTCTGATAACCATCGGGAAATCCATCAACAACCAAAAGGTACTATTCTCCTCATTACCAATGCTGTTTTCTGATTATGATCTGTTGTACATCCCTTCCAGACGTTTCTACCACGCACCAAGTCTTTTGTCACCGGTCACCTTGATCTTCGTTGCGTCAGCCTGGCTTGCGATCGCTCTTAGGGGATTGGTAATAAAGTCTACGTCCGGAATGGGAGATTTGGCCTTCCCCGTCACGTGCAGGGGTGCCATAATCACGTCAGAGATCCGTCTCTGCGTTATCTAAGCAAAGGCGAGCAACTCCCTAGAAAGGTACTGCAAGCACCGGATTGGGTAGCTTTGAGTGCCTCAACATATAGTCTATGACCCGGGGTACTGAAGCCAGAGTATAGGTATTCACAGTAGTGTGCGAGGCTTCAAACATATATAGACTCATGGACTCATGCTTAGAATACCCCGTCTCTGGCTCATAACAACTCGGAGATTCATCTTCGCAAGTAGTAGGATTTGACCTCTCGCAGCTCTATCTTTCTATACCAAAGAACCACACCAAAAAGAAAAACAGAGGCTCCATCATGACGCCTTCCAGTAACTCCAAGGTCCCCAGGCCAGGCCATTGGGCTGTTTCTGAGTTCGGCGGCCCCTCGGTGCTCAAATGGGAACAATTTCCTTCTCTCCCAGTACCTACCCCGTCGACGGCGCGGGTCCGGATCTTGATCTGTGGCATTTCTGGGGCCGATAACATTATGCGCGCGGGCGGCTACACCCGGAATCCGCTGGCGGCGCGACCAGGATTTACACCGGGGTACGAAATCGTTGGCGTGATCGAGGAATTTGGCGAGGGGACGGAGGACCGCCAGGGCTTCCAAGTTGGCGACGTAATTGCTTCGATTTGCATCGTCGGAGGATATGGCACCCATACGATCGTGCCGTTGGATGACATGCTCAAGTTGAGAAGGGACGACGATCTGGTCGCTGCCGCTGCCCTGCCGTTGAACTATATGACGGCGTATGGGATGTTGAAGAAGAGCGCGTTTCCTATCAACGAAAAGACCGAGTCGGTTCTGATTGGTTCAGTGGCCGGCGGTGTTGGAACAGCTGTCGTCCAACTTATCCGCCTTCTTCATCCCACTGTGACGATCATTGGAACCGCCTCGCCGGAGAAATTTGCATATTTGGAGTCGCTCGGTGTGAGACCCGTTGACAGAAACACGCCGCCTGAGCAACTTCCTGCGGCGGTCAGGGCGGTCAACGGAGGCCGTGGAGTCGACATCGCCTATGAAATGGTGGGCTCGCCAATCAGCATGGATGCATTTCTCTCTTCCACAAAAGAAAGAGACGGAAAGATGATCGCCATTGGATTTATGGCCAACGTCAAGTCCGATGGAAGTGGCTTGGAAGCCACGATATTCGATCCTCTCAAGTACTGTGCCGACCGATCCGACAGGGCAAGCTTCTTCAGCGTCACAAACCACTACTGGAAGGCACAGAGAGAAGTCTTTAAGAACGATTTTGAAAACGAGCTTCTGCGTCCGGTCCGTTCCAAGAGCCTGGTTCCCGTCGTCAGCAAGCTATGGAGACTTGAGGACGCCGTGGAGATCAATGAGCTGCTTGCTACTGGCCGAGGTGTCATGGGCAAACATGAGATGGTTGTGGATGAGGGTGTTTGGGACGAGTATACTGCCAACAGGGCAGAGTGAGATATGCGGCATTAGACCTGGTCCAATAATCTCTCGTTTGTAACCCCTTGAATTCTCGCAGAGCCGCAAAAAGAGAAGCCCTTTCTCTCCAGATATAGACCTGCAAAGAATTCTTTAGATGACCATGCAAGACTGTGCACTTGAAAAGCCACTTGGATACCGTACCGAGAACGAAGACTCTCGTCATCGCAGCAGAATCACAAACTTGAGCATGTGAGGTTCGAGAGGTTGCTGAGAACACCTAACGGTGGAAAGCAACAACGCCTGTGTAGTATAACACAGAGTGAGTACGATGATACGTCAACCATGTTTACAGCTCCGAGCCACGTTTAGATCATGTAGAGGGCATCGAGTAGGACCAGTGATGGCAACGTTGAGTGTCCGTGATGGCGATGACCATGGACACTCGGAGGCTGGATTCGAGTTCCATTGCATCCCCCAAACTCTTGGCATATTTGTCGTCTTTTACCCCGCGCGCCTGGCGGACATTGACCGCATGCATGCAACGCAGCCTCGTCCCGCAGTCAACAAACGCAGGGACATATCTGCACCCCACGACAACCCACTGCCAACCGCTATATGCGAGGCTCCTCGTTGCTCCTACAAAAGCTCCTGCGTAGGATCTCTCAGCTCACTTCGCAGCTAAACAGTCTCTCCCCTTCCGGTGCAAACATGGACCCATCGCTCCGTTCCCACTACCTTGCAGACAATCCTCCCACCGTTGTCCGATTGGAGATCGCCCCTCATTTCGCCGCTCTTTCGCCTAAACAAAAGAGATATGCTCATCATCTGAGTCGTGCTGCTTTCCATGGCACTCGGGTAACGCTAGCACAAGTGTCGCCGGAATCTCCAGTCATCTACGACCTCATCCTTGCTCTACATCGTGCCTGTAACGGGGACTACAAGAAACTCTCCGCCGATGCCTCGGTGTCGTCCTCCGACATCACACTGTGGCTCGAGTACGCCGCCCAGTTCTTCGGGAATTGCGGCAATTACAAGGGATTTGGAGACTCCAAGTTCATACCCAGAATTTCACCTGGAGACTTGAAGAAGCTCTGTGATGTTAACGACGAATGCAAAAGCCTCCATGAAAAGGCCACGAAGACGGGAGGAGGTATATATGAGACCAAGGAATCGGCTCTTATGCACTTCGGGTACCCAGAAGCGGGCCATATGACGGCTTACTATCCAGACTCACCGAGGATCACCAAGGAGGAGATTTCTATCGTTGGGGACGTGCTGGAAGAGAAGAAGCTGCTGATAGAAAACACCAGACTGCGCAAACTCGATTCTGGAGATTTTGAGTTGCTCATTGCATCTGGCGTGTCCAACCCGCCTGCGGCAGAGCGAGATCTTGGAGAAGTTTCTTCGATCGATTTGACAGGGAAACTCGCTGGCAAGAAGTTGCATCTTCGTTTCGGTGATTATCAGGAGGAGATGGCCAAGATCGCCCTTGAGGTCAAGAAAGCGAGAAAGTATGCTGCCAATGAGATTGAAGAAAAGATGCTTGATGAGTACGCCAGGTCGTTTGGAACTGGCAGCATTCAAGGATTTGTGGAATCGCAGCGGTATTGGATCAAAAACAAAAAGCCCATGATCGAGACAGATCTAGGGTTTGTCGAGACTTATCGAGACCCTCATGGTGTGCGCGGTGAATGGGAAGGCTTTGTTGCCATGGTGAATCAAGAGCGGACGCGTGCTTTTGGTAAACTTGTCGACGCAGCACCAAGCATGATTCCGAAGCTACCGTGGAGCAAGGAGTTCGAGAAAGACAAGTTTTTAAGCCCCGACTTCACTTCTTTGGAGGTCCTGAGTTTCGCTGGGAGCGGCATACCGGCAGGTATCAACATCCCGAACTACGACTTCATCAGACAGAACGAGGGCTTCAAGAATGTGAGCCTCGGAAATGTCCTCAGCGCCAAAGCCCCCAATGAGCCGATCCCATTCGTTCGCAAAGAAGACGACGAGCTCTTCCGCAAATACCGCGACCCTGCTTTTGAGGTGCAAGTCGGCATCCATGAACTTCTCGGTCACGGTTGCGGCAAGTTACTCCAGGAAACAGCTCCTGGTGAGTATAACTTCGATATCAAGAACCCACCGGTCAGCCCGGTAGACAAGAAACCAATCACCTCATACTACAAACCCGGTCAGACCTGGTCTAGCGTCTTTGGATCGATTGCTTCATCGTACGAAGAGTGCCGCGCTGAATGCGTTGCTATGGCTCTCTCCTGCGAGTTTGAGCTTTTGAAAATCTTTGGCTTCGGCGATGGAAAGGAAGATATCAACAGTGAGGCTGGACATGTTCTTTACGCGGCGTATCTCCAAATGGCACGTGCCGGAGTGGCGGCATTGGAATACTGGGACCCGAAGTCTCGGAAATGGGGCCAGATCCACATGCAAGCTCGTTTCGCTATCCTGCGTACATTCATGGATGCTGGGGGAAATTTCTGCGCGCTCAAATCTCCCAACGGTGATATCAAGAATCCGGACGACCTTGAAATCCACCTGGATCGGAACAAGATTCTGTCGCACGGACGGCCGGCGGTCGAGGCTTTGTTACAGAAGCTCCACATCTACAAGTCGACTGCTGACTTTGAGGCCGGAAAGAAGATGTACGACGACGTCACGAATGTAGACGACTGGTGGGCCGAGAAAGTCAGACCGATTGTGCTTAAGAAAAAGACTCCACGCAAGGTGTTTGTGCAGGCCAACACTGTGTTGGATGAGGAGAGCGGAGACGTGAAGCTGGTGGAGTACGAGCCCACGATAGAGGGGATGGTTCAGAGTTACTTTGAACGTAATGTCTAGATCCACTTGCAAGGCCAGCATATGCCGGCGCTACCCATTGGTAATGAGAACGCGTGACGACGAGGAGTATGTGTATGGCATTGGCGATCAGCAGATCCAGCACCTTCGGAATTGCTCAAGCCCTCTTCCAAAGAATAGCTTACGTGTAGATCAGCCTAAAGAAAAGCATTCATATGATCCAATTCCACTTTCGCAAAAATGTCACTATATGCACCGCAACATGACCCAGCAAGATCTCAGGAGACGGTAATGCTCGAGGACCCACTGCTCTGATACCCCTCGGTCGCGACAATCTGGTAGTTGAAGGTCCCCAGGTGCATGCCCAGCTTAGCCCACGCGGCGAAGTGGTTCGACGTCGTGACGGTGCCGCCGACGCGTTTGGCGGTGCGGACGGACCAATACTGCGTGAATGTGGCCGTGCCTTGGATGGATGCTGCGCGATTGAGTTAGCCACTGCTGTAAGACTCGGTTCTGCTTTTCCGGGGAAGTCACTCGTTGCGGGTGAGGCTGGCGCAGGACCAAGAACTGAGGAGAGGGGGGATTCAGGCTTACGAGCATTGACGCGCTGGGCGGTGTAGATGTTGTACGTGCCGCCGTCGCTCTGGACCTGGCCTTTGTACGTCAAGCCGCTGCTGGCAGGGTTGTATGTGCCGTAGGACTCGAGGATGTAGTACTCGACCAAGGGACCGGTGGTCCAGCCGTAGACAGAGAGATAGGGCATTGCCAATGGGGCTGAAGGAGCCGTTGTAGTTGATGGTCCTAAGAAGACATAAGGGTAAAAGCCTCGATTCAGATCTCAAAAGTAGAAGACTGATATGAGAGAAGAGGAAAAGAAGAACGTCAAGGGCCAAAACGTTCCGGGCACTGCCGGGCATCCATCCCTTGCCGGCCACGAAGTTGCCACAGTTTGTCCACTGCGTGGTATAGGAGCCACCGGCGCCGTTGTTGTAGCTGACGGTGCCGCCTCCGTCGGTGTAGAAGGAATAGAAATAGCCATTATTGGTGCCCTCGCCGGGCGACGTGCGTTCGACCAGCGCTTTCGACGGTGCGAAGCTGTTTCTTTCACTGAGATGGCCTGACGGTGCACTGTAGACACCAAGCGCCGCCGTTGTCAGTGCAAGAAAGAGCGTGGAGAGGGATACCATCCATGAGTTGCTGGATCAGCAGAAATTGAAAATGCCGACGGTCTGAATTCCTTCTTTTTTTTTCTTGTTTAAGTCTTCACGAGGACGACATCCCGCCTGGTAGAAAGGGTCAATTCTCTCCTTCTTCCTCGCTCAGATCCTGGTCGCTGGGTAAAATAGAAGCATGGATGTGTGAATGTGGAAATTCCATCGACCAGGCTGGCTGACTGGCCTGGATTACTGCATTGCTGTGCATTAACGAAACATGCGCATTGAGAACAGATCTGGACCCGAGGAAATTAAGATCGTCGCAGGACTAAATAGGGTCGATCACCTTTGGACCTGCCCAATTTATCCCAAGGACCTTCCTCTGTACTCCGTACAGTCGGTATGATCCTTCAGTCCGGGCCCTGGCTTGCGAGTCTGATGGGATTGAATGTGCAAGGACACGCACTCTCATTTTAGTCGTGGTAATGTGTAGATATTCTCTTGGTTTTGGAAATCCGGTGCTGCAGGGGGTTTCTGTGCCACTGTTTCATATCCCTGTTAGATTGTCGGTCCTGTGGTGTTCTGTAGAAACTGATTCAGCAGCTGCATGTGAAGAACTGATCAGCTAGAAGGGGCAGCTCGAAGAAGCTGTGGGCGTATTCTATACCGAGTACTTGACCAGCATCGTTCGAAGCCTACCTTGTATATTTCGACGCTTGGGTTTCTCCTTCGACAGGGATAGCGCGAAGCCTCTCGTTGTCAACATCCTTTCCCACAGAACTGACTCTCACGAAAGCTTTTAGACAGTACTACTGACAAGGGAAGTCCCTGGGTTTTCAATTGATAAGAAAGCGTGCGTTGATATCGATGAAGCTTGAAATTGTCCAGGTTGGCTGTGGCATGCAAGTTTCCCCTCGTATGGAGCTGTCGCCAATCATATATATTATTAGGCTAAAAAATCGATCTCATGGAGCCTTGCGTAACCTTGAGGAGAAATGAAGAGAGACATAAGGAAAATGCCGTGGGCAAGTACACTCAATCAGGGAGAGATGTTGTTTCAAGCAAGGAGATGGTCAGCTTAATAGGGTCACTGGGGGTTATCAGCCTTGGCTGAAGGGGTGCGCCACATGCCATTAGTTGCCCTGCATTTTCTGGGTGTTTCCTCCGTTAATTCCTTACCAGCATAGGACAAACTCACTAGATGCAGTTCAGCCCCAGAGGGCGAGCGCAGGTCCCTCGGGTCGGAACTGCAACTGACTAGGTAGGACCAGAGGGAATACGCACTGACCGCAAAGTTAGCATCCTGACTGTGAAGTGTAGCTGGGTCCCGACAAGGCTCAGCCCCCACCCTCCCCCTCTACTCATATAGACTAAAAGTGCAGTGCAGCTCTCTGCCTGAGCGCGACATGCTCAGGGGCAGGAGCCTTTTTACGAGCGACATGAAGGAGCGGGTGCCTGAGTGAGTGAGTGAGTGAGTGAGTGAACGCGCCAGATCGAGAAAATATTGCACATCATTGACCCGCCATTGACCTTTGATTGCATCTTCTTGATTTACCTGTTACGCACGTAACTCCAAAAGCCAAGCAGAGGAGCGTCTCATTGCATACCTACCTAGGTAGGTACCTAGTCATAAGAGCAGAACAATGGGCAGAGTTTGCCCAAAGTATAAACTTGGGGCTTCGCGACCCGCGGACCTTCTGCGGTCGGGTTTCGGGGCCGAAGGGAGATTTGCCAGAACCACCACCTCGTACAAACTGGGAAACAGGGAAGGACAATATGCAGGCAGGCAGACACTTTTTGCAAACCAGTGGTGGTCTCCGATATAGGAGCTGTGGCTTGTGAAGCAGAGAAAAGCTCTCCCTTCAGGACGTTCTCTTGTCAGGATTTGTGTGTGTGACACGGACGGCTCAATACTCGGCGACAAAATATATATGGCATCCTGATCTATTTTACCCTCCAGCAAGGAGAAAGAAGAAGACAACCCCAAAACCCCCCCAATATGGCGCCGACGGTGCCCTTGAAAGTCCTCATCGTTGGCGGAGGGGTTGCAGGCCCAGCGCTCGCATTCTGGCTCGCCCGCCTCGGCGCGCACATCACTCTGATCGAGCGGTCTCCCCAGATGCGTGCGTCCGGGCAGCAAGTCGACATCCGTGCGCAGGGCGTGGCCATGATGCGGAAAATGGGCATCGAGGCCGCAGTGCGGGCTGCATCCGTGCATGAACCAGGCGCCCAGATCATCGACACCAAGGGTCGAGTCCATGCCTTCTTCCCAGCGACGCAGACGGGAACGGGCCGGCAGAGTTTCACGTCCGAGTACGAGATCATGCGTGGCGACCTGGTTAGGATCCTGTACAAGCTCACCGAGGGTCGGCAGAACGTCCGCCATCTGTTCAACACCACAGTCGATAGTTTCACGCAGGACGACGAGAGCGTCCCCGATGGCAACGTGCACGTGAGCTTCCGGGATGGCCGTAAGGAAGACTTTGATCTCGTCGTCGGCGCCGATGGTGCGGGTTCAAAGACGCGCAGGATAATGCTGGGCCCAGACGCGCCCGAGCCGCGGCATCCTATGGGAGGGTATATCGGATACTTCAGCATCCGCTCGACGCCCGCAGACTCGGACAGGGCGACCTTCTGCCCCTTGCCGGGTCCTCGTGTGGGCCGGATTATCGCGACGAGAAAGGACTGCCCGGAGCTCACCCGCGTGTACATGTTGGTGCTCGGCAAGGACGCCGCCATCGACGCAGCCTACAAATCTGGCGATCTGGCCGAGTTGAAGAAGGCGTGGGCGGATATGTTTCAGGGAGGCGCGTGGGAGTGTGGTCGATTCATGGACGCTTTGCGCCACGCCCCCGAGGCAGACGACCTGTACTGCTCGCCGTTCGAGGAAGTTCGGCTTCCCCCGGGGTCCTGGTCGAAGGGTCGAGTGGTGCTGATCGGCGACGCTGCCCACTCCCAGACGGCCGGAGGCCTCGGGTCGACCTGGGGCCTCATCGGAGCCTACGTCCTGGCCGGCGAGATCGCGACCCTGTACAAGAAAGACAACTCCTTACCGACGGCAGCTGTGGTGCAGGCGGCCAAGACGTACGAGGAGAAATTCCGACCCGCAGCCACGGCGACGCACGGGGGCTCCGAGGGATGGGGACTCCTGGTGTTTCCCCGGTCCAGTATCGGCATCTGGTTCCTGCTTCTGCTCGCCAGGTTAGCGGCCTACTTTCGACTCGATCAGAAGGTGGGCTTGTTCGGCGATACGTGGGAATGGCCTCTTCCAGAGTATCCGGCCTTGGAAAAGGGCACGGATTAGAAGCCTGAAAAGGGGGTGGGAAGGCCGAGTTTGCTGCTGCGGCGTGAGCAAACTGCTAAGGGGCAGAAAATCCTATGCCAATGTACATTATCAAACTTTGCTTGTGTTTTGATACCCTCCTCATCTCCAATGTAGGCATCGTTTTCTGCGCCGAAGAGGTTTGCTCTAGAGCCTGTAGAGAAGCAATTGACCGATCTTCGTAGATGTTTGGCTGCTGCCTCCTGCTGGGTTTGGTGGTCAACGCCAAACCCAAACACTAGGGTTCAAGCTGTTGGGCGCCTCTTCAGCGATGCACCTCCGATGCTACCATTGAGTGGCCTGACACACAGGATGGTGTTGACGTGTGGACAGAGGTGGGAGCCTTATGGTCCTCAATATACCTAGGTAGCTGCTCAAACGTTAGGAACCGACCCACATAGCACGGTGGTAGATTTCCGCGCCTCTTACAGAGTCCTTCTCCTGATCTTTCACCATTCTGCAAAGACGTTGTTTTTCCACAGGAGCTAGGACTGCAACGTCCATCCAACCTTCAAATATTTTACATTACCCTAGGATCCAGGGTTCCCTAGCATGAAGTGGGCGACAGTGTGTGCTTGAAACGTGGTGGCGAAACGTCTGGCCCCTGGATTGCTTGAAATGCCCCAAAATCTTAAGCGCGACAACGTCTCGTCAAACGCCAAGGTCGTTACACGATGGAGCTATCTTTGCACTTGCACTTTTTTCAGATCTCGTCAAGGATAGATCTGGCGTGTGGAGAGGCATGGTACTGAGGACTCTGCAAAATTGCAGGATGTGGTTATCATAGTATATATATGGCGGTAGGAGGAACCTCTCCTTGAGGATGTGTAGATTTGTTAATTTTTCTCTTCTTCGAGCTGGGTTCTCTCCTCGAGGCCGTTCTTTTGCCGCACGCCTGTTGATCGGGCTTCCATTCGTTCATTGCATTGCCTGGTGCAGATATTCTCTGTTGAATTTCAGTTGTATACCACCTTCCTTTCCATAGCATCATGGTGTCGCTTCTTTATGCTTTGTTCTTGGGCAGCGCGTCGTTGTGTGCTGCCCTTCCTGTCGCCGAGAAGCGCGCCGTGACGGCGCTGGACCAGGCTTCCTTTGAGGAAGCTCAGCAGCGAGACGATACGGCCACGAGAGCCTTTTCGTCGATCCCAATCAAGGTATTCATTGGCCCCATAGTCGGAAGCTGTGTGAACGGCGAGTTGACTTGACCGATCGCCTAGACCTCGGATGGACAGTGTCTCTTCGTCGACGAGTTGTCGGGAGATTTCCGCGCCAATTTGACACCGATCCAAGTCGGTGCCTGCAACGGCAGCATTGCACAACAATGGGACATCATCACCGCCGGCAAGCATGACAACGTGCCGGGATCCATGCTGATTGTTAGCACCTTGGTAAGTGATTCATGGACATTGCAGCAGAAACTGGTTTAACTCCTGAGCCTCACAGACACAAGCTTGCTTCAACTTCGACCCCCGACGTGCTGCTGGGAATCAGGTCCTTCTGTTCTCCTGCGGTGGACGTGCCGATGGCAGTAAGTCTCGCGATCCCAAGCCACCATAGCCGTTACTTATTGACACCATGGGTTAGGTGGCTCTGTGACCAACTCCCAGCTTTTCCCCTTCAATGGCAGTGCTGGCCCTCTTTCATTGACCCCTGAGAATGCACCTGGAGACTGTTTGACCGTGAATGGAGCGCTCATCGACATAGCCGCCTGCAACGCGGCTGATCCTAATCAATCCTTCACTTTCGACGATGCTGGTGCTGCTGTCAGCACTACTGTGGACGCTGCATCCCCTACCGTTGTGACTGCTTCTGCGCCAACTTCGACTGCACCTGCCTTAACCACTACTGTGGCGGCCGTCTCAACCTCTGTAGCGCTAGTTTCAACCACACCATCACCTACCGTTGCAGCAAGCACGGCATCGACTGCATCGGCCTCTATAATCTCCGTTTCTCGCGCTGGCAGTGTCCTTAACCCCTCCGCGGCCGCAGAAGCAAATCCTCGCGACGACACGGCCACACGCGCCTTCTCGTCCGTCTCGATCAAATCGGCCTCGGGCCTGTGTCTCTTCATCGACCCCACGGCCGGCGACTTCCGAGAGAATCTGATACCGATCGTACTCCAGCCATGTGATGGAAGCCCCAACCAGAGCTGGGACTTCATCACCGCGGGAGTCCACAATAACCAACCAAATTCCACATTGATCGTGAGCACCCTGACAGAGGGGTGCTTGAATTTCGATCCCAGGAGGGCTGCCGGAGATACAGTGATTATGTTCAGTTGTGGAGGACGGGCGGATGGCAGTGGTCTAGTCACCAATAGTCAGCTTTTCACCTTCACGGCGGGCGAGACCAGCTTGACACTCCAGCCGGAGAATGGTGATGGGACCGTGTGCCTGGTGGCAGATGCAGCGGGAAGGCTGGATCAGGCGACTTGTAGCGACGATCCAAGCCAGGTATTCACCATCGGCTAAAGAGAGGATTGCATGCCTTGAGATACCATCCTCGCGTGTTTCGGTGGGAAAAGGATTTCTGTAAAACTAGTAATGTCTCCTCCAAGATTCCTGACACCCGGGCATTTGCCGCCTGCCAAGCGCCTATCAAAGGGGCATCAACGATATGCTGTAAATGAGTCACTTTGCTTCTGCACAGTCATTATGACTCTAGGATGGAAGCCCAACCAGTCATTCAGGAATCCTTCTCAAGCGCAAGCGATCCAGTAGGCTGGGAGCCACTCCAGATAGCGGGGAAATTGTCTGAGAGGCATTGCATGTACCGAGTAAGCCTGTGCGTCCCCTTTTCCGCTTAGCGAAGCAGGCCGAGACCCACGAGGCTGAGCACCAGACTGGGGCGGTGCATGGGGAACAGTCACTTGAATTCCCACGAAAGACACCTTTTCCTGCTGATATAGTTCAATGCGTGAGAATCAAATACTCGGAAATCGCCTTCTGATCACTCACGCACTGACTGGTACGGCCGCCAACCATTTTCCAAAGAAGCATTAAGCCAAGGTCGACACCTCCGCCTGATTGGAAATAAACGAGATGCTCACGCTTGACGGCTCGACCCTCGAAGGCGGCGGCCAGCTTGTCCGAGTGGCCCTCTCGCTTTCAGCGATCTGCGAGGTCCCCGTGCACATCTACAACATCCGCGCCGGCAGAGGAGCGCATTCGTTCCAAAAGCAGGCTCGCGACAGTCGAAGAAACCAGGGCGGACGGGCTAGCCAAGGAAATACTGCGACTGCAAAGCAACAGAAGCCTGGGGGTGGGCTTAAGGAAAGCCACCTGGCGGCACTGAGATGGTTGGCCCTTGAGTGTCATGCGAAGGTTGACGGTGCAGAGATTGGCAGCCAAGAACTTACGTTCAGGCCTACTCGACGGAAAGGCGGGCACCAGACTACGAGACGGAGCAAGGCGGAAGGAAATGGGAGCAAAGAAGTCGAAGTGATCGAGCTGAAGAACCCCGGAAGCGTCTGGCTCATCTGGCAGGCGATTTTCCCGTACATTGTCTTCTCGATGCTCCGCCATCGTGGGTCCGAACGGTCAGAAACACCGCCTTTTCGCATACGTCTCAAAGGCGGGACGAATGTTCCGAAATCGCCGTCGAGCGAATATATGCAGCAGGTACTACTCCCATTGTGCGAGCGCATCGGGCTGCCCAAGGTCGACATCCAGGTCCTCAGGCGTGGATGGACGACGGGTGCAGCGGAGATCGGAGAAGTTGAGATAGCCGTCTTCGATCCGAAACAATCTTGGGGAGACAGCGAGGAGATGAGACCTAAGGCTGATGGGTTGATTAAGAAAGAGAAGGGAAAATCCAGAGAGCATGACGTCCAGGATGGTGGAGGTTTCGTCCTCGACCCTTTCCAGCTCACGACCTCTGGACCGATTACCGTAACCTCCATCTCAATGACCATCCTCGCGGGCTCTTCTCAGACACACTCGCTCGTTCAATCCCAGCTGCTCCAATCCCTCCGCGCCATACCGGCATTCTCGTCCCTCTCCCTTCCCGTTCAATTACACTCTTCCTCGGCAGATTCGGGCGACGAGCGCCGCCTCTATATTCTCCTGGTTGCTCACACCTTTGCAGGCCACACGCTTGGCAGAGACTACCTCAGCCCCGGCCGGAAGGTGACGAACGAAAAAGAACGTCAGCGTACTGTAGACGAGGCAGTGGGGAATGTGGTGCGAGCCTTTGCCAGAGAGTGCACACGGGGAAGCTGTGTGGATGAATTTGCGGAGGACCAGCTTGTCATTTTCCAGGCTCTTGCGGATGGCGCGTCGAGCGTTGACGTAGGAAAGTCCGGCCAGTGCAGGAACATGGCCGGAGGGGCGGAAGCAGGGAGTCTACATACGAGAACTGTGCGCTGGGTATGTCGCGAGATGCTGGGGACGGTGTTTGATGGGCAGGGCAGATGTGAAGGACGCGGGATGAAGAGGGAGGAAGGAGATTTTCACGGGCTGAGGGACGAGTTGGAAGTATTAAGTATCGCAGAAGACCATGACGAGAAAGACTAAGTCCTCGGTCTTCCAAGTGTGTATGACTCTCAGCTGCCATCAACTGTACCGCAGCTGATTCCTGTTGCGTTGCGTGGCTTCGCACAGCATGCAGTGAATCTTGTCCATGTAGACATCTCCTCCCGGCCACCGTGCCGCCTGCAAGGAATGTATAATACAACCAACGGCCGCAAGACACAGTATCAGTGAGCCCTTGGCGTTAGGAATAGGCACCAGGGCTTGAGACCTGTTCCACTCGCCTCGTTGCGCTCAGCCACCCTAAAACTCCATGCATCGTGTTAAATGTCCAGTTCTTCATCAACCAAGCAGGTCCATCAATGTGAGCCACAGAAAGGAGAAGGATCAGTCATCGAAGACAACCTTGGTGCCTCGAGATTATTGAAAAGGAGACTCTGATTGTCTTTTTCCGGACTTGAAAGGATGTTGCAGTTGCGCAGAAGGCTTTCGACGTACCCGTTCAACTTGTGGCTTCTCGTTAGTCTCTGCTCTCAGATGCTTTCGACCTTGGTGTTTGACGGAGTGACCGTTCTGTCTGACCTCCTGATCATCCTGGATCGCTTGACGACTGTCTCGTGTGATTTTTCGCTCTCGATGGCGCTGTCCTGATGATGACACCGTCTCAAGTGGTTCCTAACCCTGAGCACTGGCGCCACCACGACCTCTTCCGCCCCTGGCTGCGCGCTCAGCGAGAAGCTTCTTCTTCATCTCCTTATGCGCTAGGCGCGTGGCCTTGTCATACTTACCCTTGCCGAGAAGCGGAAGGCCGGGGATCTTGCCCGTGGCATTAGGATCTGGTTTCGGCTTAGTAGAGACCAGCTTTGACTTTGGCCCTCGAGCTTTGACAAGATTCTTGCGTTCCTTCTTGGGCTTCTTGACCTTCCAAGGTTTCAATTTATTGCCGCTCGCCGGGCTTGATTTTGCCTTTGGATTGCCCTCGCCGTCGTCAAATTGACCAAATGAGATGAAGTCGGCTGAAAGCTCTTCTTTTGCGGCGGCCATCACACCCGGGGCAGGAACATTGGCAGATTCTTCAGCCGTTTCCGGGGCCTCAGTAGACTCGGCGGCATTGGAACTCTCTTTGGCTGCTTTCTTTGCCTTCTTCAAGGCCTTCCTCTCGGCCTTGGACATCTCCTTTGTGATCGCCTCCGCATCCTCATCTGTCTGCCCCATCGAAGTGACAGCGGATTTCGCATTCGCGCTTTGCGGCTGTGCCTCATCTTCGGCGTCGGTGCCTTGAGGCTTCTTTTCGACTGGCACCTCAGCGAGTTCCAACGCCGTGGAATCCAAGGCAATGTCAATTTTATCCTCCTTGCTTTTCTTGCTTTTCTTCTCCTTTTTCTCCTTTTTTCCCTTTTCCTTTTTGGACTTCTTGCCCTCTTCCACGGCAACTTTGTCTTCAGCCAGAACACTTGAAGGTTTGATAGCGGGGGAAGAGACATTTTTCTCGTTCTCAATTTGTTTCGGTTCTTCCTGATCGGCCAACTTCTGGCTCAAGGCCTCCGAAGGGGCAGTCAAGGTTGACAAGGGCATGTCTAGACCAATGGCTTTCATCTTCTTGGCCTTCTTGTCCCGTCTGCGCTGCTCCTTGTCAATCATTTTCTGCCATTGCTCCTCAGTCTTGGGTGCCGCAAGACGCTCCCGTTCGAGTTTCTCATGAGGAATCTTTCGGAACTTTTTGTTTGCGCCTTTCCAAACATCAGGGTGTAAAGAACCTGGCTCGGCGTATTTGCACTTGAGGATGTGGCCGAACATCAGGTAGTTGTCCATAGTCTCCGCCACGATCTTTGCGATTTCGTCGGAAGCGAATTCGATAAAAGCAAAGTGTTTGGACGCGCCAGTGCGTTTGTTTCGAGACAAGCGCAGTTGGGTGATGTCTCCAAATTGGGAGAAGTAAGCTCTCATCTCCTTCTCGTAAAAGCCATGAGGAATGCGGCCAACATAGACAGTTCCAGGACCATCATCGTTGCCTTTCGCTTTAGCTTTCTCCAACTTCTTTTGAGTCTTTTTATACTTCGGCAAAGGAGGAATCGTTCCAAAATCGAGGCCTTCGTCATCTTGCTTGTCCTCTGTGTCACTGTCAAATCCAGCAAGGAGAGCAGCAGCATTGTCATCCGCCTCGACTTCGGCAGCATCCTCCTGGTCATCCTCGCTTGCAAAGCCACCGAACCCATCTTCAAGTTCATGGTCGACGGTACGTTCTGCTTCCGCCTGCATTGAAGTGGAAATTGGTTTGTGTGAGGTTGCAGTTTCTAAATTCTCCGCCCCAGTATGCTCAATCACACCATTGACACCATCAGCAGTGAGTGTTTCTCCATTGTTATTGGTTTTGTCCTTCTTGCCTTTCTTTGACTTTTTCTTGACTGGTTCCGCTACCTCTTCGGCAGATTTGTTCCCTTCAACTTTATTTGCAGTATCTGCTGGCACTGGCGGCTCGTCGTCGTTCATGAAGTCGGACGCTCGTTTACGTGACTTCTTCGACTTGGCTACCGCAACATTGTCTGACTGTAGGGTGTCTTGCTTGCCTTCGGTCGAGACTTTCGGCGTCTTGCTTGGCTCAGTGATCGTAGCGTCGGCCTTGAGCTCTGATTCAGAGGCATCGTTTTTGGTGATGTTTGATTTCTTGCTCTTCTTCAGAGGTTGGTCGGTCGCACCTGACGACTCTACACGTGATCAGTCAACAACACTGTTGCGAAAAATCTCAACTGATCATACCTTTGCGTTTCTTTGTTCCCATGACTGGAGCGATGTCAAGCACAATGAATCAGTGTTGTAGCTGCCGATTGTCTTCACAAGTTTCTCGCACCAGACCTCGAGGGTTCAATCGCAGCGTCCAAAAATTTTCTCCAAATTTTGCTTGGCATGGAGAGCCAAGCAAAGCCATTAAATGGAGACAATGGGCCAAAGAGGGAACTTATCCGAAGGCGATTGTGCCTCACTGCAGCAATGCGTCTCTCCTCTGGGTACCAAGCGCGGAGTAAGACAACACGCGACCAGAACAACATAGGACTAACAATTGACTACGTGTGGGCACCAGAGCTAGGCAGACAGCTGTCTCTTTCCAGCACTCTCCTCTGCACGACAAGTTCCCATCCTCGTCTCTTCTGCCATCAAGATCACAACTTCACGTACCATAGATATGAATCATACATTTTCGGCTCATTGCTATTTCAACTTGAGCCGGGGAATGACTCTACCTTGCACGACCTTGGGTCGTGGAAAGGCTTTTGATTCCAGACGATGTCTTTCGCGTCCGGACCATTTTTCGTCAGAAGAGTCGAGCAACTGGAAAGTCATATTGTTTTCGCGGTCGAAATGCCCAGTAGACACGGGAATAGATGGCCAACCATGCTGGTAAGCTTGGCGGCGGCGGAACGAGTATGTTGGGAGATCTCATCTTTGTGGAGACCTAAGAATATACGTTCGAGACAAGTGGCCAGGCCATCAAAGGTCTCTGAAACTGCGCGAAACCCCCAAAGCGACCATGTCAAGACCCCACCAACGGCGAGCCTGAAGTCTTACTCACACCATGAATCAATAATCTGCCAGTCGCGCGATGTTGTGATGGGCAACGTGGCTGCCGCCACCGGCCTTGTGACCGTCGCCTCTGCGCATGGGCCACTCCAATCATAGGACCGAACAGAAATCGCCAAAATGGATCGGGCTGGCGAAGGGTAAGAGCGGTATACGCGTCCATGCACTCATCTACTCCAATGGGCACTCCGTGAGCATGGTCGAGTAAAGCACGAGAGGCGAGAGGCGTCCACAACGGGAGCAGTAAGTCAATCGACAGAATAGGATAATGCGATGAGCAACTTGGCCCAGAGATGGAGTGCAGGTATCACAGCTTCAAATGTGGTTGGACGATGGTAGGCATGCAGCCTCAGGGTTCCCACCTACAGGAAGCCTTGCTGTGACATGTTGGCAATAGTGACCCTCATGAGGGCGCCCGGTCTTGATGGATCAGCATATTTGGTTATGAACAAACCCATTCGGTGGCAGGGGACAGGGAACTCCATCCCGATTGCCTTCGGGTATTGAGATCATGAGCGCGAGCCGACAACTATTGTCATACCAGCTTTTCTTGCTTTTGTATCAAGTACCAAAATTACTTCCTCTACATATGGATTGCTACTTTCTTTACGTCGACAACGCCATTCTGAAGCATCCGAAGTTTGGGGCCGGAATAATCGCGATTAAAGGAGATCGGAGCGGATGGATAAGTGTCGCATAAAAACGACTTTCATGTTAATCCAGTAGTTCACAAGTATACTTTAGTATTGATCACGCAACGGTGACGCAGTTAATGAGAGGATGCGGAGAATGTCGGAGACACACAAGGGACCCAGGCATAAAGGTATGTCAATGGAATAGGTGCCAGTCGAGAAAGCCAGCAACTCGAACGCTTACCTACCTAGCCCAGGTACCCTAACAAAGCTACATCATCCAATGGGTGCCAGTTATCATGAGACACTGGCTTCTGGGACATGGTGGAAAAGAAAGAGCGCCGCACCACCGGGGTCTGGGTGGCTGAGCACTGATGGAACTGCCTGAGCCATCATTATTATTGCACGATCTCTCCTGAGTCTTTGGTAAGCTGGCAAGGCTTCTGAAACGTCGTCGTCATAAGCTCACTCTGGGCCTCTTATGCCCAACTTGTGCTTGGTTGGGCTGGGAAGTTCGACCAGCCTTGGTGGAATGCTGGGACGGCCGTATGAGCTTACGGCCCCTTGCCACTTACTCTGGGACAAAGTCCCTCATATCAATCCACCCACATATTTGTAGTCACGAGCTAGACTGGCATTAACAGCGCCTCGAGATAGAATGCCAGGTCCTCAATAATAAAAGAAGAGCGTTGAACAATATTGCTGTCAATCCTGTGAGAATGCTAATGGCCGGGGACTATCACGAGCTATTGAAGCACTCGAAGATGATTAGGGGATTTCTCTTTGGATGGCTGATTGGGTCGGTGACCGAGAAGGGTCATCTGAGGGACTCGAAGCGAAGATGCACATCCTCAAGAAAGGGCAGGTATCATACTCCACGACTTCGGCCGGAGGAGCAGCTCAGCGACTGCGGGGCTTCCTCTGCCTCTTCATATGCCCAAGACACACAGTTCCATTAACTTCTCAGTGGTCAGAGATGTTTGAGTTTAAAGTACTCGGATTATCAAGCTGCAGGGCGTCAAATCTCCATCGTGCGAACAAGTACGAGGTACAGCCAAGGGACTGTATTACCCGCAGACGACGCTGGAGAGGATTGTTCTTATGCTATTCTAATGGAAAAGAGCGATAGAGTTTGTATACTCCGACCTCAGCGAAAGAGCTAATAGTTATCGCTGTAGTACAAGTATTCCATACCGAGAGCAAGATGTCACCAGCACAACGGAGACGGGGAAAAGCACTTGACCAACCCCCAGAACAGGCATCAGGCTTGCCTCCCGTGGAGCCGACTTGACGCCTATTCGCCCCATGACCAAAGCCGAACAATCCGCGTCCTTATGCCTCGTGCGTCATTCGACCAGGATCCTGCTAATGCCAACCTTGGAAAACACCTCAGCTCTCGTAAGTTGTGGACCAGCCGTCCTCCCGCCAGCCCATGACGGGGGTTGGTGGCTCCTAGACCCTTTGCCTGAGAAATGTCCCGCTAGAAGTTACCTGTTGATTGGAAATACACGTCTCCCACGCACCAACCCGATCAAACTCGACCCATCTGACAGGCAAGCATCAGGCTGACCTAAACCAAATGCTTCATTCCTGTTCGCGAGCGAGTTTGGGAGACGCCGCCCCAACCACCCCTGTCCGCCCTAGACGGATCAGCCGGACCCTTCTCTAGCACATTTTCGGCCTCGAGCAATGTTCCGAGTGCACGGAGATGCTTTGCCTGAGCGAGTAATAAAACATATGGCTCGTTGCCGTCCTTTCGTACGATTCGACGGAGCAACATGGGGGGTGGGCGAAACCGCCTTTTCTGTCTGGCTGATCTTCCCTATGACTGTTGCTTATGTGGATTGGTAACCGGCCGTGAGGCGCTTTTAATCACCCTTCCGACCTCCCCTCCCACGCTTCTTATGATTAGATCTCCGACTTTCCAAAGTCTTGCCCTCTTGCAGTCCTTCGACCAAGCATAAGACATCTGCCTTGGCACGGTTTCCGAGATCGAGAACAATATCGAAACGTACCAAGAAGAGAACACTCGATAACAATTACTGGAACACGTGCATCCCAAGCACCTTGCCCGGCCGATACTTGCCAGACCAGCCATGGCGCCAGTAATATGGGGGCTCGACTTAAAAGACATCCATTGGAGGAAGTTTGGGAGCGACTATATGTGGAAGAATAAAGACTACCACATGAGACGGACCAAGTTTGTGATCTATCAGCTTGCTATGATATGCATGGTTGTATCCGAATCAATAGGCACCGCTGCCTTGACGGGTGAGCATCTGGACTTGTCTCGATCCGATTGAAGACATTTCTGACTCTCCGGATAACAGACTATGTGAAGCAACAGTCTAGGATTGAGAGCTTACACTCCTCGGCGTCTGTGCACAACGACGACTTCGTCGGCGTTGCTTCATACAATATCTTCTGTGGTGTGGCGGTCGCCACCGTCTTTGGGGCTGCGTTTTTCTTCGATCTCTTCTTCCCAGAGCGCTTCGAACCAAGGAACATTCGATGGTCATGGAGGCTCAGTGCAGTTTTCGTGACGTTGTGTACGATTGGTGATGCATTGGCATTCACAGTCGTTGTGGCAACCGGCAAGTCCTGGATTTCGGCCGACACCGAGGACCAAGAACAGATTGCTCAAGAAAAGATCAATCCGCCGTTGGTCTATCGACACAACGGTAGAGCCATTGCCGCGACGGTATTCTTGTGGCTCGGCTTGTGTGCAACGGTGGCTAGGTGAGCTGACCCAGCGACCCTCCTGCAAGAGGAAGACGCTAACATATAGCAGCTGTATCATCTTGTGGCTCTACTACCAGCATCACGACACCTATGGACCAAAATCCCACACTGCCCGCATGCGGGATGAGGTTGACAAGACCATTTTGATCAACGAGCGAGCCCGAACTGGCATGAGCTCGCGAGAGCAGATGGCGGAGCAGATGGCTTTTCAATCAATGTAAGCGCTTGTGACTACGTTGAAGTGAATTGGACCACGATTCTAATGTCTTCGCCAGCCCGTACAAGCCTTGAAAGCCTCGCTCTTTCCCCATCCATGGGGAAAAAATTACAATCTTAGCCAGCAATCAGCAGGGCCCGACCGGGTCTCTCTCATTCTTCTCACAAGTGAAGCAGGGGCAACATTTGGGAGTCTCTGCCGGAACTCGCGCCCTTGTAGAGGGAGACAATCGTCGAGCCCACAGTGGTCGTGCGCCGCGACGATCCAAAAGACGTACCGCTTTGTTTCTAAGTGGTATCCACATAATACGTCAAGCATTTAGCATCTGTGATGGCGTTGTGCGGAGAGGCGCAATCTTGGACGGCGAATGACACAACCAAAGGGTGTTCGCAGGCGCCAAAAGAGGATTCATCAAGCAGGATGGCAGCTTGGGCGGACTGGGAAATTTTGGGGAGCATGAAGGACCGGAGCGGATCGTCCGGGAAGAGGACGACGCGTGGAGTTTGGTGATCATGGACCAGCGGATGGTATTCGTGAGCGTTTCTCCCAGGGGGTTCCCATGGGCACGTATTCATGATGTAGTTTTATGACCGTGAAAGGAAAAAGATTTGCAGTGAGATGATCAGATCTTCCGGCTGTCCCCGGCCTCAGCCTTGCGACTCGTCCGCCTCGGCAGGCCTACCTGCATACAGTCTAGTGCAGCCTTAGGAAAGTCTTGGCGGTTCCTGCTGCCACCAAACTTGAAGCGTACCTAGGTAGCTCATCACCAAAGGCTGAAACGGACCACCAGAATATCTCATCTTCAACAAGCAAAACAAAGAACATCCTTGATGGCAACATGTATTATCATCGAGCCTCATGTTGAGAGATAGAATCTCGTCTCCGAAACGTCGATTGCACTCCTCTCCAACAAAGTGCCTCTCAATGTCCGACAGAAAATTCCAGCTTGGGCCAAGAGGATGATGTACAACCAGAATGGCGTGTTGATGAGAAGCGAAGTGGTTGCAGATTAAGCAACATCAACCTGCACTCGTCTGTCTCTCAAAGCTGCCTTCAACTCCTGCCATCCGAGGGACTTAGAGCCTCCTACAAGCTCAATATTAGTTCTCCTTCTTCTCTACCGCTTGCGAGAATCCATCCACCTCTGCCTTGCAAAGCGAAGAACCTAGTAAACCCCTATGCTCCCTAGACCTTCACATCTGTGCTTCGCTGACGTCGCCTCGTGGCTCTTGTGCTTTCACGCGCAACCGGGGATCAGTGCCCAGATATGATCTGGTGCTCTGGAGAATCCTTTGTCGGACTTGTTCAAGACGCTGCAATCCAGGCGGGAGACTTTCTGGCATATATCGATCATCTGAAAGATATGGAGTCGGAATCACACTTGCCCTGGGCTGTAGTTCGTCTTGGCCCAACGTTTGGTTATCTTGCGGAGTTCCTCCTTGAATCTCTCGGATGCTGGTCACCCGTTGGGCTTCGGCCATGCCGCTTCTTGACCAACCGTCTTCGGATGTGCAAGTGTCGCTAGGGTCTCCACCAGAGATATTGCACGGCGATCTCTCATCACTTCTCTCCGACCTCCAAAGGTTCAGCAACCCACTTCTTGAGGGATTATCCTGCGGCCATATGCACCGTCCTGGATGTTTGCGACACCTGCCACACACAGGTTTGGCGCCGTCACAGCCTTTTCGAGATGCAATGCATTGTGTGCATCGCGACCTGTCTAGGGTACTTTTACCCCTTTTGCGGTCACGACCAGGATGAACGGGCCCAGTGCCTTGCTCAGGGGCTTGAACTTGGTCAGTATAGGCTTGACAGCCGCTATGTCTCGCGGGTTCATGATTTTGATGGACATGCTTACTTTGGTCATCAGGCAAATCTCCCTCTTGGCTGCAATCCTTGCTTTGATGACGACGAGTGCCGGATGGACAAGTCGCCTCACCTTCTGTGATTTTCGAGGGCGCGACTGTTTGCAAAGACTCGCCCATTCCGATTGGTTCGTCGTCGTTATATCTTAGTGTGGCATTGAGAAACTATCGCGCTAAGTGGATTGATCTTCCTTGGCCGCAGTCCATCGAATACCAACGGTGACGAGCTCAAGGCAACCCTTGGATGCCACAATTGGTCGCTCTCGAGTACTCTGAAGCGAGGAGGTCAAGGTTGAGTACCCACGGCAGTGGTTATTACCTCCGGTATAAAGAACGAAAACGCCAAGATGAGGAGGATGAGTGATTCAGGAGGAGAGCCCATCGCAGACCACGAACAGAACCAAGATACTTATGAACCCAGCTATCCTGTGCTCCCCAAGCCACAGGTCTTCGATTTCGCAGCTTCGAGGAACACATTTGGAGCAGAGGATAGGCTCGCAAGCCAAGTGTATGGCTCGTTCTGCGTTCAAAGACATTTCCTCCTGTATGCTTGGAGGAAATGTACCGCACCCACAGCTACGGCCGCTTTTGGTTTAGATTTTGGTGCCCAAAAAAATGGGGATGGTGAATTTTCAGGGCTGGATGCAGCACCAATAGGGAGAGAGTAAACAAGGCAATGCCCAGTAAGGAGAGAGTGCAAGTCAAATCCAGAGCCGGCTATATGGTTGGCTGGAAGGTAGAGCTTGCTTGACATGAGAACACCATACTTGCTGGACGTCACTAGAAGAACGTTTCTACTCGTTAGTGGCTTCTCTGGGGGGAATGGTCTTGACATAGCCCCGTGCGGAAGAGTGCCCAGCGAAGAAGAGCCCGAGCCTCAAGTCGCTGTAGTGAAGGCAGTAAGGACTGGGGTAGACACTGGCAGAAGTGGCTCTGGAATACGCAGTGGGAAGAACTAATTCGCAACCTTGAAAAGACGCAAGGGACAGGGACAGGAGGGCATAACCAGTATACTCCCTGAAGCGTACAACACCCTCAATTAAGCCTCTTGTTCCTCGCAGTACATAGCTAACTAGGGAGCACACTTACTCAGTCCCTCGTGCGACTCAACGCACAAAAAATGATCTCCAACACCTGCAGAGGCAAGGCATCTTTCTCGGCAGCTTTCTCAGCCAACGATATCCCTCAGCTCCTTTGACGCATGAGGCTGCGCCCTTTTGCGGATTGTCACCAAGGGTGGATCCTATCGACACCTGCGACAAGCTGTGATGCAAGCCAAAGGTCACCTCTGACGCGGGCAGCCCGGATTCCCATCACCACCCGCTCTCCCCTTCCCACATGCTATGTAAGTCGCCCACACCCTTGGATTCTACTACGCTCCTTTGAGACATGGCTAACGGACACCTTGCATACAAATAAGCAGAGGACATGGAGCAGGGTCCTAGTAGTGCTAGTTTGCGGTCGCATGATGAAGGACAATGCTTCCGCTTCGACACTTGGATAACTGCGGACTCTTGTGGTTCCATCAAGGAGGCTGCCCATCAGCGCGGCTCGTTATCTCGGGCGCGGATGTGGCCGCAGGCTCGGACAAGTTGCTGGCTTGGGAAGGTTTGCTTTGGACATTCAGGGTGCTGTTGGACGCGTCGGCTCTTGAGATGGATGGACGAAGCTCATGAATGAGTCGTCATTTCGCTCAAGCCAAGGATGCAACTTGCAGCTTATTCTCAGAGTCCTCAAAAGGTTCCTTTACTATGTGGGTCACCAGGAAACCTCATCGTTAATTGACCATTTTGGTCCTGCAGCGGCTATGTCTCCAATGCCGCCAATGTCCGTGCTCATGTCCTTGAATGTCGGATTTACCCTCTATCACAGATCCTTAAATTGAGGACTATCTATATCTATGCGGGACAAAACCTAGCATACCAGACAATCCTTGGCAGCGACAAGACTTCCAGACCTTGCCCGGGAAACAATCGCACAATGTCTACCACCGTGACGACAAACGCTCCGGCGGAGGCAGAGTATGAATACTTCTTCCGCGACGGGACGATGAACAATAGGCGGAAGATCCTCCGCGGCGAGGAGGCCGTCGAAACGTTTGACGAGATCCCGCTGGTCGATGTCAGTGGCATCTTCAGTGACAAATATGAAGAGCGTCTGCTTGCAGCCAAGAAGATTGCCGATGTGTGCAAGACCGTTGGCTTCATGTACATCAAGAACCACGGAATATCGCAAGATTTGATCGACAAGGTATTCGAGCTTTCTCGCAAATACCATGCACAGCCCCTTGCCGTGAAGAAAGAGCAGGATGTCTACAAGTCCCCGACGTTGCGAGGGTATGAGATCCATTACACCAAAACGCCCGACGGCGAAGCAGGTGAGATTAGTCCCACTCTGTTTCCAGCGCCGACAGATGTGTTGATAGTGTCTCGACAGTCAAGAAGGGATCTTTCCTCTACAGCTACGAGCCCGAAAACGATCCGCAACCGCCTTCTCTGACTCCTGAACAGCGCGAGCAATGCATTGGCATCCACAATCAGTGGCCGGCGCAATTCCCAGAGTTCAAGACTACGTTGCTGCAATACCAAGCTACACTTCTGACACTTGCCCGTGCCTTACTGCGAACGTTTGCCCTGGGACTTGGAGCTGATGAGCATTATTTCGACTCGATTGTTACTGCACCTTTCGTCTCGATTATTCTCCAATACTATCCGCCCAGAGCGCCCGGTTCCACGGACCTAGACGGTCTAGGCGCGCACAGCGATTTCGAAAGTATGACCAGTGCTCGACATTCTCCATTCACTGCCTCTACAGCTTTCTGCTATTGTGACTGACACTCTACAGCGTTTACCATATTGAACCAGGACATGGTCGGAGGGCTGGAAATCCTCAACAAAAACGGGATTTATGTCCCAGCCAAGCCCATTCGGGGGACCTTTGTCGTGAACGTGGGAGACTTCCTACAAAGGATCTCCAACGACACATTCGTGTCGACTGTCCACCGAGTCCGCAATGCGTCGGGGGTAGAACGCTACTCGATTCCATTCTTCTTCAGCTTCAACATGGACGCTGCAGTGCCGGTGAGGGAGAGCGCATGACATTTTCCACAGGGCCAAACATTGATGCGAAGTCAAAAGGTCATGCCAGCCTGTACGTCAGAGACCAACCCGGCCAAATACGAGCCAAGAAATTTGCACGAGGTAGGTATCCCAAGGATGAAGGGATGAGGAAAATGTCGCTGACTTTCCAATGACAGTATACGGCCCTGAGACGCAAGCGGCAAAGGGAACAGCACGAGAAGGGCATCCATGACACCCTTGGTTAGCATTGGTAGTTCGATCAAGCTGAGCAGGGGCTAACTTCTCTAGTCGTTGAGATGTAGTGGGTGCTACTAGAGGACAATTCAAGTGCTTCGACAAAAGTCTTAACGATCTCTGGAATCCGCAGGGTGCCTTTGGAGGCAGGAACGTCGGCGGTGAAGCATGTCGACACGACAAGGCTGAACCCGAGTTACTTTGAGAATGGGCGAGAGAAATGCTTCAAGGTCAGATACCAGCCTCCACAAGGCTCGCGGCCCAAGGCACGTTGCATGGCGGAAGAGAAATCATGCGATCCCAAAGACTACCTGTCTCCATAGAAGATAGAGTTCTTCTCGACGATGCCTCATCTGCAAATTAAGACGTAACACAAATTCAATAGCACCAGTTTCGTACCAAAAAATTTCGTCCGATTGTTGACTCAGCGAGAAGTTCTAGCAACCTAGGTAGGTGAGTCAAGGAGGATAATTATCAACCCACCGAGCCCGCTTAGGTAGCCACTGGTGACTATCTACTCACGCACTCCCGTCTAACGTGCCCACACGGCCTACTCCGCGATCGCCCGCAGATCACCACGACTACCATCTCAGACAGGAAAGGAAGCCGTAGAGAGGAAGCGACGGATATATGACCGATCAATATAAGGGACAGCCGAAAACGGGGTATAAACCATTGATATTAGTAAGAGCAGCCCTTTTGATATTTCATATCTCCTCCGGAATCTGGAAACTTGGAAATTTGGGCTGCCACTCCCATCCTTTTTCCTCCTCTTCAGTGGGAAAAGTACAAATCACTCAAAAGATGCATCTCGCAGCTCTATTGGTCATTCCGCTCTTGACCTCCGTCGTGCAGAGCAGCGATGGCACGTTCTTGGACCAGGCTATCAAGTTGATGGAAGAAAGTCCGCTGGTGGACACGCATATTGATCTCCCCCAGATCATCCGAAGCTTGAGTATATAAAAATGTTCTATTCGTGACTCATTGCAAAACACTATTCTGACGGGGGTTATTTATTACCATGCAGACCGTCGACCACTAGATGCGATTCCGCAGCTGAACGGCTCTTTCCCCGGCCACGTCGACATTCCCCGGATGCGACAAGGCCGGCTGGGAGGGGCATTCTGGACCGTGTGGGCGCCCTGCTACGACGTGACGGAGGAAGACCCGGGTTCTGATTTCAACACGCCGACGAACCACCTGCGCGACGCGATGGAGATGCTCGACGTCATCCAGAACATGATCGCCCGGCACCCGGAGCACCTCCAGTACGCCAGGTCGACGGCCGAGGTGTGGAGCGCGTTCCGAGCCGGCAAGATCGCCTCGCTGATCGGCATGGAAGGCACGCATGTGCTGGGCAACTCGCTGGGCGCGCTGCGGCTGTTTGCCCAGCTGGGCGTCCGCTACTTGACGCTGACGCACACCTGTCACAGCGCGTTTGCGTCGTCCGCGGGGCCCGGAACCCCGATCGACCCGGTCCACGCGGGCAACTCGTTGACTGCGCTGGGGAAGGAGCTCGTCCGGGAACTAAACCGCGTGGGCATCCTGGTCGACCTGTCCCACACGTCGGACGCGACCATGCGGCAAGCCATCGAGCTGTCCGAGGCACCGGTCGTCTGGACCCACGCGGGCGCCCGTGCGCTCTGGGACCACCCGCGAAACGTGCCGGACGACATCCTACGCCTGATCGGCGACGGGCCGGGCAAGAAGGACGGCGTGATCCAGTCCATCTTCTTCCCGCCCTTCATTGGGCCGAACCCGGGCGCCAACGTCTCCCGCGTCGCCGACCACATTGAGCATATCGCGGGCATTGTCGGGAGGAATCGCGTGGGCATCGCCTCCGACTTTGACGGCATGTACATCTCGGTCGACGGTCTGGAGGATGCCAGCAAATACCCCAATATAGTAAGTTTCCTTCTCTCCATGTCATACGCGTATCTTTTCCGCCCCTCTGCTTACACAGGCCAAAAAAGGTCGCAGAGCTTCTGTCCAGAGGCTGGACGCCGGAAGAGATGAAGGGCGTCATGGGCGGCAACTTGATGAGGATCATGGACAAGGTGGACGAAGTCAGTGAGCGATTGAAGCATCAGCTGCCGTCCTCGGCCATTTGGGAGAAACGTCAAGACCTTCCCGCAACGAAATGGGGCGGTGGGGGGATCCAGACATACTGGCCCAGAGACGTGAAGGAGGCGGTCGAAAAGATGACGGTGCGCCACGACGAATTGTGACGCAGGACTACAGAGGATTGTAGAGAGATAAACGTCCTCGTCAAAGGCATGTGCTGTATGTGCAAAATAGAGTGGTGCGCAAGGCTGAAGCGAGAATGCAGGGGCGGGGTCTCTACGGAAAAAAAACAGTGTCTTCCCAGATTCACTTCTAGCAAATGAAGGAAGAAAATGTAAACAATGAGCCAATGACAGAAAAGAAATCGGATACCACGATGGAAGATAAACTCGGACAATACGCGACAAAAGATTCTGTTTTATTCTCGAAGCTCCCTTGCCGGGGAAAGACTATAAAACCCTTGGCTCTTCACTGGATGGCCGAGAACTTCGTCGGCACCAGGAAGCTGCTGGCGACTTTCGCGTTGATGGCCCCGTCCTTCTCGCTGGCGGCCCTGGCCTCGATCCACTCCGGGTCGGAGAAGAAGGCGTTCCACTTTTGCTCGCGCTCGGCCAGCGATTCCCACGCCAGCATGTACGTCAGGTCATTGGCGTCGGGGCCAACGAGCGTCGTCCTGTCATCAGCCAGCATATTAGTTTCAGATATGGGTTCTACGGGTCTGGCTTCGCGTCCGCTGGGAGAACGATTTCCTCTTTACGGGCTATGCAGACGTACCAGAACCCCAATTGCTTGATTCCATGCTTCTCCCAGATCCTGAGCGTGTGGTTCTCGAACCGAGCAAGCAGATTTGGCAGCCGTCCAGGAATGGTGGTATAGATGCGGAGTTCGTAGATCATTTTTGCTAAGTGTCTGCGAAACGATTCTCTAGGGAGACGGAGCGCAGATTGGTCGTGAATCTTTTCTTTCCGCTGAGATGGATAGCTCTTTTCAAAGATGTACTATCTCTGCCTCAATGTAAGACTCGGGCTCAGTGATATTAATACTTGCGCATCTATGCGGGGTAAATATCAGCGTACGAGAATCGCACTGCCGGCCGCGCAATGCGGGGATCAGGACCGTTGTCTACCTAGGTAGATTAGAAAGCCTTACTCCAAGTCGCAGGTTCGACAGGGAAATGAGAGCGACGAAACATGATCCCACAGGTCTGGCGGCTCCGTGGGGGGACCCCGCTCGTCGGGGGATTGGTTGTAGAGGACGAGACTAGGGCACGCATCAGTACCCGAGGACATGGCGTCGTTGTCGACACGGGGCGTCGGCGAGAAGGAGATCTCGGATATGAGCAAGCGGATGAACGACACCAGGCACCCGGTGGGTGGCCATTGGACTATGATAGAGGAGGAAAATCAGAGGAAGAGGAATCGGACTCTTTCCCTTGGCCACGGATGGACGCTTGGATAAGCCATGGTAACGCAGCTCAGCAGCACGGAAATAGCAGTAATAGCACAAAAGCTCGTAGATGCTGGACCCAAAGAGTAAGTACTGAAGTCTCGAAGCAAGCACGTTCCCCAGATGCGATGGTGCAACGTGCCAGTGGTATCATCAGCAAGGACACTGTGCAGCAGTTCAGAAGGAGCGTCCGCTGGCCCGACGATCTGCCGGGAGCTGAAAGAGCTGCAGCATCAACATACCAAAACCTATTCCACGGTGAACAATCGTCTTGAAATTGGCGACAGCATGGTCGAGAGGGCTGTCCAAGTGCAATCACATCGGAAGAGAGTTGAAAGAGACAACCACAGCACTGCTCCAAGACACATCCAAGAACAGTGGGAAAGGTAATCGACGATGCGAAATCTCCTGGACTCCCTGACTCCCTGTCATGGGCAGGACAATGGCAGGAACCCATGACCGTGCGCGTGGAGCCTCGAGAATCCAGCAAGTGGCAGCTGCAATGGCGCCGACCACCATCCGCCGCCCACAACAAGTGACTTCCTGGTCTCATCTATTAGCGACACTGTTTCTCAATGTCGGCTTCTGGGGTCTAGACCCTGAACCCGCGGACTGAAGACCTCTTGCTGGATGGGCTGGAAACTCTTTTCTGGACGACAAGGTTTAGCAAACGCTTGACTCTGCCTCCATCAACCACATGGCTTGGCGAGTTCGTGTCCGGTGAGAAATTGGAGCGCCGTGGCATCGTAAACGAGATCCTCGCGGCGTGTGACATGTGGCGTGAGAAACGTTGATTCGACGGTCAACACGAGCGCTGTTGGGAACACTGATAAAGCACAGGTTGATCCCCCGAGCCTGTCGTGTTGTCTCGACCTCAAGATTTTCTTTCGAAATTGTTGTGCTCAGCGAACGGCCGTCGAGAGACCTGACACGATATTAGCATAAGACTGGTCTGGAGAAGATGGGGTCTTCAAATCCACTCCAGCGCCTGGTATCTTACGCACTGCCAGGTGCATTCATGCTTACCAGCGTAGTATGTACGTCGACCGAAGCCCAGACAGCGCACGTTTGTGAAAGACAGACACCATAGTTGATGCACTAACTGAACTTGACTTGACAAGGCCATGTCCAGACAGCCATCTTTCATCCAGGGCTCCTCTTCAGCCAATTCGCCCGCTACAAGGAAAAGGCCTTTGCCAGCCTCTGGGCCATCGGCGGCTTGATCTGTGCGAGAGACACGCCCGCATCTCTCGGTCCCATCCTTGCCCAGAGCCGCGGCGTCATCCTGGACGTCGGTCCAGGTGCGGGACACCAGCTGTTCCGCTTTTCGAACCCGCAGGACATCGAGGCGATATACGGGGCTGAGCCTGGCGTGAGCATGCACGCAGCTCTCGGAAAGCGCGCCGAGGAAGCAGGCCTGGGCGACAAGTACCACGTCTTGGGCTGCGAAGCTCAGCTCGAGTCGCTGGTCCCAGCACTTGCGAAAGCCGGGGTTCTCAAGCCCAGCGATACCCACGGCGGAAGCGGCAACACACCCTTTGACGAGATTGTCTGTATCCGCGTGCTCTGCGGGATCCCTGATGTCGACAAGGTGACAGAGGGGCTTTACAGCCTTCTCAAACCAGGCGGCAGGATGGTGGTGTGCGAACACGTGGTCAATTCCGGTGATGCGACCAAAGGCGGCACGGCAGTGGGTCGCTCGCTCCAGAAGTTCTACATGTGGATTGGGTGGAGCTCCATCATGGGCGGCTGTGAGCTCACCAGGGACACGCTGGCGAGCCTGCACAGAGCAGCACAGCGAGATGGCGGCTGGGACAAGGTCGAGGTGGAGCTCTGCGATCCCTACAGCACGATTCCGCATATCGTGGGGACATTGGTGAAGCGAAGGTGAAGCGAGCTGAGGTTTCTGTGGTCTGTGTTCTATCAATTGTACACGAGGCTATCTTTACTCGGGGGTGATGAAGAGTAGTTGACCCGGTTGATGAAATGAAAGCAGTGAGCCAGACTTCTTGAGACAATATCCAATTGGTTCCTGGGTCGTCGGCCAGGGACGGAGATGGATGAAGAACAGGGCATCTTGCGAGAAGACTATTGCTCCCCTACACCCATCTTAGCGTCTTGCACAATCCATATTACTTGAGGCAAATACAGATGACTGACAGCATGCGGTCCGACAAAGCAAGCCGCAACGCGCATCCCTTAGTTTGACACAGTATCATCGATGTCCCGACAAGGCTCATCAATTATGAGCGACCGCTGCCTCTCCTGGTCCAGGAGCACCAGGCCCGGCAGCTCCTCCATCAGCATGCTGCTCATCTCCATGTTCTGCTACCACCGGTTCTGGCCGTGGCGGCGTTGTTGAAGTTGATGAGGGCGTGTTAACTCTGAAGATGTCGGGATAATTCGCATCGTATTCCTTCTGCACTCGATCATACATGGCATAGAGACTCTCACAGTTCTCTCTCGTCACCGTGCCTCCGGAAGCGACTATTCGTTCCAGCCTGCCGATCTCGCGAAGAACGTCCCTCAACCCACTGGCATGCTGGTAAAGCCTCGCCGGCAACCCCTGACCCTTGATAATCGCCAGCACACCGGTGATGACCCCGTTGACCGCTCCAAGAACCGCAACTGCGTTCTGGTATTGGTTCCCCGCTGCGCCCAGAGCCACAAAGACGGCCGAAAGAGCCGCTTGGACAATCAGCAGCACGTTGATGGACCAGTTGATCATGTGGTACTGGACCATGGCGGCGCGCTCGGCCGAGTGGACGAGCCAGTAGAAACCCTTGGCTGGGATCGTGGTGCCGCGCTCGACGTCCATGAAGCTGCGAAACTCCTCTGTTGTGATGGGATGGTCGGGCATTGCGATATTTGTCGGGGTTGGATGGTCTCAGCCTCAACCCCGGGTTCAAGACGGCTGCGCAAGGCTGTTCCTTTTGAAAGAGCTGGCAAAGATGATACGGTGCTCGTTGAATAAGGATTGTTGAGACTGTATGACACTGATAGCGACGGTGACGTTGACAACTGACAGCACGGTCCTCTGCAAAAGAGTGTTCAAACACACAGTAAGGTGGTGGAGAGCTACTCACACAGTGTTCAAGCAGAATGAGTCTACACGACGCCAGCCTCTGGAACTTATTGGGTAATATTTGGTTATATACCGACCGTGGCCATCCCTCCTGAACGCAGCTGAACCCTCGAGGTCCTAGGACGCAGCACATTTCGCGCCCTAGGATCTCACAAGAACTGTCGCTCCGAGCCTGATCTGCAGTCCACGATGGCTGAGGAGCTGAAATGCAAAGTCCCCGGAAAATGAGTGTCTAGCGTCGAGCTGAAGAAAAAGAACCAATCGCTACAGAAGCCAAGTCAGGCCCATCCGGTCGGGCTTTGCAGCCACCGCCTCGTAATATGTGTCACTCATGGTCAGCGGACCGTTTTCAGACCTTAGAGCCTATCAGCCTCTCCGTTGAATCAGTGGTTTTCCTGTGCTTGGCACAGAGTCGTGGCTAGGGAGTTGTCGAGCCTCCGAAACACGAGGTGAGAATCAACGAGTTAACTCAGTGGGTGATGTGCCTGCCTCGCATTTCGCTGCATACCTACGCATCATCTACCAAACAGTCGAGTTCAAGTTGGGTTTAGGATATGGTACGCCAAAGCTTACTATGTTACAAAGGGGTCTGGGGGACTGTTGGTATACAACCAGAAGAATACTGAGTGTCTAGAAGGGCTAACTCCACATGCCCCATTGGTCCCAGCACGTCCTAATACCAGCAGAGGGTGAGAAGCGCAAGAGTATACATGAAGAGGCTATTGGAATCAACTGTGTATCTTTCATTTCCCGTCCTGGTTTAGGAAATTACCTGTCTGCGCACGTTCGTCGAGGATAAAATATTCAACCCGTCCTTCCAGAAGGCTGCCATGTGGGCCGTGAGGGGATTGACTCTCGGGAAAACGAGCCACTTTGCCGTCGATGCCCTTGAAAAGTTGCTGCGCCATGACGCTGGCGGTTCCAAGGGCTCTGGTGTCTATCCCCGAAACAAGGGAATATCTTCTGGCGTCATTGTGTCGTTCCATATATATATCATCGGTTTCAACTGGCTCCGACGGAACTCGCACCACAACGTCCAGGAGCGGGGGCAGAGGAGGCGTAGGCGGAGCAGTGACATCTGCGGACAAGCACCTTCGACAGTGTCTCGGTCGAGTTCCCATACCTAGGTAACATTGACTGTCCCAGGTAATTATCCCCGTGAAGCAGTGCTGTTTCCTGACTCGGCATTGATTGCATTATCATACCGCAATCATTCTTCCAACTCCCCCAGGGCCTTCAGCTCTGCCTCAAGCTCACTCAAATCGTACCACAATTCTAGACTTTATTCCGAACACGACGTTCAGATGGCCTCGCATGTGAAATAGATATTCGTCCGCGAGCCTGTGCAGATTCTTTGCGCTGCGCTTGGCGGGCAGACATATTCCACGAATGCCAGCTCATATGCAGCGACCGTCTCGTTGTCCGTTTCCACGTCCTGTGAACGCCAAAGGAGACGCGGCACATGGATAGCGAGGTATGTATCTTCCGGAGTCTGTGCGAACGCCTGGCGCCGAAAGGGCCGCAATCTCTGCTTGAAGCCACACATCTACCTCACTGAGCCGGGCGTTGTTCTCCCTCGCCGCTCTGAGGGCTTCGAGGCCGCCACGGAGTTGGAACAAAAGCTCCGAGGTTGATTTTGGAATGGTGGCTACCAGTTGTCCAGACTTTGAAGAGGTGAAGCAGATGCAGATTTTGGGCACCAAGGAGCTGAAACCTGTCCAGTCAATGTCCTCATCCATGCTCATTTCGAGACACTCCTGGAAGGAGCAAAGGCCAGCAGCGGCGGATTCCATGTCGAAAGGCTACTGTCTGGATTTGGGCTGGGTGACAAGGAGTGAGCGCTGCCACTGGCGCGTGCCTCGGCAGCGCATCGAGGCTTTGGGTGATGGCTCGGAGTATTTTCAGAGGTGAGCGATGCGAATGGATGCGGAAGACCATTCTTACTCGGCCGGTATTTCATATATATAGTAAATGGTGTGGCAGAAGTTGTAGTAACAGACGATCGAGTGTCGTCTCACTTCGACGCGGGCGTGATCAACAAGCTTTCAGACCTTGTTGCCGCTAGTGGCATATATTATGACCGGTCCAAAGAAGCGATCAACAGACTCTGGGAAGGTCAGTGTGTGCTCCTTCGCTTGCAGCCAGTGCATTCTTCATGGAAGCGTTATGCCGACTGAGCACTGAGGAGTTCCATACGTCGAGTACTGCCATTGTGGACTAATGCCGCCGGAGTAGGGCATGCTTCATAGAGGAGGGGTCTTGGAGGAGTGCCACAGCGTGAGTCGCAGTGGAAACGACGACGACTAATCATTGCTTTATATGCCAAGCTCTATGAGCGCTGTTCGAATATTGATCTTTTCGCAGTATTGGCCGTCTGTTGGTCATCTTTTTCGGCGACTTGCGGTTGATGAAAAGATATGGCCAACCATGTCGCACTTTTCTGACGGTGGAGCGGTGCTGGAAGCATTTGGTGGCTCTCACTGAGCTTTGAAGTGGCAGCAGCGAAGGTCTTGAAAGAAGACGACATTCGGAGAAATCATTGCTGGGTTTGGATTTCAAAGTAGGCAAGATTTGCAGGCCATCTCTCGGGGCTGAAAAGCTCTGAGACGCTTTCTTAACTCACAAGAGGATTGAAGAAACAAGACCAAACCTGGGGAGTAAACTCCGGAAGGGTCTGTCTGTGGCTGGAAGAAACGATCGAGATGAAGAGGCTCGACAGCGAGATTTATAGGCGGAGAGAAATACCCGCGGAAAGGGCAAACCGCGACAGCACTCCATCAGCCGTGACACCGCTCTTTCGTCTCTGCTTTGACATATATGACAAGAAGGTCTAGGGAGCTCGCGGCCTACCGAGCCTAGTGTCAAAGCTGTGGCTATTGACAATCCACGGCAACGACCGGTGGCAACATAACCTTCACCGCGGGAGTGGGCCAAGGAAGGGACACGACCTCTTGAAGATGGATACAAGAGCAGATTCCTCACCGCATCTCTTCCCCGGAATATTGAAGTCACAACTAAGTATGCGGTGAAGAACAGTACGAAGGAAAGCTGTGATGTCAAGCACATCCGCCCCGCAGACATGTTAGTGAACTAACTGTTTCAGGAAGCTCGCTCCTTTCCCAGACACAAGGCTGAGACCCCTGATGGCCACCGTTGATATGGTGGAAGACGGCGGTGTTTGCTGCTCTGCATTATGCCGTCAGCTCGACGGAGGAATTGGCACAGCGACCTCTTGGCTATTGTCTCGCAGGTGTAACACGACATATCTGCGGTGGACTTTGCCGCTCATTGTGCGTCATGACCTCCGCCTTATGCTGGCACTTTGAGCGGGAAAGAGATACGTCCATGTACATTCTAACACGGGGTTTCAGGTTCCTGCACGTCGCGACTCGCTTTGGTATTTGCAGCTATCACTGCAGGCCCATTGTAGACCAAGGGCCTGAGAAGGTCGATGCCATCCTTCATGATTTTTGGTCTACGGTATCACCCCGGGGGCTTGTGCATCAACCCTTCCTATAGCTTAATGACTGGTGTAACAATCACAAAGCTGGAACATTCTCCCTTCCGTGGCCCCAAGAGTATGTACGGGTCGTGATTACTGACTCAGGTCCATTGGTTCACCATCGGCATTGCCGCCGGTTTCTGTCTTGACCGTCTCCACAAAGTCCTTGCGCCGACTCCCAATGCGTTCATCCTTGAATTTCTGGATCTGCTCTTTAACGTCGGTTGCTACAAACTATAGTCAGCATCATCAAGTTCCAGAAAACGGAATGACATTGATCCTCGCAGAACGCATCAAGTTTTCACAAAAAGGGGACTTACCAGGAATGACGTCTTCGATCTTCAGCGGCACTCTGTTGAATGGGTCGTGAGGGTCACTCAACAAGTGGCTCCGTATCGTGCTCCTGTCAATAACAATCTTCGATACAGGCAGCCTCACAGGGTCTTCCATGAGTGTGAACATCAGCGGATCTAGGAATTCATCGGGGACTTCTCCCAAGTCCGCATCCGCAGCTTCATCCTCTTCCTTGGCCTTGGCAAATTTTTCTATGAGACGTTGCCACCTATTGAGCTCTTCGGGTGCCTTGAGGACAAATTTGCGCATGATGTTGCCGGCGTTGGTGAAGTTTTCGGGCTTGTATGATCGACCATCCCGCGCAACGGCGAGGATGAAGTTTTCCCGTTCGCTCAGATTGAGGTAGACGTCGACGATCTCACTCAGCAGAGCTTTTGGGTTGAAATTATATTCCTGCAAGTTTTCGACTTTGAGAGTCGTGGATTTCGGTCCGACCATCGCATCAAGGTTGTAGTCCAACATGTCCGCCAACCGCTGGACAATTTCGGGCATTGTGAATGCGTCAGCCAGAGCTTCCGTGAAGAGCTTCAACATTGCCACCGTCTCGTTCGTCAGTTGCATATATGATTTTGCCTTGCTCTTTGCCGCTTCCAGTGCTTCCTCCTTTTCTTTTCGTTGCTCCTGATCTAGCGACGTGCCAGCAAGCGAGAGTTCTTTCGAGATGTCGTAAATGGTATGAAACGCCGTAAAAGATTCATCCAGCACGAAAGTCACATCATTCAAGAGGAGGTTAACAAACCTCACAAAGAATTCCATGTTAACTTTTGCCTCTCTCAGCAGATTATCGCGGTACACGGCGTTCGGCCAAACACACTTGATGATCTGGAAAATCTCGAAGCGCACATTGAATTTGTCGAAAAACTGGCCGTGACCGCCCATGAACTCCGCCTCTATAAAGAATTTCATCAAAGAATGCAGCAGGTGCTCAGTCGCAAATGGCATGCTGTTGTATTGATCTGCAAGTATTCCCCTTCCGCCTTGACGCCAGGACCATGTTCCTCGAAAGAGGATGGTGACCAAGGATGCTTTCAGATATGGGTTTTTGATGTATTCAGAGTTGCGCAGAAAGGTGATGCAGAGCATTATCAGCTCGTCCGATTGCGTTGATGAGATGACTTGGGGCATGTTGTACATGATGAATCCAAAATTACTGCTGATAACATCCAGGAAATATTCAGGGAGGTTCTTGAAGGTCTCTGGTTGCTCGGGTGGGAGAGGAAGCGTCATATTCTGCTTAGGAAATTGACGATGGGGGGAAACTTGGCGAAGGATCCATACAGTCACAAAGCGCATGAACTGCATCGAACGAGTCTGCGCAATTTCATCAAGGAGCACGCCCTGAACAGCGTACTTGTAGGACAAGCCCTTGTCGTGCTGATCCTTGTACTTCTTAAGTGCATTCTCGAAGATCGCCAGCTGGGCAGGGTTATTGACGTATTTGTGTCGTTCTGTTTCGAACATCTCAATTTGTTTTGCCATGTGCTTCAGGTCTCTATCCATGTCCTTGAGCATATTTCGGGCGGCTTCGCTACCATAGTAATGCGCGGCCACGGTGAGGAAAAAGCATTCTGAGATGAAGTTGTTGGTGCCTTCGAGCTGGTCCTTGTAAAACTCATCAGAGTGCTCTTGATCAGCGTTGATCTTCGTTTCCTCCTTGATGTCAACCCGAGGGTGCCTTCGAAGATAGTCAATGTCGACGCGGTCCATCTTTGAGAACTGTGCATCCATAAAGGGTTCACACAGCTGGTCCAAGATCGTGGTGATATTGATCATGAAACCATCACTCGAGACCGTCGCTTTATCAACACGCATGGCGCGGCGTTTGTGATTCGCATTCACCACAAGAGCGAACCAATCCAGCACACGTTCTCGAGCTTCCGGAGAGGCGCGCACCAGTGTATTGATGATATCAAATAGTTCGGTCTGATGGGACCTCAAAGACATTTGAAGTGACTGCTGAGAGTTCCGAATCCTTCCTGGGTCCATTGTCTTAGGGCCAGAGAAGTACTGCTTGGTCATTTCCGCTTGCAGTGGCGACAACTGGAAAAAGGGGCCAAGCAGAGTGGCAACCTCCAACTGGGCAGCCGGGACTGACTTATCCACAAACATCTTGGACTCCGTGATTGCAATGGCCACGGGCTTGTATCTAATGAGGTGTCGCAGCATGGCAGTATAGCGTCGATAGTCGGAATCCATGGTCAATTTGGCAAGCCGCCGACTCAGATTCTCAACAGCGCCAACGAATGCACCCTTGATGGTTTCATCCTCGTCGAACCTTGTGATGACTTCCGTGAGGAAATCACCACAAATACCCCCATCCTCGTCTGGATCGGCCAGAAGGTGGTCCGCCAGTGCGGCGACCCCATCGTATTCTGCGCCGAACACGTCGGGTGTCGTGACGGACAATATGCACCAGCTCATGCAGAGTCTTCTAGCCTCTGAGATGATGGTCCATTTCTTGTTCTCGGGTGTCCGATCTTTGACAGCCTTGCTCATTCTCGTGATTCTCTTCCAGCAGCCGAATAGCCAGTCATGCGGAGTTAGTTTTCCCAGATCTGCGCCTGCTTCCATAATTGCCTGCTCTAGCAGATCGGTACTCAGTAGCACTGGTTTGCCTTCTGCCTCCAACTCTTCTCTAAGTTGTGCAAGAACGTGGAGCTGCTGACCGTGCATATCTTTCGTCTGTTCAGGGTTTAGACTGAGACGAAATATATTCCTCAAGGTCCGGTCTTCCCACTGTTCGATGGACTCATTCGGCCTTGAACTCTGTCTTGAACTTGGTCGTTCCAGGCCGTCCATCTCTCGCTTCTGGGGCGTGACATTTGCCGGAGTGATTCGTATCCGGGTTGTAGGTGGAGGGGACGGCTCTTTCGTGACAGTGCCAGATGGTGTTGCCGATTCGGTGGGTGTTGGAAGGGCAGGAGAGTCGACCTGGGGTGTCTCTGGTCGCGACGATGGCGTTGAGTCGGGGCCATCTTGGGAGGGACTTGAGGCTGCGGCGACAGCATCTTGCGACTGCGGCGGCGGCTGTGACTGCTGCAGTTTCGCAAGTCTCTTGTTGCGGATCTAATCCATGTTAGAAGATCTTGATGCGTGAGCATCTCACGCACCTTATCCGAGTCCATAGAAGGGTCCGCCATAGTTGTGGTGTTTGTGGATGACAAAAGCGTCGGAGGGCCGCAGGCGATGTTCAAGTGAGGTTTCGCGAAGGCCGACAATTTGGGGTTCAAGTTGACGTCGACGTTGGTTCGAAGGGACTAGAATCAGTCACCCACAGTGGACCGGAGATAATAATCCTGCAGCCACCGCGGCCTGGCCTAGTGAGCCGCCCCCCGCGCAACTCAGTTTGCTGAAGCGGTCCTCAGCGCTTTGCTGCCTGGGCCTTTGCCTACAGGGGAAGATGGTCTGCTATACAGAGGCAGTAAATGATGGGGGTTTGAAGTAGCACACTCTTTGCTTCCATAAAATAACGAATCTCTGGAATGAGATAGACAGTGGACCGCAGCCAGCCCCCTGGCTGGCCAACAAAGGCACCACCAACACCAAACAAACGATGCACTCCTCTAAGCAAGCACGAAAAACAAGTCATACATTTCCGCTCCGTAACTAGTACTGGCGATTGACTTTCAACTCGTCCAGCCGGCGGCAGCCAGGCATCGCCATGTCCCTAGCCCTCTTTAATCTGTTCTCGTCTGTAAAGAAGAGTCCTGTGGCTTCATTAATCTCGTGCCGCTGCCGTTGTACCTCACTCTCGCATTGATACTTCAATGTTGAGACGTAATCCACTTCAGCCCGTTGGTCCAGTGAACTGAATTGTCTTGACGTGTATCCCTCCACCTCCGCCGGATTCAAGAAATAGTCAATGTGGTACCTAGGCGTCACTCGATGCATCGTGTTTGGCGGAACCGGGGAATCGTATCGAACGTGTGGGCCTGAGTTGGAGGATCCAGTAAAGAGTGATGACAATAACGGAAGAACAAAGAGTAGTAGCAGTGGTAATAGTTGTGTCAACGCTGATAAGCCTGTTGGTGCGGTCTCCGACTGCGCATCTCGCGGCCTCCCTCGCGGTCTGGTGCCGCCCATGCGATGTACTGTGAAACCCGGGCCGCCGCCCATGTTAAAGACGAACTGAGGACCCCCAAAGCCGGCACCTGCTGCTCAGGTGAGTAACATCTTCATGAGACAGTCGAACGCCGGAGGACGTCTTACCAAACTGGAACCCTGGTCCCATGCCACCGCCGAAGAACCTGTTGAACAACTCCTCCGGCGATATCTCATCTTCGTACATGGGTCCTCTCCCAGGCGATCTTGCAAAGCCACTAAAAGGACTGGCTCCCGCGCCTGCGGCACCACTGCTGGAGAAGCGGTTATCGGGATCGCCACCGAACTGATCGTATCTCGACTTCTTGTCCGCGTCTGACAGTATTTGGAATGCGCGCGATACCACTGCTAATCGTCAACATTTTAGCCTCCAGCAACATACAAGTGTTCTCACTCTTGAAAGCCTCATCAGCACCTTCATATCCATTTTTATCGGGATGTGTCAAGAGACTGATTTTGCGGTACGCCTTCTTAATCTCTCCGTCACTTGCTGTTTTCTCGATCGCCAGGATCTCGTAGAAAGCCGTAGGACTACATTTCCGTATTCTTATCACTTCGGCCTTTTGTTGCGGGGTCCATTTTCGCTCTTGGTTTCCTTGATTGTGTTCTCTTGAATGGGCAGAGCCGTTTGCCCTCGCGTTGGAGCCAGAAGCTGATGCGGACATGCCGCAGGATCAAGGGACTCAAGGAACTCAAGGGTTCGTACGCAGCCCTCACTAGGTCAGCGAGTATATAGAGGATCAGAGAAGGCAGCTCAACGAGGCTTTGGCGCGTTCGTTCGAGTTTTGGAGGGGTTTAACTTTTGAGCAAAGGTGGTCAAAAGCGAAGTCGCAAGTCCGCGCCGAATAATGGTGGGTGGGTTACAGTTTGTAACTGGAGGCGCCGTTGCCGAACCGCAGCCAGAAATGACGTTCACTGTGCCTCGTGCTTCTCTTTCAACATCCAAGCTCTCGAGGTCCTCAACCGTCACGCTGCAAACACGAACCTTTCACTCTGGAAGGAAATGCGCTGAAATCCAGCTCAGTGCTGAGGTGTAGATATTAGACATGGCTGACCCTCAAAAAAGAGAGGAAGCGAAAGAGTCTCTCGTCGTCACTGCCAAAAAATGGGGAGGTCTGTAACCACCCACTGTCCTCCAACGTTCGCATGGCGATTGACTACTTTCCCAGCCTACCTGCTTACGCTCCTGACAGAGAATCCCGTTCCCCCAGCTCTACTTGCTACGCTCGTCTTCGCGCAACATGCTCGACCTTTTCAACCACTTCCCATGTTGTTTCCTCCCTTGCTGCTCTTCTCAACTTATCTCAACCTCCAAGGCTTCAAGATTGACAGCGCGGGAACAACTGCTGCACTGAGTGGCGCCTATCTGGTGCTAGCTGGGAGGAGGCGGATGGGCTTCATGAACAAGTTCGGCGCGAGGGGCATCATTCGAGGCGCCACTATGGGATTGTGTCTAGTGAATTTGGTGGGCGGAGGTCTTGCATATGGGTTTGGCAAGAGAAGAGAAGAGGACGACAAGAGAAAACAGCTATGATCAAGCACATGGAATCTATCGCTTAAAGTTTTGCACGATGTGAGGGAATGTGCTGATAATGTCGGAGAGGCCTGAAATCCAACAGTGAAGTGTTTCCTGCCGCGGCTATCCTGCCGTAATGCTTTTATGCACTTGAGATCAAGCGCCGAATACTCTCCAGTCAGGGTACCAGCAACAACAAGATGATCCTCAAGTGGGAAGTGGAATAACTTATGATACATGGAGCCAGAATCCTGAGTTCCTGACGCCAATGGCATATCGAGACAAATGGCTTTTCAGAATGACGGGTTCACGAAGAGTGGGCAAAGAGATCATTCAAGCCTCTGTGGCATGCATTAATCTTCATTCCTGTATTTGCGAACCAATACTGGGAGGATCTCAGAAACACGGTTCCTCCTGGACCGGTCCCAGCATTGGATATTCTGGGTTGGGGCCATGATGGCTGAATGTACTATAGAGCATGGTAAAACCAATGTGAAGCGGAAGTGAATCAATTGATATCGATTTGTACCCAGATACGGTACATCTCACAAGTCTCTCACAGCATATCCGTCGAACCAAAGCTGTCAGCTATCTCGAGTCCCCTTCCTCACTCCTCTCACATGGCCCTCAAACATGAACACAGGCTTGTCTTGTGCATGGCATGTATCTCCGCATTTGACGCACTCAAGATCTATCTTGCCTGACCAGAAAGGTATATTATCCCAGCCAGGCACGGATCAAAGTGTAACACGATATCGGAGAAACTCTCTTTTGAGAAGTGTTCATCAATCTCGGCATGATTTTGACAACATCCGCTATGGAAAACCAGAAGAGGTGGAGCAGGACGAAGCTTCGAAAGTGCCGGGTCTTACTCACCAGCTCACCCTGCCTCAGTTCACTGATGACACGCAGTGTTGAGGAGAATTTGACATTTCGAAATGATCAAAAGATCAGTGAGCCAGCCGAACCATGTGCAGGTGCAGGGGTAGGGGAGGGACATGAATCTATATAAGCTTACCATCTCAGGTTGGTTCCTGAGGAAAGGACCAAAATGGTATATATATGGAGATTGGTCCTGGGGAAAGAGAAAGGAAGAAAAAGGGAAGAGGGGACGGCAAACAGAAAGATGTTTTTATAAAGAATATCTGAGCCTTGCTTGGCGAGATTCTGAGAGGTGCGGCAGCGATGTCTTTAGAGCTTGTAGTTGTTGATATTGTCAGCCAGAAGCGAACCATTCACCACCACGATTCTGCCAGACCTCTGGCAAGAATTAAGCGGAGCTGGATTAGAAAGGCATTGTCATATGATCTCGGCAGCTCGAAAATATGTGGACGCAACGGGGGCGAAGATGCATTCAACAGAGGTATATTGACTGCCTTGGACTAATATGTGAAGAAGAAAATTGAGGAAGCTAAAAGGCTCGGTTGAAATATTGTGATGAGAGTGGAGTTTCCTGCAAGGCTACGGTGCTTGGCAAGGCTGTGGGGTTGAGCCTCGCTACAGCATACCTAGGTACTGAATAGCCACGCCCAGCATGCACCCCATCCAGGATAGGGGTGGAAGAGTACCTAGGTAATCATTTGGCTGTTCTACGCCTCTCGTCGTCTCATCTCACATTCCGAGTTCCCTTGCCTTTCCATGATCAAGCGCGATGATGTTTCGCAGACATTTGGTAATGAAGTTCCATTCCCTTAAGAGCTCCTGGAATTCTGAAGTTTGACTGCTGTTCCCTTCTTGTCTTGGCTGACCTTTTCTTGGATTGCTCTTGAAAGCAACATCGTCCTCATAGCTGAAAGGACGGCATAACACGCCTTTTTCTGGTGCCGGCAGAACCTCTGGTGCCTTCAGCCGGGCAGAGCAGCTCGCCAATTTGCGTCGAGCGTGGCAGGCATCAGCACCTTGTGCGGCAGATCACTTCTCGAGTCTCCATCGACTAGCTCCTTCAACCACCTGTAGCTTCCCGGTAGATGGCGATGGCCTTGTTGCTTCCAACAGTAATAAATCTCTCGGCCTTTTGTCTCTCAACACTGGTCTCGCCCTTAGGTTGCCACTTGACACACCACAGGCCCTTTTCACTCTCGCCGTGCGTCGCAACACAGACTCTTCGCTCGATATCCCAGACCTTGACCTTCCCGTCCAAACTTCCACTTAGGACATACTGGCCGTTGTGGTTCCAATCAAGATCTGTGATCCAAGCTGCATGCCCACTGAGATTGGCTATCTGTTCACCTGATGTAGGATCATAGAGCGAGATGATTCGTGCGTCGCCAGCTGCTGCAAGGAGAGTCGAGCCAGGAGAAAATCTGACGGCGCGGACGGGTTTGATGAGTCCGGGAAGCGAGTGCAGCAGGCGGGATGTAGCCGTAGAGAACAGATAGATGGCTCCAGACTCGTGGCCGCTGGCTATGAATCGGCCGTCTGGTGACTTTTGCTCAGGAAGGACGACGTGTCAGTGTGGTTCTCCTCTTACCGATCGATGCAATCTCTGCCGGGTAACGGGATCCTTACCATGTCCACAGACATCCCGAAACTTCCTTTCGTCTCGAATTCCCTGATCTTCTCGCGGCTCGCGCCATTTGCCAGATCCCATACACTCACTCGTCCGTCGTAAGTTGTGCCAGCCACGAACTTTCCGTCGGGAGTCAAGCATACAGCCCAAATCTCTCCTGCTTTCTTCTTTGGACCGACATCGATCTCCCCGTCGTCCTTCCACTTTCCCTCCTCGTATTTCCATATTCTGACCTCACCGCCAAAGCCAACGCTCACGGCCCTTGTGCCAGTTTCGCGGTCTGTGCTAATGTGGTGGCATCCGAGCTTATGGGCATCTTTGAGGATCTGAGCAATGGGAAAGCCTTCTTCATTTGCAGAGTGGATTTTGATCGAGGACTCGCCCGAGCCCGTAAGGATTTGAGTTTGAGTTACAGCGAGGGCAAAAATGTCTGTGGTATGGGCTGTACAGTGTTATCTTAGTCCGAGATACGAGTGCGCTGCGAAGACGCTGCGAAGATTGAATTACCTTCATCGATCGAATGAAGGGCGAGATATTGTTTCGACTGAACCGAATGTCAGTTGACAGGACTCCCAATAACTGGGATGGGGTCACAAACCATGTCGACTGCGTCGATGCATCATATACCTAGTTCAAAAGGACAGGTCGAGAAGGACAGCACGCAAAATGAGTGTCGAACCGAGATTGAATTCAGCAGAACGAATTGTGCTCTGCCGGAAACACTGTACAAATTCAAAATTATCTTTGAAATGACGTAGTTTTACAATGCTCCGCACGTTGCCAATTCAACGTTGTAGAGCCGCACACAGGTCGGACACCCCCTCTTCCTTTGCCCGTGCCTCAAACTTCACTTGTTTCGTTCAGAATTCACACCACAAAGACAAGGTCGTTCTGAACCACCTCTCCCCTACCCGAAGTCGCGCTAAGCGCAACCGCAAGCTCCTCTCGATGTGGTTGCGAGCAACGCCCTGTTCGTGTTCAACCTTTGATCAAGCTTCATCCCGCGCTCAGCCCATAATTCCGTCTGGAGCCCCAAGTCTTCGTGACTATTCAACTCCCGACGCTATATTCATCGAATGGTTCTTGTTGGCATCGATTCCGGAAGCCGAGGGCATTGAGCAGCTGCGTCTCAGAACCGGGTGTAGCACTCCTCCTTTGACTTGAAGAGCCAGGAATATATGGCCTCAGCAGCTCCCTGGTTTTATATGCTTGTCTTCTTCTTTCGCCGCCCGGACGTCGCATTTCAATCTCTCAGCTTTTGGTCCCCTCTGACGCCTTCGCTGCTTCGCTCGCTTCCGCATCTCTGTGTTTCCAACTTTCGTAAATTTCTGGTGTCTCAGTCAGTATAACTGATCGCCACTTAGCATATCATACTGGCCTGCAACACAATATGGGCACAATGTATGAGCCTTTTTCGGCCTCCCGCAGCCGGGGCATTGGTTGACTGCTTTGACATCCTTCAGAGCTTTCCCAGCCAATTGTCGATGTCTCTTTTTCATATGTGACGTCTTTTTCTTAGGAACTGCCCTCAATATCCCTTCCCAGATGTCTGCAATGAGCCCAGGGATGTTCGTCGTGATTGCGGGTATTGCGAATGATGCTGAGATGAGGTTGCGGAAGGGCCATGTTTGCATCGGCTTGGGGAGTAAGCCTGTGCTCCTTCTAATAAGAATTTGTGACAGTGGAGAGCCGCCATATGAAGCAGCCAAGGCCATATTTGCGGCGAAGCTGCTTCACGTTCAACGGGCTGCGTGGATGATTGCTCTTCAAGAATCTTTCTGAATGAGCTTCACAGACACTGCGCTAGCTGATCACGGTTAGACGCAAACTAGTCAGGGACAATCTATAAAGCAGCGGCATTAACTTCCCGGCGCTGTTTAGCCTGCGTTGAAGTGACAGCCCCTGTCCCTTGGCACGAGACAAAAAGGGGGCCCTTCTTCCAATGCTGGCAAGATCGTCTGGGGAAATTGTTCGTCGCAGGCAGTCGCAACTCCCTCTTTTCTCGTGCACAACTTGAACTCATTGCATCTATCTGTCTTGCCTTCAACTGTGCCTGGACACGAGATCGTCTTGCTCATCGCATTGGAAATCTTGATTTCTGCCTCATCGAACAGACACGATGACCATGGCAATGAACCAACCGAACGCGGTGTTCCCACGTTCACATGTGGGTTTCGATTCTATCACCCAACAAATTGAGAAGAAGTTGTTGAAAAGAGGTTTCCAATTCAACGTCATCTGTGTTGGTAAGTCTGTCAAAACCTACTCGTATGGACTCAACCAGCTCACTGTCCTCAGGCCAAACCGGACTTGGGAAATCGACCCTCATTAACACGATCTTCGCAAGCCACCTCATAGATTCCAAAGGCCGGCTTCGACCCGATGAACCAACACGTTCCACTACTGAAATTCAGACCGTGTCGCATAGTCAGTCGGCCTATCGCAAGCGCGATGGAACAGTTCACTGACAAATTTGCAGTCATCGAAGAGAACGGTGTGAGACTACGGTTGAACATTGTCGATACCCCTGGATATGGTGATTTGGTCAACAACGATCGTTGGTAGGTGTCCTGCGGATCTGTCGCGCTTGTTAGCGACTTTGGCATTTGTGACTGACCGTCTCTAGCTGGGATCCCATTGTGAAATACATCAAAGACCAGCACTCTGCCTACCTGCGAAAAGAGCTCACTGCCCAGCGAGAGCGCTATATCCAAGATACTCGCATCCATTGCTGCCTGTTCTTCATCCAACCTTCCGGCCATGCTCTGAAACCAATTGACATTGTGGTTTTGAAGAAGCTCTCTGACGTCGTCAACGTGGTTCCCGTCATCGCTAAGGCTGATTCCCTCACGCTTGAAGAGCGCAGAGCGTTCAAGGAGCGGATCAAGGAAGAGTTTGCTTTCCACAACCTGAAGATGTACCCCTATGACAACGAAGAGCTGGATGATGAGGAAAGAGCCACCAATGCCACCATCAAGGACATTATCCCTTTTGCAGTTGTCGGCAGCGAGAAGTCAATCATTGTTAACGGCAAGCAAGTTCGCGGTCGACAGAACAAATGGGGAATCATCAACGTCGAGGACGAGAACCACTGCGAATTCGTGTACCTTCGAAACTTCCTGACTCGTACTCACCTGCAAGACCTCATCGAGACGACCAGCCAGATCCACTACGAGACCTTCAGAGCGAAGCAACTGTTGGCATTGAAGGAGAGCAGTGCTGCAAGCGGCATGGCTGGTAGCAGACCAATCAGTCCTGCGGCTGACCGAGAATTGAGCCGGGGCTCGCAGCGCATGACGATGAACGGATATTAGGAGATTTGCACATTGGGAGGTTACAAACAAGGAGATGGTGCTGGGGATGGATTTGACAAAAGCAATGGTTGAGCTTGAGCGATTGCCATATCCTTTTCTTGTCGCCTGGAACGTTATTCTAATGTAGCGTCTATTCAGAGAGCGGGCCTTTCGTCTTTGAGCTGGGGGTATAAAGTAATTCTCATGACTGTTCATTAACGCTGGGGTTCCCGAAATCAAAACTCGGTGCACAGATGGTTGCCTCCGTTGCTGCTTGGGGGAATCAAGTTGAGGCTTCTGTCCCGAGTCCTTTCATCACCCATTCGTCGAGTTCCTGGAACGTGGCATCCAGATCGTCGTTGATGATGACCTTGTCGTTCTTGCCCTCGGTCCTGCAATACTCCATCTCATTCTTGGCCTGTGCTAGACGCTTCTGGATCGCGTCTTCGCTTGTGTCACCACGACCACGCAGTCTCTGCTCCAGGACCTCGATACTGGGCGGTTGGATGAAGCATATCCTTGGGTTCAACTGGCTCTTCTTCAACTGCTTGACGCCTTCCATCTCGATGTCAAATATACATATCCTCTTGCCAGGAGCCGTGGTGCCATCAATGCTCTTGCCTTTTCCCTCGGCCACATCTTGGACGGCCTTCTTCGAGGAGCCGTAGCAGTTACCTCCAAATTTGGCATGCTCCACGAACGCATTGTCTGCGATCATTGACTGGAAGTTTTCGTGGGTTGTGAAGTAGTAATGGACGCCATCTTCCTCGCCCGGTCGGGGCTTTCGAGTGGTGTGGGAGACACTGAAGCCGAAGAGATCGGGGTGTTTCGCGAAGAGTCGCTTTATAAGAGTACTTTTGCCAGTCCCCGAGGGCCCGGAGAATACAATGGGTTTTGGCTCGTCTGTGGGCGCGAGAGGAGACATGACCGCACCACGAGTTATGGACGTGAAGAAAGCTGTCGACTTGTGCGCTGAGCGGTTCTGGAGTTTTGGGAATAGAGAGGTTACTCTGCTTGACATGAAGCGGTCTTTGTATTGAGCGGTGGGAAAGAGGAGAGACTATTAGTGCATGTTCAATGCGGTGAAAAAAAGAGCCAATGGAGTTTATGGATCTGCGGTCTTGGCAGGGGCTCGGCTCGAATCAGGGAAATGGCCTCGATGCCTCCAACTCGTCTCTATTGCGACGTGCAAAAGACACCTAATGTTGATCATCGTACCGTGCAGCCGATCCTCACAATGGAATCGCCAGTAGCGCTCGATCCGTCCGACGAGGCTCCTACTCCATCGCATCAGCCTCAGGGAGACAATACGGGCGATACTCGTGAGGATGTTTCCCACGGTGTTGTCGGACAGTTGCCTGGCAGTGATGGCAAAACGCGTCCAAGGCGCCCACGCGTAAGTTCCCGGTCCAATCTGAAATATTTATTACTATAGACGAACCTGGGGTCATCGGACAGTCTAATGGAAGCCATAGGGTCGTCACGCAAAAGATCCCTTGGCAAAGTCCATAGCGATCAAATGTCAAAGATTAGAAGATTTTGAGGCCCAGCTCAAGGAGCATTTGGCAGATTCGATCCTTGACCGCGAGCACACCACGCTGGAGTTTGCCTTTCCTGTCAGTGCCGCCTTCATGGTGGCTGTGAGGGAGCCTACGAATGGGGGAGATCTCACTGATAGAAAGACGCCATATACGTACAGCCCTTTCAACAAGACCGCAATCACCGTCGTGGACGCTCTGCACAACATTCAAGACCCTGTCGAACGGGCGATTATGCTGAAAGGCATCAGCAAGACCCTCGTCGAAGCCTGTCAAGAAGTAGATGGATATCGCTACAGCTTCCACAATCATTGGATCAGTCGAGAAGCCCAAGCAAGCAGATTCTCATACTGTAAGTCTCGTCACAAAAGCACTCATAGCCCAGAATCTGTCCTTAATGGGCACCTCCTTCTCGTCGCTAATCAAACCCCAGACTGCAATGATTCGGTGCTCAACAAGGGCCGTGCTGCCAATGAGGGTGCCTCCAAGATCAAGGCTGGCACCAAGGTTCGCAAACCAGTCTATGACTGCCACGGCTTGATCTCGGTCAAGTTCTCCGTGACGAAGAACAATCTGGAACTCCACTACAAACACATTCCTCTTCACAAGACCTTTGAAGAAAGAGCCCCGCCTCCGCGCAACGGCTCAAGGCGCAAGCGTCTCCTTGAGATTTTCCATCCTGAAAAGCTCGTGAAACCGAAGAGGAGAAAGTCCAGTGTGCCTAAACCGCCGAAACCCAAGAAATCTGCTACAGAGCCGCCCCGGCCTGTGGAGAGCGTGTCAACCACGCCAGCGAGAGAGAACAGTCTAGCACCCTTGTTCGACTTCCTCGGTAGGGTTGAACCGGACAAAGATTCACCGGACACCTCAGAACCACCGACAGTCGACGTCAACGTCGACACCGTCAAGGATGCCTGGGGCGACGGAAAGATAAACAGGAAGAAAATATACCCCGGCATGTCCATCTGGAACCTTAGAGACCCCCAGATACAAAAGGCGCACCGGAAAGCAAAGAAGACTTCACCTACTCACTCGGTTCCTGGGGCTCTACCACCTCCTGCCACCACGCCGGCTCCAGCAGTTGTGATGCCCCCGAGCAGTAGCCAAACAGTGACACCGATAACCCTGACCGAGTCAGAGCTCCGAGCCAGGCTCCAGCAGGCCGAGCAAAAGATTCGCGACCTCGAAGCTGAAAAACAACGACGGGCAAGAGGACTTACAGAGCCGGCCCGTCCAACTACTCTACAATTCCAGGCACCTCCACTGCCGCTGCCTCCCAACCCAGCCACGCCTTATCCCCCTCCCCCTCCCCCTCCCCCAGCATATTTCCCTCCACCGCAGTTCCAATTTGCTCCCGCTCCCCATCCCATACAGTGGAACTACAGTCCTCATACTTACCCTCCCTATCCTTATACATCACCTGGGCCGCCCAGTCTTCCCTATCCTCATTCTGCATCAGGGAGTGCTCCAGCCGCAACACATCCATATGCGTATTCCAACCCAGGACCACCCAGTCTCCCCTATCCCAACCCTGCACTGGGAAGCGCTCCACACCCGCATGCGTATCACTATCCACCGCAACCTCTGCCTCCCCTTTCGCAGCAACGGCCTCCGTCGAACGCGCCACCGGCGTACGGCTTCGTTCCCAACCCCTTGGACCCCTTGGACCGTATCACCACGAGGGGTGTCAGGTCACATCTTGGTCCTCCTCAGCCTCCTGCAACGCCTGATTCAAGCTCTGGCTCTCGCGTTGAACCACCACGCGTCGAAATGCAACCTACGGCCCAGACTCCTCTATCTTCCACAGAACCTCCGGCTGGGCCAAGTCCTCGTGGACCTTCCGCAACGGCGCCAGAGCCGTCGGACGAAACCACGTCCGTGACAGCTTCCGCAGGACCTGCCCAACCGGCGTCTAGCCGAGAAATAACGCAGGCTTCGACCTCAACCTCAACGACCACGGCCGTGCCGTCAGCGCCAGATCCAGATCCAGATCCAGATCCGAACCAGATCGACGGCCGGGACGGAAAATAAAAGTCTCCATTCGACCACGCTTGTCTCCGACTTTGGACATTACAAGAATAAGAATAAAAATTGCACCCTCAGCACCTCTGGAAGATGCCCATGGCTGGGGCCCAGTGGATGCGCAGTGACATTTCCCCAATGAGGGAGTCGCGGGATCAAAGTATAAGTAGAAGTCCTAGGAACGAGGATGATACTAGGTTCTACAGCGTTACTCGTATCTTCATGGTTTTTTTACCTTCACCCCCTTCCCCGTTTACGGAGCAGGGAGCAGGGAACGGAGGGAGCACATGGCCGATAAACCTTCTTTGCATGCACAGCAAGGCGGGCGGCAGCATCGCGCAGGGCAGCAGCCCGTTTCTTCGGCACGCCAAGCAGGCAATATGCTTTTTGCTTTGGACCGCCCACTCACTCTAGGGCTATATATTTATGACACTATTAATATGTACTTGTACCGCTTTTGTTGTGTTGTAGCTGTACAAATTCTTCCTCTTTCTTCCCTGCATTGTTTGTCCAACGCGGTCTTCTATGAGTCGATGCATATTGTTCGTGTCCATAGGCTTTTTAATGCACAAACACATATACTTCTAGAAGAGAGAGTGTGTGTGGCAGAGTGTGTTTGAGGGATATAGAAATGGACATTGGTCAAGGAAATTTTAAAAACTCGAGCGTCAATCGGCTAGCCAGAGCCGCTTTGAATTAAACAAATAAACCCCAACTAACCAGCTACATGATAATGCCGCCGTAGATACACTCATCTATAGATAACACCGAGGGAAAAGTTTCGTGAGAAACGTTGTCTTTCCAAAACATGACACCTGGGGAAGGGGATATGGGCATGGGCATGAGCATGATCAACGCTAAGGGTAAAGTACATAAGTAATAGATCAGATGGCTGGATACATGAATAATAGGTGGCGCTTCGGCCCTTGAGAGCGTGATGGTGGCTTTTGGAACAGGGTGGGTAATTCAAAATATAGAAGTACAGCATATTGTTGATCCATGTCGTCCTAACTCGTGAACAAACGGCCAGCGTCTCATTCTGTCCAAGATCCAGCTTGGAGCAATACTTCGTAAACCTCTTGCGAGCAGTACTGTGACACCAAGAAAGGGGCTGCTAACAATACAATAGCACAAGAAGGGGGGGGGAAGAAAAGAAAGCAAGGCTCTCAAGGCCATCAAGGCCAAGAAGGGCACATGATCAAGCCAGGATCATGTCAGTCGAGAGGTAGATTTTGATGAGTAGAGGCTCCTCCGGGGAGTGGATGTGCCATATTGGAAGAAAGCGGACGGCAAGACTTTCGATAGTGTGCGAATCTTCGGTAATGGACAGGGAGTCGTAGGGTTCAGGGCTGGTGCTCAAGGTATAGAACCACCAAAAGAGTCGATGTCATGGCGTTGACTGGTACAAGGAATCCATACGGCTGCGGCCGGGGGTGTTGTAGAATGTCACTTGAGCGACCTCGCGATTCTCTGGGCTCCGTCCAGCGGAGACGCACGGTATCATCAGCGGCGTGTCCCGCATTTGAACACTTCGTCAAGAAGGTCGTCGACGACATAAGGATTGTCGAGGGACAAATTTCTGAAGGTCTCGTACTCGAGCGCTTCGCGGATTTCTGCGATGTCTTTCCCGTCCCAAGAAAGTAGATAGTGGCCGCCTGGAAAGGGGAGGTCAAAGCCGAGCTCCTCCCACTTGGCTTTGGTAGCATCTTGCATCAGCAAGCTACGAATGATGTTAGAGGAACGGATGTCGCTCTTCTGGACATCGTCGTCCTCGAAATGGCTCTTGTAGTGGTTGGCAAAATCTTGCACGTCGACGTCCAAGTTGAGGCACAGACCGCAAGCCCAATGCTTCTTTACTCTTCGGCGGTCTACCTGTATGCACTCCTCAGTCATCTGGCATTCACTGTGGTTGGAACTGTGGTGTCTCTTGTAGGTCCGAAGGCGATGCGACTGAAGATTACAGCTAGGGTGCATGCAGCTGAAAGTGGAATCCTTGTCGTGATCTCCAATCAGGTGTTCGGCAAATTCCTTTGGGCTAGTAAAATCTTTCCGACAGTCTTCTACTGGGCATGGAAATCTAGACTTTTGCATCCGATTCCGGTCCCGCAATGAATCCTGCTCGGCGACGAAGGGTGGTCGAATCATAGTAGCCATGAACGAAAGCCCTCCATCGCCTCCACTCGGAGCAACAGTCCCATCCACAACGCTGGCTAGGAGAGGCAAATCATTTGCGCCCGGTATGGCAGGTGGGACGCCACGCTTGGCTTGCTGCAGCTGCGAGTATGCAGTCACATCTTCTGTGTTCTGCAGATCTGGTGCGCAGACTTGCTGATGTTCCTCCCCGGTTGCCAGATAGTCCATGGTCGTGTCCTGATCACAACCGACAGGCGCCCGGAACCTTTCATCTGGCAAGGGCCACTGTGATGACATCGGTGAGATATCACTGGCATATCCAAGACCAGATGTGGGATCGTCATGAACTGGAGTACCGAGATTTCCAGACAACCTGAGACTGGACCGATCGGAGATGAGGCTGGGCACTCGGGACTGAGGGTAGGTATATGATTGCTGTGATAGTCTTGCTCTTATATGCTGCGGAAGAGGTTGAGGCTGGGCAAAATTCATGAATTTGAAGGCCGTATAAAGGTCGTCGTCTTCTGCATCGGCTAGCATATTCAAGGCGTTTCGATAGTTGTTTTGCCGGAGCCTGAGGACCGTGCCCAGGTCCAGACCGGCACCCAGCAGCATTTGAATGTTTTCGACTATATCCGGGCCTTTTTTCAGCTCTTCATCAATGAAGGATCCGTGTCGGCTAACGTTGGCGAGCTGGGACGAAGAAAACGAGAGTGGGTGATCGCGAAACGAGCTGGGCGGAAACTGCCGAGATTGTATGTAGGAATGATTGTTCGAAAGGTAGTCCATTGCAGGTCTTGACCGCAGCGAAGGCGAAAGGTTTTTTCGAAGGCTGAGGGAAACGATTGAATAAGGCTGCGCCCGCGCAGGCTTCCTGAACCTGAAGGGACACGGATCAAGTAGCAAATGGCATGCAATGCGTTGAAAAGAGCGAGAGCACCGCACAAAGCACCACCTGGTGAATTAATAAATGGAAGAATCTTCTTAAGCCTGTCGAACAGGTAGCGAGACAAGAAGAATGGGAAATCAAAGGAAAAAGGGGAGAAGATTTGTTCCTCTTACTCTCTGGTTAAAGGGCATCCATCTTGCGACTCAAGCATGAGCATCCCCACCTCCAACCAGCTCTGTGGATTGTGTGCATAGCACGTCTGCCACGTAGACAAATGGTGGTGGCGCTCGAAGGAAGGGCCGAATCGGAAGCCTGACGGGGTGTCGGGGGTAGACAATCCTAGGGATGATCTTCATGCTCCCAGGTTGCCCGATTTCTTTGGGAGGTTCGTATTGAGGGGTTACCGCTCACTTTTTTTCCCGCGGGAGCCACGCAAGGGGGCATCGATGGAGCATACAGGGCACGACTCGCCTTCGCAACTAGGTATAGCACCTTTCCGCTTCGAGCCGTCGAAAGCGGAGTGGAGACCAGGGGAGCGTATCTCTGCCACGATGCGGCGGAGCAGACTGTAGACCCAGAAGTCGAGAAAGTCATCAACAACCATTCAGACAGCGGGCAGTGAGAGAAAAGAAGGACGGTGCTGGTTTCTCCGCCTTTTCTAACATGTTGGATGCAAGGCACTCGATACATACCCCAAGAGCAGGAGTCAATGGGCTTCTGAGGGGGGTTGCTCTGGTCTGAGATGTCTGTGGGTGAACGATGCCACCGACGCCTCAAATCTTCGCCTCTATCCTTCTTCAGCTGCCCGTCAGTTGCCGTGGGCTTGGATCCCAACAAGCGCGTATGGAGCTTACAAAGAGGCTGCAGGCTTTGGGCCCTGCGCTGCAAGCGCCGTAATCTTACGCAGCTTTGCACCTCACCCAATCGAACAGCCAAGAGTGCTCTCTACCCCTGGGCTTGTCTGCTGAGTTCTCTGAGTTGCGGCAGAATCAGTGATAGTTGCTGCCAATGGAGGCTGCTGTCGATTCAGACTCGTCATGTCAGACTAGGTCCCCGAATCAATTCCCTGTGGCGAGCGCTGTGGTGCCTCCTATAGCTGTGTAAGAGAAAAGTTTGAAAGGGCAGGTGAGGCGGAAACTGTAGTGCGAAAGGATCCGCAGGATCCGCAGAATCACATCTGAACAGTGGATTTGGAGCCGGTAACTGCACGACATATCAGTGACTCCACTGGTGCCACCTCTTCTGTGCCAGAAGAAAGTGCTTCGAACGGGTTTCTCGAAGGACTTTTTCAAAGGCCCCATGTAAATAAAGCAGGTACTCGGGGAAGCCATTCTTTCCATAGCTCTGCCATGAACAACTGGAATTTGGCAGTGACGACACAGCTACTCAAGAGATTGATTGTAGGGTCTGTTAAGACCGTCATGGCGGACCATTTATGAGGGTCTCAATGCCACAATTGGTCAAGGCGTCTTTGAGTTACTTCTTCGGAGCGGAGGAATGAATTGAGACTCCAGGGAGGCAATTGACAGAGAGGGAAACATTTGTCAGTAGGAGGCCTCTTATAGCAGACTCGGAGCAGCAAGATGAAAGCAGCAACTATGTTCCTAAATTCCGTCTTTGCATTTGTGACATCGACAGGCGAAGCACCGAGTACTCGGTACTCTGTACTTGCATTACCTGCTTCCCAAGATGCTCCAGTCTTTGAATCGCTGGATACTTCGTACCAGTGGAATAATCATGGGTGCCCAGGGGCTCCAGCCTAGGTACCTACCCTATGAGTAGGGCCCAGCTGGCTGTCAAAAGCACTAGCCCAAGAACCAGGCGTTGCTAGTTACTCGCCAATCCCAGGAGCCTAAATAAGTGAGCTTGGGCGCCAATTCGGATCCCCAGGATCAGCTGCTGTCTAGGTAGGTGCCTACCTAGTAGTCTCGTAGTTAGCGAGCCCGATGGTCTGCAGGAAAAAAGTTACAAAGCGACCCACCAAGCCAACAGGCTTCCCCTGACAAGAAACGCCCCATCCGCCCGTTCAACGTTTGATAGACAGCTGCCTCGGACCGTCGCGTGTCTGATCGAACCCTAATGATACTTTGGGATTCGATCTTCAAGTGCTTCCCTCAGAAGGTGTAGCTAGGTAGCCTGAACATTGTTATGGGGAAAAAAATTCGATATTGCGAACATAGATACTATGAAATGCAACCCAAAGCACAACGTCCACAATCCCACCGCTGTTGATAGCATAGTAATAATACAGTGTAAAATACAAAATCCATTCCTCAATCTCACATACAAAATCGGGAGCTATGATTACATGACTGGGTATCTTGCATCATGCTGGGAATTTGTTCACGGTTTCTGTGTCATCATAAGGGCGTCGAAGTCGTGATAGGTCGTCGAGTCCAAGAAGTGTTGCACAATGAAAAGCTCAGAGCAGTCGCCAAAGAATCGAACACTAGCATACATCCAACAAAATGAACTTTGGAACATGGACGGCTGGAATCGGATATCGTGCGGTCGAAGAAGCTCAAGAGAGAACTCGGAAAGCATTGGTATGGTAATGATTGAGGGCGCCAGAGTCGCAAGGCGAACGCGGATCAATAGCTCTTGTTGAACTCAACATCGGTTGTATCGAGGAAGGAGGTAGGATCGACATCAAGCCACGAGCCCTCGGGATCAGGGAGGTTGCCAAAGTCGGGTACTGGGATACCAGACGCGTCCCGTTTGCGCTTGCCGGACATCAAGGCAAACACGTCGTTCACGAGCCAATCTGCGACAGATGGATCGGAAATATCAAAGCCTTGATATTTGCCATATTCGAGGGCCAGCCGAATTTCCTCGCAACGGGAGGGCTGCCACGCAAAATCGCAGTTTCCAACCTGGACGCGCACCGCCAGACAGAGTTCTTCCCATTTGCCCTTGGTTGCTTCTTGCGAAAGCAAGCTCAGGATCATGCTCGAGTATTTTATGTCGTGAGGTTGCGCCGCGCCGTCCTTGAAATGGCTCTGATGGTGATCGGCATGGGAGGACACATCTTTGGACAGGTGCATGCAAATAGAACAGCCCCAGTACCTTTTCTTCCTGTCGTAGTTGATCTTGACACAGGCATCGCCCTTCTTGCATGAATTATGGTCCTTGCTGTGATGTCGTGCCCATGTTGCGTGCCGGTATGTTTGCATTTTACAGTTTTGATCATGCTGACAGACGTAGTTCTCATTCTTTTCATGGTCACCTTGTAAGTGTTTTGCCAACTCGACTGAGCGCAGGAATCCCTTCCGGCAACCTGGCTCCGAACAGGGATACTTGATCTGGTCCTTTCTGGCAGACCTTCCGCCAGTTTGCCGATGAGCCTTATCAGTGCTGCCAGCCGATTGTCCACTGTCGTGTGTAGTTTTCCCACCTGCGGTATAATAACTGGCAGAGGCCGGCGCGCCGTAAGAGAGACTGGTATTGCCAACACGAGAAAGACTCGAGACATCCACAAGGGCGTGTGGCTGATACGCCGAGGTGATCCCTGTCGTATTTACATTTGCCCAGTCCTGCCGCTGAGGCTGCTCAAAATTAGGTGCGACGAAGTTCATTGGGGCATGGTTTCCCTGGGTAGTCAGATCCCCAGAGACCATGGCATCCATCTCCCCTGAGACAGAAGGCCAAATAGAGGCTTGAGGTTGTCCTCCAGCAGGGTTTCCAAATCCTGAAGTAAACGAGTCGGCTGTAGAAGTGCTCAGCTCTGTTGAGGCAGACCATTGGGACCGGTTGGACCTGAGGCTAGAGACCCCAGAGGGATAACGCATAGCCGGGCCACGGGATAGTTTCCGTGACTTCGAACCCGGGCGCTTTTGATCCACAAAATCCCATGCACTTTGGAGGACACTTTCGTCTGCATTGGCTATTGTGGCGAGCTGGTTGAAGTTTTTCGGTTTGCAAAGATCCGAAATTTGTTTATGGTCCAATCCGGCCGAAAGGAAGGTCTCCAGTGCTTTGACCACGTCATAAAAATTCGATTGCTGATCGCAAGATGGGCTATGCGGCTCCATACCATGGCCAATCTGACCGGGCGACTCTGTTGCGGGGGAAGACATAAATGCCTGAGCTGGCGATTGCACTGGTGGCCATGCGGAAGGAGGATAACCGTAGACAATTGGACGCATCTTGTAGTTTGTGATTATGACTGAGCCAAGTCTTCAAAGCTGTAGGCACAAGAGAGAGAGAGAGAGACAGACGAATAGTTTGTAGAAGCTGGACTTAACAAATCGCTGTGCCGACCAGAGGCAGACAGAAGAGCATACAAGGAGCGAACGTGCGTGCGGCAAAAGAGAGACAACGGGAATGAAGGCAAGGAAAGGTAGGAGGGAATGAATTCTGCAACATCGGAGGCGAGGTTTCAACGTGCCTTGTATAGTCCTTTCTAACCTGCACGATGCATCAAGGTAATTCATCTCGCAAGGAATCGTGTTTGCCTCATTCCACCATCCAAGCACGGGCGATGAAGAGACCCACTTGCTATACGGCTCTTCGTCGATGCTTTGAGCCATGTTAGCAGGAAATCAAAGACCGGTGTAGCTGAGGGTGGATGGATGGTTTCCATGCAGATCCAAGAGTGGCTCGAGGACTGAGTTGTTCGCTGACATGCATAAAATCTGTTGCCCGAGAAAAGAGGAGAACGATGACATGAAACCCCTAATGCTTGCATTACCCCTGAATGCAGCCACCACCGAATGCCAACCCTGCTCGCCCGTCTGGATCTTTCAAGTGGACAGGATCTGCCTCGTCTTGCCAGGTACCAGGGTCAGGCGAATGATAAGTCATTGAGCCGAAGCTGCGAGCTCCACAGTCTGTAGCTCGACGCTCTGCACGCCCACAGCCATGCTGGACAACGGCTTCCCCCATCGAGCCCTTGAGCGGCAGAACACGAGCGCGGGTGTTTCATGTTGGATCGCTAAACGTCATCAAAATCTTCAGGTTTGCAGGCTTGACAGCTGGTGCCAGAGTCTTCGTGAGACCTTTCTTGTGATCATGAGACCCAGAGACTACCACCCACTATTTTGTCCGCTTAAAGCGTGGGGTAGTGAATCAAACGAGCAATGGATATTATGGAGCACGCCAAAAAGGTAGGCCCATCGAGGTTAAAGACAGGACCACTACTATTATACCCCATGGCTTTGGCCCATCACAGTGCACATGGAGGGTGCCCGAACTGGTCTGTGCCATCGATCTGGTGCGTACAGTCGGCGAGTGTTGAGAAAGAGCAAGATACTACCAGGCGAGCAGGGTGCAGGGTGCCGGCAGAGAGTGGGAGCATCTCCAGCATCCTCTCGTAAGTAGGATGCAGGCACCCATCGGTTGCACGAGCAGGACGCCTACTCGTCCGCCATCTATCGTTTCTGCTCAGGCTTCTCCACTGCGGACCTGCAGATACTCTGCAGCAAAGCTGTTGGGACACAACGCCATGGTGACCCGGATGCTTTACAACCCCGGGCTGATTGGGACTCTCGTCGATCCAACATGTCCGAGGCAACTAGCTCACTTTTCCAGGCAACCCAAACGTGCTGGACTGCATCTTGTTGCGGAGTCAGTATACTTCTCAATTGACATATTACTGGCAGTCCGGTCCGGCACCACCAACAATATTACAGGGCCATGCACGACTTTCCGAGGCCAGAACGATATTCATTCGCACATACCTAGGTATGTAGGCAAGATTGTCGCAGAACGCAAGATTCGCTACTCGTAGAAGTGTGGGCTCGAATCCCTTAGATGCATTTAAGGACGTGGAGTGATTTGGTTTTTTGGAACCGAACGTCGGCACATAGGCCTACGAGCCATTATCGGTTCACTCGCACAGCCAAAATTTCCAAGGTAAGTGCCGAGTACACGCAAGAGCTAGGCGACCTCAGCGTGGTATTCATTCCAACCTGGTGGCACCTACATAACCCGCAGGACTTGACTGCAACCACGCGCGAAGAAGAGAATACATTTATTGTTAACAAGCTGGTGAACCGACTCGTGAGTGGTAATGAGCCACCGTCCGTCGGCCACGTATGAGAGAAGGCAATGTTATAAATGGAGGCAATAATGGCCATGCACCGAGTATACAAGCGGATGAGGATGTATGATGAGAAGCTGCCCACTCCGTACCGAGTACATGTACTTAGGTATTCATGCGCAGAGGCCCAGCGAGGCGGCAGGATTGTGAGCGACAAACACGCCAAGCACGGACACGACTGGTTAGTCGCCTCCGCATTGTTTGTCTTGTTTGCCAGAAACTCGGTCCCAAAAAAAAGTTTTTGGCGATATCCATGCCATGGGGCGACTGACCGCACAGACTTGTCAGCGGTTGAACTCAGATTCGATATGGCAGCAAGCAAGCGCCAAAGTGAGAGTGCAGACTCTAAAGCCTCAAAAAGGGCCAGAGTGGACAAGGTCGGTCCAAAAGTGAAGGGTGCGCGTGCGGAGGACTTTGGAGGCTTCGACCAGGTAACGAACACTTCAACGCAGGATTTGGTAGAGGAAAAGCCCAAGAGATCGAAGGGAAAGTATGGATCTACGACTCAGAGTCCGTCGACCAAAGCGGAAACATATCTAAATGGTATGTGAACGGGCTCACCGCCTTTGTCAGCCCCAAAAACACACATTGGTCTTTACTGACTTGACCTCAACAACCAGGCCAAACCTCGCGCGAAGCCCATGCGAAGCAAAAAGCCCTCGCGCATGACCGCAAGGCAGCCAAACCTAACGCCGACTCCATCGCTCGGTCAAAGAAGATCTGGGAGCGTCTGCGCCGCAAGTCCCACGTCCCCAAGCAAGAACGAGATGAACTGGTCAAAGAACTCTTCCAGATCATATCAGGGCGAGTCAAGGATTTTGTCTTCAAACATGATTCTGTGCGGGTTATTCAATGTGCTTTGAAATATGCGACTCCGGACCAGAGGCGGCAGATCACAACGGAGTTGAAGGGTAGCTACAGAGAACTGGCGGAGTCCAAGTATGCCAAGTTCTTAATAGCAAAGATGGTTGTGGGCGACGATGCCAGTCGAGATGCCGTAGTCGAGGAATTCTACGGCCATGTAAAGAGGTTGATCCGCCACCCAGAAGCAAGTTGGATTGTGGACGACATTTACAGGACCATTGCGACGAAGCAGCAAAGAGCCATCATGCTCCGAGAATGGTACGGGCCCGAGTTCGTCATTTTTGGCAAGTCAAAGACACACGACGCATCAGAAAATGAGCAGGTAACAGCTGAACTTTCTGATATTCTCACTGAACACCCTGAAAAGAGGGGCCCCATCATGTCTCATCTGCGCGAAATGACCAATCAACTTGTTCAAAAGAAGACTACGGGCTTTACCATCCTCCACGACGCCCTGCTGCAGTATTTCTTGAATTGCAAGCCTGGAAGCCCGGAACTTACCGAGTTTTTCTCCATGCTCCGCGACGATGAGGAAGGGGATATCTACAAGAACCTTGCGTTCACAAAGTCGGGCTCTCGATTGCTGTGCCTTTGCCTGGCGCATGGCAACTCCAAGGATCGAAGAGGGATGCTGAAGTTTTTCAAGACGCATATCAAACTCCTGGCGAGCGACCAATACGGGCATAACGTGCTGTTGACCGCATTTGAGGTTGTTGATGATACGGTGATGACTTCGAAGACAATTTTCCCAGAGCTTCTGAGCAAAGACCTTGAGGCTGAGGCAAGGGAGCAGGAGTTGCTCGCGCAGGTCGAACATCTTACTGCGCGTACTCCACTGCTTTATCTCATGGCCCCCGAGGCACCGAAGTGGCTCATCACACATGAGACAGCCGCACTGATTTCGGAGGTTCGTGAGATACGGAAAGAAACATCCAAGAAGGACCCGGAGACACGCCGCATTGAACTGGTGAAGTATATTGCCCAACCTCTTCTCGACCTTATTACGAACCAAGCGCGATATCTCGCACAGTCGACCTTTGGGTGTCAGTTCATCACCGAGACCGTTTTTGGTTGTGCTGGCTTTGGCGAGGTACAGGCTGCGTTAGGTGCGATTGCAGACCTGGCAGCCGAGGCGGTCGAAGGGAAAGAGCAGCAAGAAGAGAATGACAGGATCCTGGGTACGCCAGCAGTAGGCCGCATGCTCAAGGCTCTCGTGCAAGGTGGACGGTTCAACAAAGCGACGAATTCGATTCAGCTGGTCGATCCGCCTTTGAAATTCGACGAGCTGTTATTCCAGAAGATCCAATTGAAGGGTGGGGACGACGAAATCGTGGCCTGGGCAAATGGACCAAATAGTTTTGTTGTTGTTGCCATGTTGGAGGCCGAGAATTTTGAGAAGAAGGAAGATTTGGTGGAGGTGCTGAGAAAGCACACGAGAGAGTTGGACCAGGAGAACAAAGGGGCGGCCATCATTCTAGAGAAGATTGGCGATGATGGTCGGGAGAGGAATGGCAAGCGAGGCAAAGAACTGGATGCGAAAGAAGACGGACTGGAGGCCGAACATGTGAACGTGGATTCGAACCCGGTCGAGAAGAAGAAGGGCAAGAAAGGGAAGAGCCAAGCCAAGCATTAGGGAATTTCAAACCTTTGGGGGCGCGATATGCTACTTGAAACAGAGTGATTGATCCAAAGAAGGCGAGGCTGAGAATCCCTGTCAGGCTGGTTCACATGCTTCGTCTCTGATGTCCACACAGTTGTATGCGATGGTATTCTTGCACCAATGCAACAACCACGTGCCATTAGAATCTTTTACTCGAGGCAGGCTATCAGCTTCTGCTACTGGGTGGTGGGTGGTGGGTGGCTACTGTTTGACAGAATGATTTGTAACCCTCTCACGTCTCCTATGTTCTTGTTTCCCTTTTTGAAGCGATGCCAGCAGGGTATTACAGTTCCCTAGAACGCCGTACCGGCCAATTCAAGTTGGAGATTGGTAAGATACCATGTCCCGGGTTCTGAAGCGATCGTTGACCGGCGCAAAGGTGAGGGAGTGAGCTAAAGAAGAGCGTATGATGCAGCGGCGGCACAGGAAAGCCGTCTAGAGGGTCATCAGTAGCGGCTCAGGCAACTCGTATGACGATCGGTGGTCCCTGGATATCTTGACCAAACTGTGAAGCACAAGAGATGGCGGGCGAGATGGCGAGATGGCGAGATGGGCGGAAGCTTCTCCCGTGCTGTTTCCGGCAACGAGGGCAACGAGGGGCAACGGTCAATGGTTAGTCTTTGTTGGCAACGGGTGCGGAGGGGAACGAGGGACGATCGCGGAGGATCCTTGAACAAGTCTTGTCCCCTGTTCCTGGCTCATCCCGGCCCTTCAAGGCGCTTCTCCAAAAAGAAACATCAACACCGATTGCGCACACAGCGAAACCCGACTGCCGCAATTGCAGTGCATCACTAGTGCGCACCCACAACCCGCAACGCACACCAAGAACCACCGTCCACACACCTCCAACCTACGCCAACTACGCCCGTTGCATCCATTGTCCTTAAAAGTCCTTCTGCCCTGCTCCTCGTCCCCCGCCTCCTGTCTACTGTACCGAGTACCTTGAAGACCTCTACGTCTCCATCGCCATATCACTCTCTGGTCGTCCCGCCTCGATCGCTCTCCTCCCTCTCTGCGGGCCATGTGCGGCCATGGCTTCTCCCTTTGACTTCTCCAACGGCCACCATCCGCAGCTACAGTATATTGATCTGGCTTTTGATAACGAGTCTCTGGACGACTCGGCCTGTGAACTTGTCTACAGAATACAGCCAAAATGGAGGGACAGTCCTGGCAAGATTGAAATCGTCAAATTCACCGACGGCATCACAAACACTGTGGGTTCCTTTGCTTCATCTACCAGGCACGTGCCCCGGGCTCATGGCTGGTGTCTAGCTGCTCAAGATTGCAAAACACGCCCCAGGGCTCTCTGAAGCTGAGATCGACCGCGAGTCTATCCTCCTCCGAGCCTATGGCAATCACACCGAGATCATCATCGACCGCGATCGAGAGGCCCGATCACATGCCTTGTGCGCAGAACGGGGATTGGCCCCTCCCCTGTTCGCAAGATTCAAGAACGGGCTCTTATACAGATTCATCATTGGTCAAGTCTGCACTCCTCGGGACCTGATCAGTGAACCTATATGGCGCGCGGTGGCCAAACGCTTAGGTGAGTGGCATGCGCGCCTGCCCATTGCCGCCGTGGTGGAAGAGGACAAGAAGGAGGCCTCGAATGGCGTCAATGGTCATGCTCCGAGTGGTAGTCTTGCTTCAAGGCGGCCTGTACCAAATATCTGGTCAGTAATGCAGAAATGGGTCCATGCTCTTCCCTGCGACACCCCGAAACAAGAGGCACGCAAGGAACTGCTCCAAAAAGAACTAGATCGCTCGTTCCACGACCTGGACAATGAGCGAGGTCCCGGCTCGTCAGGGTTCGTCTTTGGACATTGCGACCTGTTAAGTGCAAACGTCATCATGCTGCCAACGGACTGTGCCAGTAGAAAGACAGGAGACTCGGGGCAGGTCTCCTTTATTGACTACGAATATGCCACGCCTTGCCCTGCAGCTTTCGATATTGCCAACCATTTTGCCGAATGGGGTGGCTATGACTGTGATTACAACATGCTGCCAACCCGGTTCATGCGCCGCCAATTCCTCCAAGACTACCTCAGGTCGTACAAAGCCCACAGCGACACCCCGGTCGCCAACAACATGCTGGATATTCTGTGCGATGAAGTTGACCGGTACCGGGGCATGCCAGGCTTCTACTGGGGCGTCTGGGCTCTGATTCAGGCGACCATTTCCGAGATCGATTTCGACTATGCTTCGTACGCTGAGGTCCGATTGGGCGAATATTATGCGTGGAGGGCGGAAGAGAGTGGCAGTCGGGCCCAACAGGGGCATGAAATGCCTCTCCGAGAACGAAGGTGGACAGAAGAATGAGGCCTGCTCGGTATTCCCAGGGTTACATGGAGTGGACAAGAGCGATTGATATACGAGGATGTGATGGTGTCATGGTCATCCACTTCCACCACCATCGATCCACAGCCTCACCGTCAGCGTTACCGTCATGGTAAAATATCCCCAAAAGTCGGCTTTGTGACACATTGGTTTTTCTGTCTGTATGTAGTTGAGTTCGGATTGTTCCGGCCGACCGCCAACGATCCTGGAACGTGCTATTAAGTAATCAATAAAAAGGACGAGATTGCTGCAGAGTAAGCACCTCGCCAGTTCCCATCTACTTGAGTCACCCAGTAGGTACCTAGTTACCCAGGTACTTAGCGAGTAGGTAATCACTCGTAGGGCGGGATCCGCTCGTCTTGGGGTCCCCATTTCATAACGCAGGCTGCTTACGTGGTTCTATTCTCGTGTTGTTGCTTTCGCTGCCGGGGACGGCGACATAGCCCAGCAACTATGATAATTTAGTCCTGTTTCCACCGTACATTCTTTCAGCTTCGGGCCCCCCGCTTCTTCTGCTTCAATTTCTCACGGAATAGCTCGCTGTGTCGTCAACCGTGAGTCAGTCAGGCAAAGCTTCGCTGAAAGTCCGTGCAGCCGCCCCTGCTTTTAGAGATCTGACACGAACGACCATCGTTAATACCACTCGTTACCACTCGTTACCAGTACCGACTTAGGTAGGTACGGCTTAACTAGATGTGGGGAAAGGAACTGACCGACGTGCATATAATAGACCTTCCAACCGTCTGCCTCTTCACCGTCTAATTGGGGGAAAATGAACACATGGTCGCTACATGAACGCCGTGCCATTGGAGCGCTTATACTTCAAGGTCTCAGCTGCTCAAAGATTGTATTGCACATATCGGCCACTACTTAGACCAACTGCTGTCTCCTCTGCCGGGTATCAACACGATTCTTCACCTGCTTCGAGGGACGGGTCCCCTCCCAAGGGATCGACGGCCAAATGCCTCTCGCGTCGCCGAACAACGTTTTCATCACATACAACAATCCCACCGAGCTGAAGAGCAGACAGAATCGCCGGACCGTCTCCTCTTTCGCCTCAAAGAGCTACCGCCCAACCTCGAAGCGCATCGTGCTGGACCGGACGCATTATCGTCCGTTTGTGCGACGATCCGGGGGAGAGACACCGCCACCTACAACAGGACCTAAAGCGAAAAGGAAGGTACCCCCGAGCGGCAAGCAGGACGCTGCCTCGACGGATCCAGAAGGGATGGCGTTTCCTCGAGAAGCCCAACCTCGAAACGATTGCGTACTGGGGAGCCCCATGGCGGACCCTTTCACCAGCTACCCTATCAGCTACGCACCCTACATACCCTTTCTGGTAGATTACTGTAAGTCTGAAGGGAGATCCTCATTGCCTTGGACCGGCTTCGGTGACAGCCACGTTGGAACCTTGGTACAAGACACCTGCAGCAAGTCAGGAACTCAAAGTTGGCCTCATCTATGAAGAGAAGGCACTGCTGACAGAATCTCTCGCTCTACAGTCATCCGGTTCCTCACGCCACGGTTCAGTCCTGCGCTTGCAGTCGAGACCAGCCGCTATCTCATTTGGTTCAATGTGGCGATGCAGAATCCCGAGCTGTTCCACGCTCTGATCGCCCTGAGTCAGGTGTACTACAACATCGACGTCAAGGGGTTTGGCAACACCCACTGGACGGCGTTGTATCACCGAGGTGAGGCATTGAAGCAGCTCAGGCACAAGGTTGAGACGGCCAAGAACGCAGACGATGATGCTGCCATCTTGACGGCCTTGTGGTTGATGGATGTCGATGTCAGTCGTAGCCTTTTTGCTTGTGGAGATGGACTGCAACATGCTGACAGTCTAGGTCGCGCACGATGACCTACATGCTTATGCAATGCACAAGCGGGCCAAAGAGAGAATGGTGTCGACCCGAGGTGGGATAAGGAAGCTAAGTGCCGAGCTACAAGACGAGCTGTTAAAGTTTGTGATTCTGTATCTCCTTGTCTCCTCCAGGCCGTTGGTCTAACAGATTGCCTGGCAGGAGCGAATTCTTCTTACCTCTTCTCCTGCACGGGAGGTTCGTGTGCGAACTCACCGACGACGACGACGTGCTAGTCCGATTCAGAGAAGACCGTCCCGTCAAGCCGACACAACTGGGAGGTTTCCAGGGACTGTTCTCGGTGCTAGCCAGTAAAGGTCTCATCACATCCCAGGCTGTTGTGATCCTCCAGCGGATCTTCAGGCAGCTTTCGAGGGAGCCGCAGTTCTTTCGCAGCAGCAGCAGTCAAGGTAAAGCAGGCGACGAGGACGAGGACGAGGACAAAGGCTCGCAACCGCCTGAACCCGTCGACCCAGCGTTCAACGAAATGAGCCGTGTCCTCTGCATTACCGAAGAAGCTGGACCCCAATCACTGCACCACAAGCTCCTCCTCGCCCTGCTGATCTACATCTTCAACTTCCACAACCAACCGCAACTACTACCTCCAGCGAAGACACCATCTTTCTCTTCACCGCCCTCGTCCTCGTCTTCTTCCTCCGGTGGTACAACCACCAAGACGCGCCATCCCTATCTAGAGATCTTATCGAACGTGGCCCTAGAGCTATCACAACCCAGCAACCCAGGCGACCCCAGCTCCGTCACGGAGCGCGAAGTCACGCTGTGGACCGTGGTGGCGATCGGGGCCGCGTCGAGCTTCAGCCCGTGGCGACTCGAGATCCCGTTCATGGGGCATTTGATCGAGTGGATGGAGAAGGACCGAGTTGAAGACGAGGCGATAAACACCAACAGCAGCACCAGCAACAGTAATGCAGGGCTATTTTCGGCAACAGGGGCACGGCCACCTGCAGAGACGAAGGGTCGAGAAGGCGGAAGTGAAGCCCCAACGACAACCCCGACCTCCATATCGCCCGCGCCCACAAGCGGCGGCGGCGGAAGCGCAGAAGGCAAGAATCTGGACAAACTCACGGCGAGTCTGAGAGGATATTACCTCTATGGCGCAGACAAAAAGACGCTGCGGAGTCTACAGAGATGGAGGGCCACTGAGTCGTCATCAACACCGCCACATCATCCTCACTCATGAGCATGGCATGAGCATGGATGGGTGTGCCGGGACGCGAAGCGAAGAAGGGAACACCGCATCGTGCATTTGCATCTGCATTCGGGTTTACATATGCATCCCGCCGCCATCTGTCTCCCTATCCTGGCTCACCCTGACATGATTGGCGATATTTGTCGGATCAACAGTCCAGACTGGTTGAGTTTGTACCAGTTCTAGCCCAGTATCAGGCCATCACAGCACCAGAACAGTACAAGAGCTACCCAGCGACTGACTACCCAGGCACAAGTACGTATGTGGACCAATCCCTGCTTGTACTCCCGTCCCACTACAATGACAACACAATGCGAAGAATACGCGCTCATGTCCGAAGCAAACCCCCAAAATCCACGTATGGGAGGGGAAGGGTGGCAGGTAGTATCAGTTGTGACTCATGTATGAACACACTCCACCTTCCACGCTTGTGTTTGGCGTACTCGTTCCTAAACACATGCGTATGTATATAACATGTCGTCGTGTGCTACTACTTGCTTACCGCGCAGAGAATACTCCATATATACCCGTGTCTAACGAGGGAGCAGGCATTCCAATTTACCTGATAGGCACATAGCCAGGTAGGGAGATCACAAACAAGTTAGAGAGAGAAGAGAGAGGGGTGAAAAGAAACCATTTATACAGCCTCCCCAGACAACACCACACACCAAAACCAAAAACACAATGACGCTGCACGTCCAGCCCCTCTCGCCCACCAACCCAAACGACGCTCTCTACCTCCCCGCCATCACACGGATCCATCTCGCAGCCTGGCTGACGATCCCGCTCATAAGGGCGATCTACTACGGCGCGCCCGAAGCGTATCCGGGATACCTCGACTCGATGCTGGAGCGGGACACGGAGGCGTTTCGCCACGAGGGGAATTGTCGCTTCGCCGTGGTGTTGGATGATACGTTGCCCGTTGACGAAGAAGTGAAAGCGCTCGAGGTACCGAGAGCGGCGGGAGACGACGTCCAACAACAAGGGACTCGGCGGACGGCGGCGGCGGCGGCGGCGGCGGCGGCAAAGGGAAAAGTCATTGCCGCCATCAAGTATTACTTTATCGACACTCCCTCATCATCTGCCACCACAATTGACACGGCACCCTCAGAACAAAATCCCGCTTCTTCTTCCTCCTCAACAGCAACACGAACATGGGCCCCCTATTCGCACGCCCGTCTCGCCTCGCATTTCTGGTCCCAGCTCGTCAACGCGCGGACTCGCCTCACCGCCCTCCTCGGCCCCCACGTCCTCGTGGACAACCTCTACACCGATCCCGCCCACCACCGTCGCGGCGCAGGTTCGCTACTAATGCGCCACGCATGCGAAGAGGCCGACCGGCGCGGGTTGCCGGCCATGCTTGAAGCGTCGCCCAAGGGGATCGGGGTTTACGAGTCTGTCGGGTTTCAGAGGTTCGTCCCGGCCGAAGGAGAAGAAGAAAGCGGAGCAGGGGCAGAGATATGGGTGGATCTCCGGCGGTGGGAAAATGGAGGGGATAAGGGTGTCGAGTTTTCGGAGCAGAGACTCCAAAGGGATGGTGGGAGGAGGGGGGATGGGTGGTATTGTCAGGTTCTCATGGTCAGGCCTGCTGGGACTGCAGGTGGTAGCACCAAAATCGGCCATCAGAAGGAAGTCGAAGTCGAAGTGGCCGAGATGGGAAAGGGTGAGGCAGCCGTCATCTAGCTGTAGAGAACCTGTGGTAACTCGAATGGACACCAGTACCACCCTCGCTGAGCTTCGGGACTAGACCTGGAACGTAGACTCCATCACTTCATATATGTCCCCTCAGCTCGCAATCCCGTTCGTTCTTACTGTATACAAGATGCTCTGGCCTGAAGCTGGTGGACCTATATCAAACCCCGGGTTCTGTCTGTCCATGAACGATTTGCCCATTCACAAGTGCCTTTTGTCCACTTGCATCGGGGGGATCTATTTCGCTCCTTCGCTGCTTCATGGTTTTGGGCGGAAGAGCCCATGTTCTGACCCGCATGTATCCCGGACGCACCTCAAAACATCTCCCACCAAGTACAAGCTTCCGGTGATACAGAGCTTCAAGTCCAAATTGCTACCCCCCGACTCTCTCGAGGCGATGCTGACCGCTTGTCTGATTGTGATCATCATCTTCTCGTAAGGCGTAACTTTATCATGGCCAAGGATACCTTCAATGCACTCATCAGTGAGGGCCTCAACAATCCCATTCGTGTATTTCATGGCAAGTTTCGCCAAATCAATGGCTCCCATGCTCTTCACCCATGGCATTCCATCAACAGGGCCAAAGGAACACGTCACGACATTATCGTTGGGTCTGAGGAGCTGCATGAGTATGTCGTCGGCTTTCTTGTCGTTCTTGACGGACAAGAGCCATGTCACAGGGAGATGAGGCGGGGGATTGATCCGCCGCCATTGCAGCCTCACGTATGCAGCCAGAGCTGCAGCAGATTGTGGATTGTGGGCCCCGTCGACAAGGACTTGGGCGAAGACGATATCGTCTTTATAAGTGTCGCCTTGTAAATGTCCTGTCATTTGGTCTAGATTCTGTGGCACCAGTTCAGGCGGAAGAACGAGCCATTGCAGTCGTCCAGGAAGAGACGATTGTGCCTGGGGGACGAGTATTTCGAGAGATTGCTTCACTGCTTCAGAGCGCCTTCGATCTGTAGAGACAAGGTAATCCCTGGGAAAAATCAACGGTGCTGGTGTCTGTTCCGTGGGGAGGTCCTGTCTACCTGCGTACAACTCACTGAGACGTGCGTCCGCTAATCGAAGGCAGGAGAAAGCGACGTATAGGTTCTGGCCCTGATGCTGCGCCAGGCCCAAACGGAAAATGACCTCTCCAAACTCGCGTCTTCTTTCCTCGACAGAAATATAGACACCTTCTGTTCCGTTTTCTCCCCACCCCAGATCTTTCAATCTGCTTTCAGCCACGTCGAGGACGTTTCTGAGATTGCTCTGGTCAAGGACGACAGGCACTCCTGGCTTGAAGATTCCGACCTTTTCCCTTGTAACAGCTTCGAGCGAGTCGCCCAAGAAGTCGGTATGATCCAGCCCAACCTTGGTCAAGACACTGGCCACCACATCCTCAGGTCTCAGGACATTGGTTGCATCAAGCCGACCGCCGAGCCCACATTCGATGACGGCAACATCTACCTTGGCATCCGTGAATATCTGGAAAGCCGTGGCCGTGAGGATCTCAAACTCGGATGCATCGATGTTTTCCCTGGCGCTCCGGTCGCGGAAGTGTTGCTCGACCTGGAGGTATAGATCTCGTTCGACAACCCTCTTATTGAGGGTGATGCAGTCCCATCGGTCGATGAGGTGAGGAGAGGTAAATCGCCCAACTCGGTACCCCAAGTGACCAAGGAACGTGGTGACCAGGGCGGCGACGCTGCCTTTGCCATTCGTCCCAGCGATGTGGACCGCTTTCCAGGGTAGGGTAGGATACGCGCTGAAAAGCGGGTTGAGCAACTGGGTGATCCGTTTAAGACCGAGGTTGATCATGCTGGCGAAATACAGAGGTTGTGAATGAGCGACACACAGCGGGTCCAAGCGACCAAGATGGGGATGGTGTCAGAAGTAGAATGGATGAATTTATTGATATATGAAGAAATGCAAAATGCGAAGAAATGACTCGTCGTACCCGTATCGTGTGCGTAAGACTGTGTGTCGGAAACTATCATAATGTAGACGTGTGGCTACAAGCAAATAAATGAGAGAGGAGAAAGAGGAAAAGGAAAGGCGAGAAGTCTTTGACAGAGCCACACAGTGCGAGACAGAAGTTGCGATGCTTGAAGCTGAAGACGAAGTCGCAACCCAGGGCCTTGTGGTAAGCGTGAGTGGCCAATAAAATTCCTGCTCGTCCCGTGACGAGGCTGAGAATCTGCGTTGGTGGTAATTCGGAGGAGACTGCCAAACTGCTTCAATCACAACCACCATCATTATTGATATGGAATACTTGATGTCCTATCCTTCACTCTAAGAGTGTCCAGCGCCTCGCTAACATCAATTAGCCAACAGACTGTCCGAGCCCTCCCAGACCCATTACGTCTGTTAGTCCAACTGTACTTACTCACTCGTCGAGACCCAAGTGTCGCCGTATAGATAAATACCGCTCATACCCAAACAGCTTCAATTCTACCCTCATGAAGTTCACCCACGCCCGTAACAGCCTCCAAAAGTTATGCGGACGGAAGAAACTCCCCCTCCGTCGAATCATATCCTTTTCGTCCTGCCAGACAGTCCAACTCGCGTACTTGGCCAAAATGAGCATTGGTCTCATCGGCTGAGTCGATCCCAGCGCCTCATCTAGACTTCTCGTGAGATCGTTCGTCTTCAGTATGAGAAGGATGATGCGCGGCACATGGCCCAGCAGCTGCACGAGTTGCGCAAGGAGGTCTTCGCCAAACACCTCGCCAATCGCTTCCTTCTCAACGTCGTTTCGTATTGAAGTGGTAATCTCTTTGCGAGTCAGCACCCGATAGTCACGGCCCGTGATGGCGGAGGCAAACAAGGGAAACTCTTTTTCACCAATCCCTGCGACCTCGTAGGCGTACTTCCGCATTTTCTCTTCATTTGCATCGATGACCGCGAGCCACAGCTTCGCATAGTCCCTCCTCAACTTGTCATCTGGCATCCGATAGAGCCCATGGTCGTAGAGGATGACGTCGAAATTATAAGGATACCTTCGCTTGGGATTGTGACGAATGGCGATATTTCCTGCGTGTGGATCACAATGCAACGGGGCGCCTTTCGAAAAAATCATGACGTTGAAGATCCGTGCCAGCGTCGCCGACACTTCGGCCCGCGAGATGTTGTGCTCTTTGAAGTAAGGTAGATCATCCACCCTGGCTCCCCTAACATAGTCCATGACCAGAATCCTTTTGTTGGCCGATATCACCAGCGGTATGACGAGTGGGAACCGGGTATGTCGTTCGAAGTACTGCTTCGCATACATTGCGTTCTGCCCTTCCAGCCTGAAATCTAGCTCTTGCGGCAGAGAGAAGTCCATCTCATTACTCAACCACTCCAAGTCGTAGTCGGGGAATGCTCTCTTCAACGTGCGGAAGGTGAATCTTGTCAGGGCCAGATCCAGTGGCACCCACTCTTCGAGGCTGGGATGTTGCACCTTGACCGCCACCCTCTGACCTGTATCCTTCATCACGGCCAAGTGCACCTGCGCCAATGACGCTGCACCAATCGGCTCTCTCGTGAAGTCGTCAAAGTGGTCTTCTATTCGATGGCCCGTGTCTCTGAGGTACATCTCTTCAATGGATTCGTAGGATGAGACGGGGCATTTGTCCTGCAAGGGGATGAAGGTCTCGGTATACTCGGTAGGAAGCAGATATCCCATGGACGAGATGTGTTGGCCCAGCTTTATGAAAATTGACCCATTGGCCTCCATGGCTTTCAGCGCTCGGTCGGCACATCGTTTGTGGCAAGCCTTGAGACTTCTGGTGCGCTCTTCCGGGTCGTCGTGCTGTTCGTTGAGCGTTACACGGTAGCTTGTTCCTGTTAGTCTTTCGTCTGAGAGCCGTGGAGAAAGAAGGAGTCGCCATACTCATTTATACACACCGCCAACGTAGTAACCACCCTTCCGGTCCTCTCTGCAGCGAGCCAGCCATGCTTGATGTCGTCCCCAAAAAATAGTAGACCTGCACCTGTAGATCCACCTGCGGCCGCCCAATACGCAGCCTGGCGCGGCCTCACTAGCTTGACCGGTCTTTGACGAGAGGTGAAGCCCCTGCGTGGTTTGTCGAATGGGTTCTGTAGATGCTTGCAGCGAGGACACGTCCAGGTGGCACGGCCTCTGAGGAAGGCGAGGACGCTTTTGTTGGTTCGCATGAGCGAAATGTGTGGAAGACTACTGACTCGACATAGACGGCAGGATATTGTGGCTTTCGAGCAATAATCGATGCAAGGCAGAGGTCTAATCTCTGGGAACGATGAAGGCCCGTCAAGCTCAGGACCAAGAACGATTGATTGCTCGTGGCATCTGATGATCAGAATTCGGAGGATCGAATCACCGATCACACGACGGCAAAGACGAAGACGAACGAGAAATTTGCGGAGTCGCGTGGAAAGCATGACGTACCCAGCACATGGTTTTTTTCCATCCTTGGGTGGCTTCCAGCATCCTTCTTCCACCAACAATACCTCAAGCAGGCTTGACGAATTGCATGGATTGAGAATAGTATGCGGGCGACGAGTTCTACTGGTTGTTGTGAACGAAGATACCTACATACAGCTTCATGCCCCCCCGTCCTCTAACTTTTCCAACAGCTCTCTGACCAACGTTCTCTTCCCTTCCAGTCTGATCCTCCCCACCATCGCCGGGCGTCGCATGTGTAGATACTCGCTCAAAAAGCTCTTCGTCTGAATCCTCACCCTCTCCCTCCCTTCGTACCCCATCTGCTTGTATAGCAGCTCGCCCTCCGGAGAAGCTTCAATCCAACAGGGCAGCATCAGCGTGTCGGCGACATCATTTCCCCACTGCATCATCATCCGGCCGCACCCTTTGCCCTGATAGTCTGGGTCTGTGAAGAGCAAGAAACAGAGGACGTGACCTTCTGTGCATTCGCGACGGCGGCGAGTGAGGAAGTCCTCCATCAAGAACGCGGCATCAGCTTGCTCCTGCTCGGTTTCGAGGTACGAAAAGGCAGGTTCTTTCGCGCCATTCGTTTGACTTTCGTTCTTCGTTGATTCTTGCTGCTCCTTGGGGGTCACGTAGGTGGGGAAGATCTTCCAATTACTCGCACATACGATTCTTTTCCTCCGCTCCGTCGCAATTGCGTTGCCCTGTTCGTCAAGCACATTCACATCGACCTCGGCGTCCAGATCCTCGATCTTGAGAAACACATCTGCAGGGTCATTCTGCAAGCCGTTCAGGAGCGTCCTCTTCGAGTATGCATAACTTGCAGGAGACTTTCGCCCGAAGAAAACATTGGCCAGCTCGATCTTGCGAAATGACTCGAACATCATGGGGACGATGGCGTCGAGGTCCCGCGGCTCGAGGCGCGAGAGAACGAGATGCATTGTTGGTGGATTGATTGTCTTTGGGTATATGCAAGACTTGTTGGTTGTAACTGTTATTGTTGGGACGCTGATGCTTTTGTTGCTTGTTTGATCGAGTCAAGCATCCACACAATTGTATTATCTTGGGAGAATCGATGCCTTCACCGCTAAGAGATTGTGAGCTTACGCAGTCGCACGGTGTCCCCCCTGTGAGACAGATCCGTTTTCTGTATTGCCTCCCTCGATGACGAGCACAAAAGTTGCTCACGATGGCAACGGAATAGCAGCGCACACCGCAACCCTTAAAGATATCCTGCTGCCTGTGTAGCCACCGGACAAGTGCTTACCTGAAACACTGGTCTGCGTGCAGAAAGTGTGAGTTGCCATATGCGGCAACGTTGGGCATGCAAAGCCACAGGGGACGGGGTAAAAAGCATAAGGACGGAAGAGTGTCGACGCCACAGAGGCACAGCAGCATAGTTGCCAGTAGCAGCTCAGACGTGACAATGCACACACGGAGAGAAAGAGAGGCAAGAGAGGCAAAAGGCACACACTCCAGAGAGATTCTTGTATACCTGGTAGGTACGTTGCCCCTCGGCCTGTCAGCAAGGATCCCTCGAGCCCCTTCAAAAGTTGGGTTCGTCCCGATCATGGTGCGGCGATACGCGCTGTAGATCCGCACATCAAAGCTTGGGTTGAACCTCCTCTCTCCTCTCTTGCTTAAATCAACAGTTCAGTTATCGTTTCTCACATCCACGCAGCGGGTTAGTCAACACCATTGAAATCAAATAAGAGGATATTTCAACGGAAAATGAGGTTGCAAATTCTTTGCATTGGATCGCCTCTCCTATGAAGGCTTTGCTGCCATGATGAGGCCCATAATGGTATGTACCGTTTTCTCTAGTTGTCTGTCTGCATCCAAACCAGAGCGCCTTCAAATGCCCCTTAAAAAAAATACCAGCCATATCGGCGCAAAGGGCCAATACGGTGGTGATCAAGAAGATAAAAACCCTGTTTCCTATTCTCGCCTTCTGCACCGTGGCTAACTAAAATGGGTCGAGCCATATGCTTTTTGTCTTTCATAATTTTCGTTACAATTTCGTCACGCTCGAAACTTAAAGCAGTGTCTGGAGCAACGTCGCTTGTGGCGTTCTCTGTTTACCACTGATGTTGATGTTTTGACGAACAAGCTTCCCGGAAGCACTTTGATTGCGAATTTCGATTGTCGACATGTCAAAAGTCTCTGCACGTGCTTGCTCGGCAAACAGGTGCAAGAGCTCCGTGTGGCGGGTCCGATGAAGGAGTGACATGGTGAGACTCTAGTTCAACCACCATTGGATACCGCTCACACGGCCATTACCGGTGCCGTCGGTGATGGCGTTGAAAAGGATATCAGTGCAGTCAATGGCTCGATCGACGCAGCCCATGCACTTGTCGCCCACGGTGGCCTGGACTGTGGTGCCCGAAGTGGGGTTGTACAAGGTGACCGAGCGACCGCAGTATGGGTTGTCGTTGGACTCGGTTCCCATGAATTCGTAGGGAAGAGCAATCTCATAATCGCTGTTGGTATCGACGTTCCATCCACATGCGCCAAGACCACCATCCCAGTGGGTCACGTCACCCTCGCACGCATCTCCCGAACCCTCGCAGGTACCATCAGTCCCGACCGTGTCCTTAGGTTGAACATTGACCATGGACGGGGCAGCAGAAGAGGAGGGAGCCGGAGCAGATGACGAAGAGGACGGGGCAGGAGCAACAGCCGGAACGACAGCGGGAGAAGTGGCTGGAGAAGCAGCCGGAGCCGGAGCAGAGGACCACGATGAGGACGATGACGGGGCTTCCACGGGAACAACAGCAGCGGTTGCGAGGGTGGATGGAGAATAAGTTGCCGCGGCGAAGACTGCTGCTGGAACAGTGGTGGTAGTGCTGGCAGCAGGAGCAGGAGCCGGAGTAGGATCAGAGGGGTCGACCCAGACGGTGGTGGTTTCTTCGACAGTTACCCACACGATGTCGGTCACGGTGTTGGTATAGATGGCGCGTTTATCGAGCATGGGAACAGCCGCGACCAAAGAAGTCAGCAGCGAAGCCGCGAGGACGATTTGCTTGAGTCCGGCCATTGCGACAGGAGGATGTTTTGAAGTCGATAAGGTTGACTGGAGATCTGGCTCGACAGTGGAGAAAAGGAGTGCCTTTTGGAAGAGCGCTGGTGTTGGAGAGGGGAAGTATCTGGACGACTCTCTCGAGAAAGGCCTGGATATCTTGGTTCTCTGAAAAGAGTGTTGAGCGCTGAGGTGATACTGTCACCGGTGACAAGCCTGTGTCAGGGAAGTAAAGGACTGGTGTTGGAAGAGGGACTAGCCCGTGGTGAATGGTTCAAAGGAAAGGCGGTTCAAAGGATTGGAAGGAGGGAAAGATATTTCCAAGACCAGGGGAGGGAACAAAGAGGGACTGGGTAGATAAAGAGAAAAGACAAATGAGTGACAGGGGAATCGAGAGAAGAGATTTTTTGTTGGTGGGAGCGAATCCTCTTCTGGAGCAAGAAAGAAAAAGCGAGCGATGAACGAGAGAGAGGCAAGAAAGAGTTGTTGGAGAGTGAAGAGAGTCCAGAAAGGTTGCTGTTCAAGTCGTCACCATGCAGCGGGACCCAGACCTTTACAAGATTCCCCATCAGGAGTGAGCAAGGGGGAAAGCCGTTATTGGCCCATCCCTTGATCTAGCATCTGGCCGCCGGCAAGCCCTTTGTTGATGTTTTCCCCCCATCTCCTTGCATTTCCTTTGTGTGTTTGCTAGTCGCCGAGAGCGAGGATCGCGGGTTGGGGACTGCGGACTGCGGACTGGGGACTGCGGGTCGTGGGCCGTGATGAAGACTGCGGTGCTGTAAAGTGCCACTCTGATACAGGGGAGCAGTGGGTGGCATTGACAAGAGCAGGCAAGAGCAAGGCCGGAGCACACCAGGCTGGATACCCTCTGTATGATCCTAGAGGTGCTTGGGTGGTGCTGGAGGCTACTGCTGGGTGACTGTAGGGCCGTGGGAAATTCGGGAGAAACGCCAGGACCTGTCGACCCACTGGGCCCACTGCTCTCCCTCCCTCTCCCTCTCCCTCTCCGAACACAAAGAAGCTTTCAATTATTGTTGTTCGCTCTCGTAGGTGGCGCCCGTTCGAAACGACAGGCCCCTCACCCCCTTCGGTTGAAGCCCAAGAGACCCAGGGGAGACCTACCTAGCTAGGTACCTAGGGTGACCCAGGGACGCCCCTGCTCCCTTTAGGCTTTATGCGCAACCCCCCGTCCCCCAACTGGGCGCCGTCTCGTGCCCCGATTCGCCGCCTGGAAAACGTGTCTTCAGGTACAGCCGAGCCTAGTCCCCAACAGGCCAAGCCGTGATGACATGTTCCCCTGGTCCCTGCCTGTGGGTGCCTGTGGGTGCCTGTGCCTGGCCATTTGCCCTTTTGCTGCCTGGGATCTTCTTTCGCTTGTCAAGCCTCCCGTGGGCCGGCAGACTCTGCAGACTTTGCAGACTCTGCACCCCTGGACCCATGAGCAGCACTGCGCACTCAAATCCCCTCTTACAGCCAGCAATCGTGTTTCAGACCGACGCCTTTTGGGCCATGAAGAGCTGCATTTGTCCTCCTTAAATATCTCCTGTTTCCTGCAACTCGAAAGGAGATGCGTCCACGTCGCCAGCCAGCAAACTTGCTGCCACGCGGCCACTCGCCCACTCGCAGTTTCCAGCGTGATGCGCCGGGACGAGACTGCATCGATTCCTGTCCTTTTTAGCCGATGTTCGATTCGCTAACGGACTTCAACGAGGACACACTACGGAAGCGCTGCCCGCATCGAAAAGAAGAAGAAAAATATTCCAATGCGACTTCAAGATGGCGACAGAGTGGGAACTCTCCCAAGGTACGGCAAATGGCCTTTCAATGGCGGTATGCAGGAACCGCAGCCACTTGCGCAGAGAAAATCCTTTTTGCCTAGCCAGGTACTACTGTATAGGCTTCCGCCCTCGGGACATGCTCACGTCCTGCATCCTGCGTCCCCACCAGCATCCGGACTCCATTCAGCGCGCGGCTGCCAAATGCCAACTGCATTTCTGAGCATTGCTGCTTTGGTCCTGCAGCTGCCCGTGGCGCCGAGTCAAAAGCAACCTGAAGTGCCGTTTTGACGGGTTGAACCCGGGTCTGTTGGGCGGGCCCCCATCCAATACGATGCCCGTTGACTCGAAACCGAGCCGAGTCTGAGAAAAATCCAAAACTCTCCCGAATAGCTGGATTTTCCACGTGCTGACTAGGTATCTGAACTAACCTCTGGCGGGAAGTTCGCTCTTCCCATGTCAACCAGCATGCGCAGTGCCTAGAACGACTACACAATTTTTCATCACGCCTATCAATGTCGCTATAAACCCGAGTACCCTTGGTACATGTTCGTCAGTGCCGGCTCCGGTTTGTTCAGACGTCGCCCTACCATTCGCTCGGTCGCCTCCGTGATGGATTCGTTGGAATCCCCACCTCGATGGAGTCGATATCCACGGAAATGTCAAGGAGGTATGTAGACTCTGGCGCGATCGTTGCTGCTGTTCTGTATCCTACGCAGCCTCAACAGTATGCGCTTGCTTTCCATCCTCCCAAGCCTCTCACGCCACAGTGCATTTCTCTTTTTCCTTTTGTCGACACTATGATCAGGGTCGGGATGCGTTAGCCGAATCAGAAGTGATGGCTCTACAGCGTGAGCGATGCCTTAATCCTAACAGCAGATGTGCCATTTTTCCATTGCACTGCAGGGCCTTGCCGTTTTGATAAGACTCTTCCTCGGCAGAAGAGGGCGTGCACCTTCAAACCCTCGGGATTCGAGCTGCATGGGGTTGCTGAACTGCGTCATGGCAGAAGAATCAGGATTCAGAAACCTGCTTTCTCACGCTGATCTCCTGCGAACGGAGTTTCGGTCGTTATGGATTGGAGGACAGTCTTGTCCATCAGACAGCTCTTCTTGAGACTTCGCCACTCACCGGGGCAAGCCTCGGGGGTCTTGGACCGCAACTGTTGTCGTACGCGGCGAGGGAATGATGCGATGAGACCCGGTAGGCGAGCTTCATAGATGGTGAGGAGAGCTTTTGTTACAAGACCAATGGTAAGCACCGTAGCGGTCAGCTGAGACCAACTCAGGACTGTCGGCATTGCAGGGAAGTTGACTATACAAGTTGATTGCGATGTGGTGGAGTTCTCAAGAATCAGACCTGCAGAAGTGGAAGAAGAAGAGCGAGGAATGCGAGTTAGACGATAGACACACACTCTCTCTCTTCTCCCCGAGGAAAATGCTCTTTGTCGACTGGACCGCCTTGGCCGCGTAAGGGCATTTGTAGTGTCCCAACGCATTGCTGCTGCTGCTCCTCGCAGCTGTGAACTGCAGCGACTTCCCTTGCCTGCCACGATGTGATAATCACGAGCGGCTAGTATAATGAATGTACGCCATGACCAAACGAGCATTCGCACCCTAAAGCAGGGGCGCCATCTCTTCCGCCTGCGTATGACTCGGCGAATATGCGAAGAGACCTGGGAAGGGTACTACGTTATTATAGTATGGAATGGATCGATCCAGTTTTACGTCGCGTCGCTGTCCCACTATAGCTCACACACAGGTCATCAGCGTATATATGTATATGTATGTATATATGTATATGTATGTATATATGTATATGTATGTATATATGTATATGTATGTATATATGTATATGTATGTATAGACATATATATATACAGGTAGATAAAGAGAGAGAGAGAGAGTAGCAAGCACTAATTGTCTCCTATCTATATTGCATGCACTGCACCTTCACCTTTAGGTTATTTATTGGTTATGTCATCTACACATTATTTGACTTGGACTTCCCAAAGCATTTGACTACCAGCTGCCAGCTGCCTAGGAAGGTAGGAAGGAAGGAACATTGCGATACGGATTCCGAGTTGAGCTGATGAGTTGAAAGTGAACCCGAACCTGAACATGTACATGATAGAAGTGATGCGTTTCGTTCATACCTAGATGGTCTCGGGGAAGAAGGTTGAACACTTTGAACAGACATGGCACCCCATGGTATAGTAGTAAGAAAGTGGTTTGCATTGCCGCTGTCAAACGGATTTTGTAACTCTGGACCTCCATGCAGAATATCGAGGTAGTCAGACCAATACCACGCATACTATAAGCGTCCGACCCACCAGCAAACAAGCCCGCTTGAACGCAGCAAAGAAATGCACTGTGGTGAAAACCAAGACACAATACCCACCCTAACTCTCCGGGAGGAGCCGTGTTTATATCTTCCTCATCATCGCGTGATAGTCATCGAGACCATCGTCCAGGCCTTGCTCCTCCCAGGCCGGCCCGTGTCGACCACTGATCGTATCTGTTTCATGATCGTTCGCGTGGCCTGTGACCGAAGAGCCCGTGTATCTACGATCCCTGGAATCGAGCTGACCACTAGAACCGCTGCTGGCACTGGCTTCCGACGCGTCTTCATCCGGGGGCCACGGAGCCAGTTCTGCAACATGACCTTTGGATTGTTGCTGTTGTTGGACCGGCACAGGTTTGGGGAAGCTATTCTTCTCATCCGCAAAGTCCATCGTAAGCACTGCAGAGGTTGGCGTCTCTACCAGGTTCCCGCTTTGCCGTTCAATGTGTTCCACAGAAGGCGACTCCGACCGCGGTTTCCGTTTTCGTCGTGCAATGATGCCCGGTAGACCAAAATGCTGTAGCTTTTCGTCTTCTTCACTTCTTGGGATTTGCTGGTTTGGGGTACTTTCTGCACGTCGTTTGGACCGATTGCCGTGGACGGGATCGACTTGTATTCGGGCCTGCGGCACCAAATTCAGGTAGAGTGGGAACAACGTTCCAAACACAGCAACAGCCAACGGGACACAGTAAGAGTATCTTAGGTCGGATCCTTTGGCAACCGCCCACTGAACAGGTGGGAAGACTGCTCCACCAGATATTGCAGCCGTGATAAGTGCAGACCCGGCCTTTGTATGCCTGCCAAGTCCACGCATTGCGATGGCGAAGATGATGGAGAAAATGCCGGCCTCGAAGAAAAAGGTGAGCATCCCAATGGTGGCCGCAGCATCTCCACCCAGATGCATATTAAGAGCCAAACAGACAATGAGGCCCACATAGAGGCCCATCAAAATCCACCGGGGCTTCAGTACGTAGTTGAGAAAAGCGGCCACAAATCGTCCAACTGCAAAGACGGTGTGGCCCACAGTCTGGAAGTCGAATGGATGGAGATTTGAAGCCGGCTTCACGGCCACAATCAGCCCCTGTATATTGTTCCCGACACATTCTTGCGCACCAACATAGCACCATTGGCTGAAGACGGCGAGCCCAAGCGTCACATATACCACCTTCCACGGGCCAATTTTGGCAGCGTACGCTCCATGACGCTGATCAGCGAGCTCCTCCAACTGTTCGTCGGAAGCTTCGGGAAGCGGAACATAGTAAAAGACAACAGCCAATGCGAAGACAAACAAAGCGATGCCTAGATATGTCCATTGCACATCCACCAGAGAAGGGGCATTGTGCACACTTTTGAACAAAACCTTTGTCGCCAGAAGCGGTGAACAGACTGTGCCGATGGCTTGGAAGGCTTGCGACAAGTTCAATCTGACCTCAGCATACTCAAGCGGTCCGCAAAGAGCGATATAAGGATTGGCCGCAATTTCCAAGCACGAAAGGCCAAACCCGACAATGCAGTTGGAGACCACAAATGCTGAGTATGAAAGTAAGACTGCCGACGGCCAGAAAACCAGGGTCCCGCACCCATAGACAGCCAAGCCTACAATCATAACCGCTTTGAAGCCATATCGTTGGAAGATGAAGTGACCTAGCGTCAAGGGCCCCGCGAAATAGCCCCCGTAGTATGCCGCGTGGAGACCCAAAGCCTTGCCTGGCGAGACTTTAGCCGCAGCCTGAAACTGCGAATTGAGAGTGTCCAGGAGCCCATAGGCGAATCCCCAGAGGAAAAAGATAATTGTGACCACTGCAATCGGCCAAGCACTTTGTCGATTGGAAAGTCTCAACATATTTCGTTTTCCTGACATGTTCACGAATCCGAAATCTGAGACGGCGCTTTTGTCTGTTGCTCTTCGCGAGAGTTTCCCGGCGTTTGACAACGAAGGTCCGGTATGTTCTTCCTTGCTGGGCTCAGCCAGGAAATTCAGGAATCCCATCTTGTCACCCTCCTCATCTCCATAGTATTCCTTGACAATAGGTCTTCTGAAAGCAGCCGGGTTGTTGAGCATTGACACATTGCCTCTGGGCAAATCAGGTCGTGGACCGCTTTCATTCGCTTTGCCCAGGTCAATGCTGTTGCCGGACGTCAGCTCGTCCCCGGCATCTCTGATAAAGCTCGGCAGGAAGCGAGCAAACAAAGGCTTCAAACTGGGCACGCATGCGCAGATGATGCCGATGCAGACTTCAACGGCCGACCACATGAAGCTCAGACTTGCATACCAGGAAAAGTCATTTTCTTCGACGATGCGACTTGGGCTCCCACCTGTGCCATCCACAACCTTTAGACGATTGAGCGAAGCCTGCTGCAGGTATGCAATGCGAACGACGTCGACAACTGCGACAAAGGCACCAAAGGAGAAAGTTGCAATCAAGATGATCTTTTGTTTCCGAGGCAATCGCATTCCGGTCAAGATTGGCATTGGAAGGAACAGAAGAGCGATATCAGTGATGATGTTGAGAGGGGCCGAAGAGAGATACAGTGTGACGATGTCGGTGCAACGGGCATTTTCGGGTGTGGGATAGAGGTAGCCCGCTGCGACTGGCGAACACTGGAATATATTGAAAAAGGTGAGAGCAGTTCCGGCAATGTTGACCACGGCAAGAGTCAACCAGTTGCACCACTTGAAGACGGGATCGACGTCCTTGCTCATAACTGACAGGAAGAAGACGATGATGGAGGTTTTGGTCAGCATGAGCGAAGGGTTGTAGAGGATGGCAAAGGCATATTCAGCCTTCCGTAGCGCACTGAATGCGTCGTCGGGAATGTCTTGCTTGTGTTTCCCAAGGCCAAATCTGACGGCTACGCATATCGACGTCGAAAATCCCACAGCCAAGATCCATGCTGCCAGAATCCACCAGTCGTCTTGTTTGATAGATCTGATCAGCCACGCCCGGGTGTAAAAGCGAGCCGCGACAAAAACCGTGGCCAAAACCGTTATGACAATAGTGACGGCCGAAGTGGCCGGACCTCTGTCTGGAACCATGGACAGGGCAGCGGTCGCTGTTCGACCACGCAATCAATGATGGGTCGGTCGCACTGTGAACCTTGCAAGCACGCTTGATTCGAGCCCGTCATAATCGCAAAAAAGCTCTTCGAGGGACAGAAAAGCCCTGCGACATAATCCTCATCGGCGTCGGGTCGATAACAGAGACCATATCGAGCAGCCAAATGTCCAGACGTATGAAGATGAAGTTGAAAGAGCGCAGGAAGCTAGAGAGATTGTTTGGCTTCTGCCACACGGCATTGCAGATCATGGGCTCATGACCGCCACTCCATCCCGCCCTATGAGGCGGGCCAGCCATTCTTTGCGGAGGGGAAGGAGGGTGGGAAGCCGCCAAAGACATTTCGCCGTCGGGCTGGTCATGGTGGTAAGGAAGGGGTGGAAGAATGACCGACCACGCACGGGATTGGAGCATTCCTCAGCTCCCTCGTTCAAACACCGACAGGGCAACGGCAAGCGGTAGGCCAGAGGGAGGAGGCATGGAGATCTTGTTCGGTTGGGTGTTTTCGCGCCCTTTTCCGTTTGGTGGATGGAGGGTCGAACACGAGAGACTACCTAGGATGGTGACGAGCAGGCTGCAATTGCGGGGAAGTTGACTCGGCGGTTGGATTTAATTAGTGCAAGGTCAGATGTTCTCCAGGCATTGTTCCAGGGGAGCCCCGGCCACCCCCGGCCACCCCCGGCTGCCTGGCGAGCTTTACGAGCCCCAAAGGTCCCTATTTCTCCGCGTCCGGAGAAATTCAACTCAACAAGCAACCACCGTGGCACAAGAACCTTTTCCCAAGCGACTCGTGAGTCACCAAAGCACTCCTCTGGCATCGCAGTTTATTTTGATGACCAGATTATGGGAAGACCAAACAGGCAATGGCTGATATAAGAGAGTTGGGTATCACATTCACTAACTTTTCACCGTCACATCCACCAGAGTTCCAGTAGTAGATCCTCTAGGAGTCCGGGCCGTCATGTGGGAGTGGGTGCCATGACCTCTCAGCAGCACATAGATGCCAGTCTACCTTTGACCCCTGTACGAATCTCCTCGCACACCCGCACCCAGCTGGTGCTCGGGACCGGACACAATCGGTACGTAGGGCAAATCATCGCTACCCGTATGTACCAAGTCCTCGTTCTGTTCAGCCTCGCCAGTTCCGGCCTCTCTCTTCTTGCTGATATGTCTCCCACCACTCTTGAGGCGCAGCTTGTCCGCGGTGATAAGTTCCTCGCCCCTTGGCGGAGTCCATTTGCTGCTCTTCCAAGGCTTGATCTCGAGGAGGAACATAGTGTCAATCTCTTCCAAGGAGCGACCTGACGTCTCGGGCAAGCAGAAGTAGACAAAGAAAACAGCAAACAGATTGCATCCAGCAAAGACATATCCATATGCATAATTGATGTCGCCTGTGATGAAAGGCGTGAAGAAGGCGATGAGGCTGTAAAGTCGTTAGCAAAGATACTCGATAGAATAGTTCTGGCATAGGACGCACAAGTTGAAAAGCCAGTTGCTAGCGGCGCAAAGAGCAATGCACTGCGAGCGATATCGCGAGGGGTAGATCTCAGCGGTCACAGCCCAAGCCATCTATGAAAGATTGTTAGCTTACGTGGGCCTGCACAGATCAAAGATAGCAAGAGGTTCCACAGCTGGATCATCCCAGGAGACGAGTACTCACCGGGCCCCATGTGGAGGCAAACGCCGCAATAAAAAGACAGGAGAAAATGATCATCACGTAGCCGATCGTCTGGTTATTTGTACCATCGTTGTCCTGAAGGGCAAATTGACCCAAAGAAGCAAAGATCATGAAACACATAAACATCCAGGCGGCTCCTATCATGAGGCATTTGCGGCGTCCGAACTTTTCGACAAAGTAAAGTCCGGGGAAAGTCGTGCCAACATTGACGGCGCCTGTGGTTTGGTTAGCAAGACGGAACCCGCAAATAGTGGGTGTTGGGCTTACCAAGGATGATCTGGGTAACATAAGAGTTCGACAGACCCACGGACGCGAAGACCGTCGTCCCATAATAGAAGAAGTAGTTGGCACCGGTGAGCTGCTGCAGGGCCTGGATGATACACCCCAAGATGACCCGGTAGAGCATCCTCGGACCTGTGAAGATCTCCCAGATCGGATGATCTCCACCCTCGATTTCCATTTGCAGCTTTTCTTGCATTTCCACCAGCTGCTCTTTGACTACCCGGTGCCTTTCGGACACTCCATGGAACTTGGCAATGCTTGTGGTGGCAGGATCAATCCTATCATTGCGATAGTCGTGACGGGGAGTTTCTGGGAAGAACAAAATACCAACCCCCAAGACTATCGCAAACAGAAAGCCGATACCCATGGGGATCCGCCACGACGCTGTGTTGTTGATGGTTTCAGTTCCGAAGTTGATCAAATTTGCGATAAGGATACCGATGGTGATGAAAAGCTTGAGGTCGCCTGTTAGCACACATTGATAAACGTTTCCAGGATTCAACACAGTACCTGATAACAACACACAATAGCTCCGCGCACGTGGCGAGGGCTACTTTCTCCTTGGTATGCCGGAACCATCACTGAGAGACCTCCAATGGCCAGTCCAGCGATGATACGGCCAATCATGACTTCGTACCAATGACCTGAGCTTGAGCCGATCTGCACAGCAACGCCAATGCAGAAGATTATTGTCCAGAAGCAAATCGAATATTTACGACCAATGGCCGGGATGTTGGCAACTGGGCCGGAAACCAGAGCACCTATCAGAGTGCCGATAGACAACTATTCTCTCGTCAACATTGGAAGAGTAGGAAATGGATGGTCGCAATGCTCACCATGCCAACTATCAACCCCGATCGAACATTGCTGAAGCCTAGGGGATTTTTTTGGTCTGCAAAATTACGAAGAAAATCTTGCATTTCCAAAAAGCCCGAAATCTGGCCGGTGTCATAACCAAAGCAGAGGCCTCCAAACGAGACCAGGACGGCCATGAAGAAAGTCCTCAAGGTGAGGAACGGCACCTTGGATTCATCGTCAAAAGGACCCTTTTCTGTCTCGACGTCGACGGTATCTCCATTCTGAGTGAATGAAGACCGTACCGAGTCTCCACGTCGAGAAGTCGAGGGGTTCTTCTGGAAGAACCGTTTGATCGCCATGAACGATAGGGATAAGCTATTATTGGGGGCCTCTGGTGTAGTTCTGGCCTAGCACATATGCGGTAGAAGGTTTCGTCGACAGAAATGAAGCCCCTTACCTTATGTACCAAGACGAAGGCAATGTTCTCAGTCTTGGGCGCGAGAAGCCAACGTCATTACTAGCCGGACGTTGTGGCATGGTAGCATTGGCGGCAAAGCTTGGGGGTCCAGGAACAGCGGTAGCAGACTTGTGTTTGAGAAGCCCACCGTGGTCCACACAGCGTGACAGCCCAACCATGGCCAGAGATTCACAGATTCTGCAACTTCGACGTCATGCGTGCGAAAGCCTTGCCAGACACGTGCACCACAAGGCTTTGAATTTTGCCTCCACCACCACCCCGAGGAGGCAAAAGTCGGATTCTCGAGGTGCGCGGCATCTGTGTGGTTGCTCTTGTATAGAAGCCTGGTTCTCTTTCTTTTGGTCTGGTCTTCACATTATCTGTTGGCGGTAACAATCAGGAACACATGCCATCCCACGACCATTGAGAACTTGCTCGGACCTTGTCGAGCTGGAAGAAAATTCCTGTGTGGGAACTTACACGGTTTTGGTGACGGGTCGATGACGTCGCTGACACATAGAATCTGGCAGGCCAACGCGATTGAGATCCACTTTCTTGGGCATCAGGATCGCAATTTGCCGTCCACCGCTTCAGCAGCTCAATCATTGTTCGCAGTATCTGATCGACAGGGCTATGCTCGTCTGATGATCTACACTCCAACACTCCAAGCGCCGGAGCCTCATCGCAATTCGTAGCCGGGTGAAGCCGAAGCTTATCGTTCCACCACAGCACAACACACAGGATCTGTGGTCGATGGAAGAGCTGAATATCATTGCCCAAGCAGCAACATGTGCCATTGACCATTGGTGCCTGTGGGTAGCATGAGGGATGTTGGAATCCATTTCCACTCCATAGCGACCTCCCGTAGGTAGAAGGTCGTCGTGTTATCACACCAGTAGCACGCCTAAATGTCCAGCACGGTCAGGTATCGGTTACCGAAAACATCCTTCCTCTCGCCATATATCAGATGGGTTTCTGTCGACCATACACCCATTTCGCTCTGATCGTCCATACACTCGCGATCACACTGCCGTTTCGCTCAGTTGGATTGTCTTTTCTTGGCTTGGGACAAGAGTAATGCTTCCGAAGCTGTTAAGCGTATTGCTGAAGCTCGAATGAAAGCGGTTGAAATGCGTCAAGTCCTCCTCTCTGTAGCGTAGATTTTACAGGGTATTCGGCTATTGAAGCGGCATGGGTGGGCAGGTCCATGCCCGCCGCAAAGCGCCTGCGAGCCAGAGAGCTTCTTCCAAAGAACAGTAACAGTCAAGTGCCGTTCTTATTCTCGAGGTTGACTCTCCTTCAGCTTTTGCAGGGCTGCTGAACCTCGATAGGCTTCGAGCACACTTTCGTTCTCGGTCCGCGGCGTGCCAGTCTCTTCCCTCTGGTCTGCGCCCAGCGGCTTCGCTTTCTTCTCTGTGAGAAACTTCGACTCTTGTTTGGCATCTGCTCTGGCATCTCTGAAAAGCTCATAGCCTTTTGTGCCTTCGACGGGGTCCAATAAACCGTGTCTGCGCAAGCTCTCACGGCGCATGTCAAGCTGGCCGCCGTCGGCTTCTCGATGTAGTTTCGCGTTCCGTTTTGCGGCTCGTATAGAGGTAATTGCGTAGGTATAGAGAAGGCCGGCCATAATTACTGCCGCGATAGGCGCGGTCACGGTCTGCAGGGCAGGATCAGCTTGGGAGGAACGGGGAATCGATCATATGCTGATGCGAATGAACGTACTCGCGGGTTCCAAACGGAGCCCTTTGGTTTCACGATACGAGCCATTACTCAAGTTGACCTTTGCGATGACTTATTGGTGGCTAGAGCTCTGAGGTCAACAGATCGAGGCCAACACGAAACAGCAAGAACTTGAAGCTGGCAAACAAGCAGATTCTTTTGGTGCAGAACGTGTGCATGATTTAGGCGAGGACGGGTTTGGCTCTGGGCCATTTCTCCGCATTTCACAAAAGCTCACACCAGTGGGAGCCAGCGAGCCAGCAAGGTACCTACCTAGGTAGTAATAGTAGTAGACCAAGGACCCAAAGGGGCCAAGGGGCGCCTGAAGTCGGCTCGCTGGCTGTCGCCACAACCTTGAAGTTTACATCAGCATCTGTGAATGTCGGAAGTAGATGTCCCAAATGGTGTATTTGTTATGGTCTGCAGGGGAGAGGTGGCTAATAGTATAACAGTGCTGAGGGGTGCCAGTACAGTCCTTAGCTAGGTAGCTAGTAAGTGGTAGGCAGCAGACGCCTAAGTGGCATGAGAACTACTATCATTCAAGTTGCCTGTGCATTGCAGCCAGACAGCACCTGGGCACTGTTCACTACTACTACCTACTTAGGTACCTAGGTACGAGGTACTATTGCTTCTGCGTGCAAGTTTTATCGCGCATGACGGTTCAAGTTCCGTAAGATGATTCCGCCATTGCGGTCGGCCTCACGGTGCTCCAAAACACCGCAAACACCACTTCTCACCTTCCTCTTCCAAGTCAACCATGGTCCCAATCCCAATCTAGAGATTATTCCTCGTCGAACAGAGCCACCAGTGCTACGACCCCAATGGACACTGACATCTGATAAGACCTTCCCCCTTCCCCACAGAAGACGCCCGGGTTGGTGCCGGTTACCAGCACAGCAGAAAGAGGCAGGAGAAATACTCGGTACAGTAACCAGTTGAAGAACAAGGAACAAAGAGCAGGGATCTGACGTGGGCGGCTTTGCTGACCTCATCGCCGCGCATCGTTTCCTTCGACCATCGCCCACCCAGCGCCCAAGCATCGAATCACCATCTAATCAGCGGATCAGCTAGGAAACCTGTAGCCAGCACCTATGCACTCTATCGACAAATCAAGGCAGATCTAATCAAATCGAAGCCTAGTGAGCCTGGCCAGACACCACAGACCTGCAGTCTTGGGTCATTGATTGCCTGGGACTCCCACCCCAAAAGGACACGGCCACTGCTTCCGTCGCGTGATCTCCTCCCCTCTAGAAGGGAGTCGAAGGTTGACTTGCTGCTTCTCTAGTACGCACGAATAGGCACCTTGCTGCGAGCCGAGCGCGAAAAACCAGGCACCGCTGGCGACAAGATATCGTGGCTGTGTACCATCGCTTTCTCGCTCTTTGTCAGGGTCCGGCAGGCACATCACACATTATCACTCAAGACTTGCCGCTTCCCATAACAAGTTTCACGAAAGTCTCTCGAAAGTTTCCCTTAAACTCCAATTCTGTCACCTCTCTCTACAAAATCCATATTCCTCTCACATTTTCCAGAACCCTCACCTATACCTCCAGCATTGAAATCAATCGATATCTCACTCTGCTCTCTCTCGGCGCAAACCCCTCATCTTGTCCCCTGTCAAGACCTGACCACCAACCTTGAACTGTGCTACGAAATCAGCGCACGAGAGCTTATTCTTCAGGCGACCGCCTCTGCGACGACAAATACAAGTCAGCTTCTCTCCCTCCTTCTCCGGACAGTTTGTTCTGTCTACGCTTTGATCAAAGCCTACCCTATCTATCGGAACTGCCGAACCCCACCCTTCTCCAATCGCGGCGAGATACCCCGAGGCAGTCATCCTTACAAACGTGAAGGAAGTCCGCCACCATGACATCCCTGATCTTTGGCTCGATTTGGCTGGGCCACAAGGGTATCGTACAGCATAAACGCGAAAAGCAGCGGCAGAAAAACTATGAAAGATGGGAAGGCCTCCGTGACGAGTATGACGAACAACGGAAAATAAACAGGGAGTCGAGATCTCTCGACATCCAACGCACCGGGTCAGTCGTGGACTATGACAAACCCATCTTGACTCTCCGCGATCAACAAGAAGCGAACGATGCCCGTACGAGCTGGCGGCCTCAGGAAGCATGGGAGGATGTCCCCGAGAGGAGGGCCAGTGTTGAAGTCACATCTGGTTCGGGCTTGAGACCGCTGCCCACTCATAAAACGGGGTCCACTTGGGATGAAGGGTTGCCGCAACCCTTGAGAGTGAGCAGGCGCAATTGGGACGACTATCAAACACCGGTGAGCAGGAGCAGCAGTCTCAGAAACGCCAGCGGCCCAGGTACACCTCGTGACGGTAACTCCAGCAATGCCCCGTCGGTCCACAAACAGTCTCCTCGGCTGGACGCGCCCGCCCCTGCTAGCACCACTGCCTCTCATGCACATGCTTCCAGGAGCGCTAGCATGCCTGCGGAGATGCTGCAGCATGAGACCGTTGAACCGATTGAGCATGCAACCCCCGGCGGGCGCATGGCAGAGTTGATTGAAATGAGCGTCCCTCAACAGCCAGCGCCGTACACTGGCCAGGCGCCACAAACGTATGCCTCCTACCAGCCTCAGCCTTACTTGGCACCGGCACCGGCGCCCGTTGCTCGACCCGCCGATGGAAGTATGCCGGAATGGTGGAACAGGTCCTGAGAGAGGTTCATGGGGCCTTGAAGAGCTGAATTTGATTCAGAGACATGGGAACATGGGAGGAAGCGAGGGGGATCATTCGCACCCTTGCTATCCTTATTCACACCCTCAGTCACCTTACGACACTTCAATATATGGTTGTCTATTATCGGCTATCACTGTCCACTCTCAGTCCTCAGCGACGGCGTTTCTGTCCCGGATACCTAGAACTTTGATGATAAAAGCATCGAGTGGTATGGTCTAGTGTGAAATCTCATGGAAGGCAGACAAAAATGGAGGCCACTCCGGAAACTCCAAATACTAGATTTTCCCTTTATTACGAGACGGTTCCATCCGGAGAAGGACGGAGAGCGAACAGCGGCGAGGGCTAACTCTGGGAGAAGAAGACACGGACCGACCAGAAGATGGATTCACTTTGGTCTGATTTGGGGGGCTGATATATGGAGTATCTCTGGTTTGAATCTGTGGAGATATGGAGACAGGTCAGAACAGGGCAGAATATCTATTTAGGCAGAATTGCTTGGTTACTGTTGTGGTATTTGCATCTTTATTGAAGACCTCAGATATTCTTCTTTCCCGTATCCTTAACCCTTCCAGAGAGAAGACCAAGAAGGCTATAGATGGGAGTAAATACCCAGGTACCTAGGTGAGCTCCACCAGAGATTCTAACTTGTTGCTTGATAGACGATATTTGGTGGTTCTTTGCGTTCTCTGTGTGCGTGTGTTCTTATATAGCTACATACGTTCCTAACTATTTAATATACCTTCGTTTCATCAGTGCCTAGGTACCTACCTAGGTACCTATGCACCCTGAGCTCCGTCGGTGGTACCAAGGTATTTAGTAATTGATACGGAGTATTAAGTACCTACCAGGTAGGTAACCTCGTAGAATTGGGATCTTCCCTTCCCTCCCGCCCCCGAAAGCTTTCTTCCCGCAATCTCCTCACCTCTTGGGATCGTGTTCATCCCTGCATACATACCCTACCTTAGGTACAGTAGGTATAGGTATTTTCATGTTCATGGCCATATTCATGTCCATGCCCATATTCATGTTCATAACCTACCTAGGTATATATGTGTCCATATCCTCACTATGATACCTAATTAGTCCTCCATAGGTACTCCGTGCTCCGTAAGAGTATTACACAATGCGTCCATCGCATTTTGCGGCAATAGGGGACTGCACCTGGTTTAAAGAGAGAGAGAGAGAGATTGACAACGGGAGAATTTTGACTTTTTGGCTTGCGTGATTTCTACACGGAAAAGGCCTCCTCCCTTACACGCAGGCATGCCCGCTCGCCCGCTCTCATTTCCTCTGGCGGTCTCAAATTGGTCCGCCACGTGTATGCAATGAGCACACACAGTTCAGGGCCTCCGCTCCATCACTCTTCGCCGAATTTCATAAAGGTAACATGCGTTCCCGCCATCCGGATGATATACGCGCATCATACCCGCCCAAGGTAAGCAAGATAGTTCTGGTGGAGGAAGATCCCCGTTCCTCCCGGGAAATATCAATTCCTTGTTTTGCTGGAGTCTCCCTGCATCTGGAAGAATGGAATCCCGAACTCTTAAAACAAGAAGCTTGAGTCTGTTCTATGCGGCGTTTCCGGGTTTCTCTTCTGTATCAATGTGCTGTATACGAAGATGTGATCAGCAAATGAACTCTCGTACTTTCACGAAGACATAAATCAACCATGAAAACTGGTTGGAATGGGCCAGAGAGCCAGAACGGCGACAACAGAGAAGGGGCTGATCCAACATAGGACATGAGAGTTGGAGAACGCTGAGGTACTTACCCAAACGACATAGTTCGGCAATCCTACAACCTGATATCCTGCCCGTTTGGCCATCTTCGCGAAACCCTCAGTCTCGGCTTGGTTTTCAAAAGCGTAGCAGGGGAAGTTAATCCCTAGATCCAAATGTCAGCACAGGCATGTCACACCACACATTCGTGTTTCTGGATTGCAGGGTGTATAGTCCAAATACTCACCAGATCGATGGACATCGGCCTTGACCAAAATATTAACTCCACCAATACCATCCAATTCAATCTCTTCATCTTTGTTGTTTCTCCAATCGCCCATCCTGGCCATGTACGTTCTTCCGGTATCGTATTCCTTATACCCTTCTGCGAGCACAACGTCTTTATCGAGCGAAGCAGCGAGTCGACGGCCCTTGTCGGATTCGATCCAGCTATTGTAGTCGAAGCGCCCTTCGATGTCACGTCCGTTTTCGTATCGGTGGAACCAGATATCTGTTCAGCGAGCATTAGACAAGTCCTGTCATTTTGGATAAAGGCAAAGGTCATACTTGGGACCAAAACATCTCGATCATGGGCAACAAAGTCCTCAATGATCTTCTTGGGTGAATCTACGATATCAACATCGCGCCAGTACACCCAACTGTGTTCGGGCTTCAACGCCGCTGAGAGCAAATAATTCCTTGCTCTTCCCATTGCCTTTCTTCGCGGGCCCTGGGCGGCGAATCCATGTCTCGATTCCACGCTCATGTCGAGGTTCGAGCCAAAATCCTTTTCGACAATGAGCACGCTGTGGAAGGGGATTTTGTCGGTCCTCTGTTGGATGCGATTCAGCTCGGAGGCTAATACTGCAAGGGTGTCATCGACAGAGTCGCCAACAAGGAAAGCCAGATCGATTAGGTCGTGCGGATACGTGAGTTCGGAAAGCAAGTCAAAGTACTTGATGAGGTAGGGGGCGGCGTCGCGGAGAGGTGTGAGGATAAGAATGCGTTCGCGGTTGCTGAGTGCTCGCGGCGTGGAGACAATGGGGTTGAGATCGATACGGTTGATGGTGCTGGCGTTGACTTCATAAGGTTCGTGGTGGTTGAAGAGGACGGGCGTCTGAAGGTGTTGGTTCCAGGCGACCATTTCATTATTCGACATTTGCGTGGGAGGCTTTGAGGGGCCGAAGCAATAGAAACTAGCAAGGTCACATAATGTCAGTCACCCGGTCTTTCATCTCAAGTTTGAAGGCATCCCGTACTTTGACATCTGTTGTGTAGACACGGTTATCCCCCTCCATAATAAGACAATCAAGCCCGTGAGGGCAACTGCGACCAGAAATCGGGTCCGGGTCAAGAACATTATTACGGCTTTCCAAGGGGGCAGCCTGGCTTTGGCGGACTTCCAGGTCACGCCGCCTTTGGGAAGAAGCATTTTGTGAAGGTCAGGTTATTGTACAAGAGAGAATCGAATGGGCTGTGGAATGAAGGCCAAGAAAGGGAGAGGAAGGGATGGCGTGGCAGTCCGGAGGGAGGTGACAAGCTCCTCGCTAGGAGGACGTCGTTGTTGTCGCGGCCAGATTGAATTCGGTGCTGCTGATTGCGATGAACGAAACGAGCGGAATGGCCTTGCGCATCAAGGCCCGACGGAGAAGGGTCGAAGGTGTAGGAGGAGGGTAGGAGATAGCAGGCTGAGGGTGCGATTGGGACGACGGCTGACGCAGCGCGACTCGGGCCGGAATCAAGGGTTGCAAAAGGAGTTCTGAGCGGCTGAAGCCAATACTGGCAGAGTGTGAAGGAGAGCTGGAACTTGACAGACTCGGATGCAAGGGATGGTGGTTGCGGCAGTGGAGTGGTGGTTGAGAAATGCGGACATCAATCTGGACCTCTCTGTCTCTATCTGATCCTTTTTTCCCCAGCACCTGCAATTAGCCTCAGCGGCCTCTTTGTACCTAAGGGCTAAGGGCTTAGGACTCACTAGAGTCGCTACCACCGCGCGAACCTGCGGAAGGGCCCCGATTAGGCTTAGCTCACTCCCTAGCCATTTCCGACCCCCGATATCAATTGGCACATGTGCGGGCACGTGGTTGCATATATACCTCCTGGTACCTACTACCGTTCGCCTAGTACCGGTACTAATACTAACACCCGCGAAGGTTCGATAATACAGTTGCCTACCTAGGTATATATCCAGACCTTGATAATACTACATTTTGCATCATCGTCATACCATCATCCCCGTCAGACGAGCCTTGAATACAATGCCGGTGGATTGCCCCCATGGCAATCAACACCCAAGGCTATGCTTCACCAGATACTGGGCCATGTGCGCCTTTAGTCTCGCTCCCTGTCATCCCGCGTCCTCTTGCGCCCAACATACCCCGGCGGGGAGGGAACTGTCTCGTAGGAGGAGTCACATTGGCTTGGGCTTCGTCGAGCACTATCCAGTAAGTCTTGCTGTCGGATCAGGGCCTGTAATAGCAACTGCACCACCATTTCCGCTTGTTTGCGTCGGTCATTGACCGTCTGCACTACTCTTCCTGCCATTTCATGGGCGTATATGGCTGTCCAGAGCTGATCGTCTTTGCCGGGGCCTTTGCCTGATTGGATTCTGGTTTTCTTCTCAGCCCTTGCGTGCTCTGCGCCACATTCTGCCGCCAAATCGGGGCATCGACGATGACTTTCCATTTGAGACTCTCGATGGCGGTCTCGCCTGTCGTTTTCAGCAATTCGGTGTGCCTCGTCTGCTTCTTGTCTTCTCCTTTTTTTGGCCATCAATTCCGGATCGAGTTCCTCCATCCCTTGCGTCTCTCTAAGGGGCAGTTTCTTCATTGGTCTGCGCGGTTTCGATACGCGCTCGCCGTAGAGTTCCCGGCTCTCGTCGCGGCGGAAGAACCCGTCAACCAGTTCATCCAGGGATTTGCCAGAGATTCGTTCCTCTATGCGTTTGCTGAACTTGTTCGTTGGAGAGGTAGGCTTAAACCAGCCCTGATTGTACGCTGGCTTAATAGCAGGGTCATGTAGCAGCTCTTTAGCGTAATTAACCGCAGCCGCGAGCTTCGGTTCTGGCAGGTCAAGCAGTGTCCGGACATGTGCGATATCGCCGTCGCCGTCGCCGTCGACGTCGGCGTCGATACCAGAGTCCATCGAGCAGACGGATGAGCAGCTGCTGACCGTGAGTGGAGGGGTCAAAAGCTGTTCGTGGGCTCGAAAGCTGAAAGTAGACTCGTCTGTAACAGAATTGAGTGGTGCCAGAACTGGGCCATTGTAAGGCAGAGCACGGTTCAGAAGAAGTTGGTCAACGCTGAGCATAGGAAAGCTGTTAGAACGAGGCAGGTTGGAAGTCTGATTGAAGCCAAGTGGAGGCAGAGGCAAGAGTGGCGCTGCCGACTCCCTTGCCAGTATGTCGGTGATGCTGGGCAATACAGCCATTTTCTCAGATGCAGAGTCCTCTTGCTTTGTCTTCTTTGTGATGCTGTTGCCTGCCTGCATTTCGACAGTCAGATAGACGGAGACTGTGTAGATTAAGGGACTAACCATGGTTCCAGGGGATGTAGAGCTGAGAGAAATATGTTCAATGGTGAGCCAGCAGTGTATCAACTTGGTTGCGCCTCAACAACGTCCACGGAAGCACTACCAACGTGCAGCAAGACCTGAAACACGGAGAGAAGGTTCTGCGGCAAAGGGAGACGCATTTCAATGAACTCGAGCTACCAGATGGGCTGAATATGTACCTCAATACCCTCATACCCCTGGGCTGTTGGATTCTGCATCGTATGAAAAACATAGCGCATGAATCATCTCCACTCTGCTATTTGCTTTGCAAGCCGCGTCTCTGCCTCTTAGATGCACTCCGGCGATCAGAAATCCAAAAAGAGCTCAACATGCGCGCATAAGAGTTATCCTGTTTGAGCTAGACATCAGCGGGGAATCGCTAGATGCAAGCAATGACTGGGGGTACAGCAGGTTGTGATTGGGGAGACCAAACTGTCAAAAACCAACCCCGGGATGGTCTGTTCCATGAAAAGAAGGGCAGGACGTCTCCTTCTTAATCAGTCTGGTGTTGTGGAGTGCCGTAAAGCCCGAATTGGATCAAGAAGGGCTTGAGGCTGCTGCTGCGTTTGCCACACTAGCCAGTTTGATCCCTTGATCACCCAAAAGATAGACATGTGCAAGCTTCGTGACGGGGGTGTTCTCCCCATTCGCTTATCGACCAGAATTTCCATGGCAGTTGCCTGCGATCTCTCTTACCAGGGTCGCCCAGTTATGGGAGATCGGTCGTGAGTGTATGGTTCCAAGGAGCTCGGGCTTCCAGCCTTGTCTACAACGGAGCCAGTGAAAGAGAACCGCCTTCATCTGCAAAACGACCATGATTCATGTGATCGCACATCGCTGCTGGAGTCTCCTCAGATCGCCTTTCTCTCTCTTTTCTGATACGATGGGCTTCTCGATCGTGGCAAATGCCCGCAATCGAATGGGGACGAGGGTAATGGCTGAGCGACAATAGTGGATGGAATTCCCGGCTGCCAAGATTGGGAGCTGGGATTTCAGCTGTCAAAATGTGCCAGGTTGACCCTTGGGAACAGTACGAGGTTGGCTGAACCGTCTCAGGCTGCTGTCGGACCAGAGATTTTTGACAGCTGCCCTAGGCCGCCTTCGACCGCCCTTGACGGCTCGCCCGCGTCAAGGGGGCTGTCACGGGATGCCCCTTGTCCAAATGTTGCCAAAGCTCTGCGCAAGATACTACCCCAGAAAGCAGCAGCAGTCGACCTTCGTAATGTGTATTACATTGATATCATATGTGATGCATGTCCAGTACAGGATGTTGGAGTATATATAGCCGATATGGGGAAAAAAACTTTCCTTGTCTTGCGAAACCAGCCCATCGTCTTCTTAGCGTCAACCCATTTCCTCATCATTTGGAATTAATAAATGTTCAGATGTCAACTATTGTCGTATTGTGTCAAGCCCCGCCGGTTAGAAGATCCAGGATGAAGTCGCCCATCCGCGAATCATAGGCTGGAAGGTCATTCCCAACGGCCCACAGCCCGTGGCTACTCGTCGGCTCTCCCCTCTAGGAGTTTCCTTGATTCGTCCAGTCTTCTCCTGAGCACTTTTGCGGCACGCATTTCGTGCTTTCTTTCCGACCTCAGGATCTCATTGCAGACGCCCCCCACAGCCCGCAAGAGATCAAGGACGAGATCCTTGTCGACGGTGGAAAAGGTCACCGACCCAGGTCCTTCGCCAACCTTGAATTCGGGGTCTGCTAGTTTGATCAGACTCTCCATCAGGATCTCTGTATTTGCGGGATGATCAACTGGCGTCTCCTTGGGCGTTTTAGTCGCACCCCCGAAGGCTCTTGGGGTGGGAAAAGAGGCATGTGGTGAATGGACAGGAGGGGTCGGTATCCCGTTAGAAACGATACTCCCTTGCATCTGACTCTGTTGTGGGGATCTCATTTGACCTTGTCGAGCCCGTCCACTCATGGGAGGTGTCGGCCAGACAGCTGTATTTCCGCGTTTTGGACTCATTGGTGTTTGAGAAAACCCCGTCCCGTTGCCCCATGTGAGAATCTCGGTCGGCATCTCCTCGACCTCGTCTTCGCCACCGCCTGCCCCTTCTGTCGCCGTCGCAAAAGTGGCGACAGTTGAAACCGAGTCCACACTATTGCTTCGTGCGGCTTTCATCCAAGGTTTCGAGGGAGTGGCAAGCGGAGTGGGATTGGGCGGAGTCCCGGGTTTAAGGAAGGTCTCCTGAATTGGGGTGGGAGTGTTTGCGGCTTCTTCTGTGATTATTTCCTCATCGAGCTGAGTCTCCGCGTCATCTTCGTCTATCGTCGGGGTATCTTGGTTCATGCGTGTCGTTGTCACACTGCTGCAGTCACTCTCACTAGGAGTTTCACTTCTAATACCCGTCCCGGTGTAATTTCCCAACGCACTATGGAGGAACATGTTCTCATAGTCGAAAGCATCTAGCCTGTCTTCATGGCGTTCTGCAGCGCCTTCAGTAGTGAGCAGATGTTCGGGGATCTCGGGTACATCGGGCTCGAGGTCCTGCAAGCTCTCTTCCAGAACCTCATTGAGGTAAATTTGCTCTTCTTCCGAAGCTGCAATCGGTTCGTCATCGTCAAACTCTTGCGCCGCATCTTCATAAAGCGATTCTTGAACCAATGAATTTGGCTTTTCGAGAGGCGCCGGCTGCAGATGAATCGACTTGTGAAGACTTGGAGTGTTCTTGTCTGTCCTGGCTTCGCTAACAAAGCTATCTTTGGTTGCTGGGAGTTCGACGTTGAGTAGCGTTTGTGCCTGCGGCGTAACCGGTGCGGCATGTAAGTCTAGCGGCATCTTCTGTCGGGGTGGGCTCCATCCCATCCCAGCATTTGTGTTAATCGGGCTGCCTGCCTCTTTATACTCTGGGGCACTCGTGTACCACTGCTCTGGGCTCTGGGCACTCGCAAAGGGGCTGGGCGTTCTTATGCTCTGCATACTTTTTCTCCTCAAGCTGTCTGCCTGTGCTTTGTCCTTCAAGTCGGAAATTTTTGCCTGTAGATTCGACATCTGCTCTCGAATTTCTTTGGTAGACCGATTTGACATGGCCGATGAAGATCGAGCAAGAGCTGTGGGGGGACTGCTTGTGACCACCGAAATGTCTTCTTTCGACACGGCTGCCAGGGTATTGATGCCCAGGCCCCGCGGCGCTGACGCATCTGGGGTCGTCTTGGTTGTGCTTGGAGGGCTTTCTTCCTCCTTCAACACCCGCAAAGGCGAGTTGAAGCTGCGATTACTTGCCGGCGAATGTGGACCACCCCTAGCTGAGGGCGAATGAAGCAGCTGTTGGGGAGATTCTTGCCGGCGTCCATATTCCAAGGCGCTTGCAGACCTGATTTCGGGGATTATGGAAAGGCGCTTTAACCCAGAATTACCGCCCGTCGTATCACTGCCGCCTCTAGCGTGGGCCACTGAGTTGTTTCTGTTAACAAGATGAAGTGGTCTGGGTTTTCGCTGACTTGCACCGGCCAAAGAGATTGAGCGGTACAACCCACCCGCGGGCTGGTGGAATTCGTTTATATTCGGCGAGGACCTCGACGACAAAAGGATACTGTGACGTGCTTTGCTTAGATTATCCTCCATATGTGTCAGTCGCTTCCTGGCATGCTCAAGAATCCTCTCTGCTCGTTCGTTGAGCAAAGCCATCTCGTCTTCGGCGTTTGTCGTAATCATGCTATTTCTCTTGCTGTCAGCCTCCTCAATGTCTTCATCCGGGACCTTGGCCACATCCGCGGCCAGCCTCTCGTTCATGATCTTGGAGGTATCGAAGTCCTCCCAACTGCCCAGATCGGAGCCATTGCTGGAGCAGGATTGATTGCTTAACCTCCGGGCCGCCAGCGTTATCGGGCCCGCGGGAGACGGCGAAGGAGGACCTGATCTGAGCGGGCTCTCGGTCCTCCGACTTTTCTTCGACTTTGGGGTTTCCTCCTCTCCAATATCGCTCAGAGGCGCGCCGTGTTCGTAGCCATAGTAATTGGTATTTATAGGAGGAACGGCCCTCGAGGGCATTCTAATTGTTGTCGCGATTCCCAGCTCAACTCCGGGCTCAAGCTCGGCCGGAGATGAGCCCAGTGACACCGCAGAATCTGGACGGACGGATATGGGGGAAGAGTGTAGAATGGGCGAAGATGCGCGCGGACTGGGACTGGAGTTAAGATGGGGCTGATATGGCAATATCATGTCGGGATTGGTCAAAGTCGGCGACGGAGGCACTTCCTGTGTAAACAGGTCGTGAGGGATGGCGGGAGGGATAGGATGAGCGTGCGCATTCGCCATGGTGACCTAGGTCGAGTCGACGAGCCAGACGATTGACTCTGACCGAATGCGACAGCGCGGAAACGACGAGCTGCTGGAGTGAAAGACAGCCGCAAGTCGCAAGGGGGTCTTGTCAACGCATCCCTGCAGTCACGGGAGGTTCGAGGGAGGTCGTTGGGGGGATGTTGCGCAAGAGGCAGATTCTCAATGCGACGTTTGTGAGCCGAGTGGAAGTTCAACGGTGGAAGAGAGGTGCAGACGGAAAAAGAAACCTTGGAAACAGGATCTGCACACCAAAGCCCTACCCCCCGGGCTCGTCAGATTGTCGGACAAGGGGGTTTTGGCAAGTACAGAGTAGTGGCAGACAGATCAGTGAGAGCAGTGCATGAGTTTGACCAGGTTGTCGCCGAACCAGACATGGAGCAAGAGTGCGGGCTCCGGGATGGGGAGTTTTGATGGCGCACAGCAGCCAGGGCCAAGGGTGCCACAGAGCCCAAGGGGGAAAACGGAGTGGAAACAAGGCTCTAATAAGGCCCAGCTGCGATCATGACTGGCTGCCTCCCCTGCATCAGCGCCAACGGGGTTCCAACGACGCCAACGACGCCGAATCTTCAGCAACCCGCCCAACGGGAAGCCACCTGGAAACTGGCCAGTCGGGGGTTTCGTAGCCTGTCAGCTGCGCCCACTGCGCCCAGCACCCACCCAGAGCCTTGATGCGAAAATCTCCAAAACAGACGAGACCTTGATCGCTTGAACCTTCACTCACCTGACATGGCATCCCATCCACATTATTGCACATCCCACAGGCTGCACGTAAAGTAAGCGAGGCAATTTCGGCCCCACGTTCTCCCCATAGGCCATCGTCAAACTCGTCATTCTCGAAAGCAGGAGTAGGTAAGGCAAGGCAGAAGTCTCCATGACTGTCAACGACAGTAACCAGATGCTGACGCAGGCGACACCAGAGTACGAGTAGTTGTAAGTGAGAAAGAACGAGTGTCTGGATTCTTGGAGGCCCGGCAGTCCTGTTCATCAAGTGAGACTCCTGGATGCAAAGGGGCAAAACCACTCTCAGGAATGCCAGCCTTCGTCCTTGTTCCTGCCTCACCTTCCGATCTCGAAGCAGTCGCCCGCGTCCAGTTCGCAGCCTGCGCCTCCGACCATGGATTTCCTGTCGTCTTCCCAAAGGGAGCCACATTAACTTCCATCACCCACTATGTGCGTTCATACGAATATGACCTGGAGAACGACCCGACTTGCCACCTCATGGTGGTCAAGGAAGCCATGTCCGGCGAGATCGCGAGCTTTGCCGTCTGGCATTTCTTCCCTCCCAAAAGCCAAGAGGAGGTCGAGCAGGAAATGCTGATTCAAGAAGTTCCACTCCCCGACGACGCCAACAAGGAACTGGCGAATCGCTTGGTTCGTAATAGCATCAGGAAACGCCATGAAGTCGTTGCATCAGCTATCGGGACGGAAAAGCCCTATGCTTGTAAGTATTAGCCCCTCCTCCTGTCACTTTGCCGGCCAGTTCTTCTTCAGCAGGTCTGACTTGGTGGCAAGATCTCGCCGTGATAGGCACCAGTCCGAAATACCAGAAGCAAGGCGCTGCTTCTCTTCTGCTCCAATGGGGTCTGGAGCGTGCCGATGATCTAGAGCTGGCAGCCTACGTCGAAAGTGCTCCACCAGCGTTGCGACTCTACGAAAAGTATGGCTTCAAGGAAGTTTCCAAACTACCCCTAGAGATGTCACCGTGGAAAGATGGAGAATATTTGAATGTATGCATGGTTCGGCAGCCTTCAAGTTGAATATGTTTTAATCCCCAATGCCGTGGTCATGCCGTTTTGATCTTCACTGGCCTTCATTCCGCCCTTAATTTAGCCCTCACCATCAAGGGTCCCTGTTTCTCTCCTATTCCCACGCTCTCTACGATCAATTCCTCTGCAGGATCCAGGACTTCTAGTTCGAACCGGCGCCACAGAGCCGTCAATACTTTGACGATGCTCATCATCGCCACATTCCTGCCTATACATGCTCGATGACCAGCGCCGAAAGGTGCGAGATCATTGGGGGACAGTGGCTTTGCCGGATCAAGCCATCGTTCGGGCCTGAAGACGTCGTGGTCCATGCCCCAAACAGAGGCGTTGTGATGAATCACTTGGTTGACCATCGAAACATTGGTCTACAGAAGGGCCACATTAGCTTGAGGTCTCAACCTGACAAATTCTCGAAACCTACCCCAGGAGGAACATAGACACCTTCGATCACCACGCCTTCTGGATCACACACCGTACGCGGTAGCGGCATGGTGAAGACCGGGGAAATTCGGAAATTCTCCCGGATACAGGCCGTCGCATACGGCAGCTGCGCTTCCAATCCAGCATACGCCGGTAAGGAGTCGCCAGCCGTGTCTTCAAAGGGAACGCATGCAGTTATCTCTTTCGTGAGCTTGTCCGCCACGCTCTTATTATGCAACAGATGATAGAACAATAGAGTCAAGGTGCCCGAAGTCGTGTGTGATCCGGCGACCAGAAACGCAAATGCCTCTGAACTGACCGCCACCTCGTTCAAGCGCTCACCGGTCTCGGGGTCCTTTGCACGGATTAGCCTGGTCAGAATGCTGTGCTTGTCACTGATCTTTTCCCTGGCCATTTCGTGGGCGACGCATGCCGACGTCCTGTCTCTGAGCTGCTTCCTACTCTCCAGGAGATTTTGCAGCCACGGGAGCGGAATATAGTTTGCGAGTTTCATACTGTACGGCAGCAAGGAAGGGAGCATGCCGAAGAGACAGCCCAGGAAAATATGCTCGTTGATGGGTGGCAGCTGTGCGGGGTCTTGGGCGTCTTGAGACCCGAAATCAGTGTGGAAGACCAACTCGCCCATGACGTCGTAGGCATAGTATCCGATGAGATTCTTCAGATCAAACGGCTTGGAGCCCTGTGCGGCAATGGCGTTGATGAGGTTGTTGAGATGGCGATTGAAGATGGATTCCATCTGCGAAAGGGAAGCGATCGAGAAGCTGTGCGCCATCTGGCGACGTCTCTTTGCGTGGAGCTGTAGTATCATCATTAGCGTTTCTCCGGACAGGAAATGGCATTGGACACGCTCGAGGTGTTAGAACCCGCTGCTAATGCTACTAACATCTTCATCCCTTGTCCCAAACGAATTCGGATGGAACGTCGTGAACCCGTCGTACAGGTTACTCTTAATGAACCTCTTTGAGCCGCCCTTGTACACCTCGTCGAGGATCTCAACACCCTGGAAGCTCAGCTCGTTGGGCGCCACGCGCACCACCGGGCCGTACCTCTCGTGCACCTTCTCCATCGTGTCCGGCATGCGCTTGGTGCATAGGTGATAGACACGCCAGAGGTCCGTGTGCGCGGCCCAGAATGGGCCCGGGAATTTGCGGAGGGGGTGGAAGAATTGATTGCGTAGGAACGAGAAGAGAAGGAGGATGAATGGTAATACCAATATGAGAAGAAGGTAGAATGGGAGCATCTTTGTTTGTTTTAGCCGTCTTTTCTTCTTTTTGTGGCCCAGGGTGACGAGAGACAGATGGCGGTCTTGTGCTGAAGGGAGACCCGCGCAACAAAGGACCAGAAATGCTGGGACAGTAGTAGTAGAGGTATTCACTCGACAGGACAGCTCTAGATGGGGGCTTGATATAGGATCTGAGCAGGGTCTCACCTCAGGCACAGGACGTGTGTTCCCTCATCCGTCTTCCCCCTACCGAATGCTGAATGCTGACATGGTGGGCTTCCTGTACGTCAGTCGTGCAGTCTCGGTCCCAGCCTGTTCGTTCCCTCATTATGACCCGGGGCCTGGAAAAGAACATGCACGTTCCGTCCAGGTTAGAAAGGGTGAAGAGCAGCTGAGGCGGAATAGACGGCCGCTGTGTTCATCATGGAGAGCAAGAAATAATTTGCCAGGTACGAGACTTTGCTGCTGAGAAAAGAGGTTCCCGCCAGTCACCCACGATGTTGGTTGGAATATGGGGCCCCCTTGGTGGATGTGTGGGGAACGCACCATGTACCTAGGGACCTCGTATTATACTTTTTGAGATCTGATGCTCGGAACACAAGTCAAGGCTTGACGCTGGCATTCCGAGCTCGCTTTTGTCTCCAACATGGCATGCTTTGACCCTTCTGGCTTAGAGCAGTCCGAGTGGAGATGATCCTTTGCCCTGGAAAGCGTAACTCGACTCCAACTTCTGCGGTAGCCTTGTGATTCGCAATGCGCTGAGGTCCAACGACTCCGCGGGGTCCAAAGGTCTTTTTGAAGCCACACTTGACTACCTAGACTATTCAACTGACAACGCTGGCGCTTCAAAAGCACTGTCACTCAGGGATAGTCGCCGTTTAGCTCGAGCCTCATCACCACTATCAGTCAGGGACAATCGCCGTTTAGCTCGGGCTCCATCACCCTCCTGCGTAGAATCGCCATCTGGCACTGCTAGAGCTGCTGCAGAAACCGACCCCAATCCAGTGAAATCTTCCTCATGATGCAAAGTGGCTGGAGCCTTCCTCTGGCGTTCAGCTTTACAGTTGGCCTCATACCGAGAGGAGTAGAAGTCAGGATAATCCGTTAGCAATTCTTCGGCTTGTTGGACAGTCTGCATCATGGCGCTCTTCAATTTGACCGCCTCCCATCTGTCATCAGCCTGGATCTCCAGAAGCTTACTGATAGCTGTAAGGATGTCTTGAAATGCGGGCATTCCAGCACACCATACGTCTCTCAGCTCTGCCATAACTTCCACGACGACCGACTTCAACTTGTATTCAAACCCTCTTTGGGGTGTCCAGTATTTGTCCCAAAATGTATCGGTCCTGTTGTTGTCATCGGCAGCCGTGCAATTGAACCGTGCCGTGGAAAAGCCGCTTTCGCCGCTTTCGCTCGATTCGAAGAAGCGGAACATCCAGCACATCAACTCCAAGTATACACAGCCCAGAGCCCACATGTCAAAGGGCCGTGACACAACCCCCTTGCGGTCTTTGTCAGGTGCGTAATAAGTCAGTGTACCTTTCGTCTCTTCCGTCACCCTAGAATGTTCTCCGGGGTTCGCCGGTGGATTGAAGCTGCCCGACCCAAAATCGCCGACTTTGAATCTGGGGTGGGAGCCTGGGACTTTTTCGAAGACCAGAATATTCTCAGGTTTGATGTCATGGTGGCATCCCGAGAAAGCAAGAACCTTCGGGTCCGGGTCGCTCTTTGTCGGGTTCGTCACATTATGCACATCGTGAATGGCCAGAGCCAGTCCTTGGAGCTGCCGCAGAAACCACAGTATTTCGTGTTTCGTGAATGCCACGGGCTCCACATTTCGCATAAATGTCTTCAGATTATACCTGGCTGCTTCGTAAAGAATATAGTGGTCTTCTGACTGCGTCCAGCTCGTAATGTAAGGAACAATATAAGGATTCGGGTGGTCGGCGAGAATTTTAAGCATCATTATTTCTCGCCCAAACTGCACTGTACGTTCAGCGGGGAATTTTTTCAAGGCAAAAGAACACAATGGATCCTGGTAGACAAGGTCAACAACGACAAAAATGCAGCAAAGAGATAGATCATGGGATGCTTGACTTACTCCGGTCAGATAGTGGTGCGCAGAATCGATCGAAACCTCGTACACTGTGCCGGAAAATCCGTTCCCAAGTGACTTGAGTCCAGAATTTGGCAGAGTAGGACGCAACGGCATGACCTCGCCCTCTTCGAGCCTGTGGTATTGGAAATATTCCTCGACTTTCCTCACATAAAACCTGGCTTTGTCGCGCACAATCTCATTGACCTGGTCATTACAGTAGAATAGGCGACATTCAATAGGGCCATCGTCCCGTTGCCCCGGTAAATTATCGTCATCACACTTATGGACATCCAGAAGGTGATGCAGATAGGCCATGTTATGACCCACGAAGACGCAAGTGAGCAACAGTTTCAATGCCGGCCGCTGGATTATTTCGCGGACAAATTTCTCTCGACCAGCCGGATCCAGGTCGAGAGATTTGTCCAAGAAAACAAGATCATGCACCACCTCGTACCGTTGAAAGACCGCCTGATCCCGACGAGAGATGTACTCTTGGCCTCGATAGTTTCTCTTTTGCTTCTTGCCTAGCTCCGTCTTGATCATCCCACGAAACGTGCGGTTGCCTTTAACACCTGCGTCAGGTTCTGGCCTCAAGCGGGCATATCCAAATTCCCAGTAGATCTGCAAGGAGAACTTTCGGCGTGGATGATAGTGTATAAAGCCGCAGACAAGAGGAATTGCCTTGTCAGCCAATGTCAAAACCTCGGCATCTTCGAGAATGCAATGGTAATCAATAGTGAGCTCGGGCGAAGCACTGATTCGACACGAGCCGTGACGGTAGAACACTTCTTTGCCCTTCAGGGCTTCGCTTTTTTCACGGCGTTTGTCTATCATATCTGTTGGTAGAAGCTCTCCGTAGTTTTCCTCGTCAATCCAAGGGAATTGCCCGAAGTCGTTTTCGTCGTTCCAGTCGTCTCCTTGTCCGTCCCAAGTTAGCATCACCTTTACACGGATTTTGTGAGGCATAATCTCTTTCGTCAAGTCCTCTGTCACAACTGATGGGGCAGGGCTCCTCGAAGACGAAAGAAACTGCCCCGGCGTAAATCCTGGCCTAAGGAACGTAGACAGCGACGTCGGAGCTCTGTTATCTTCCAACACCGTGGGGAATGTTGGTCTGTGTAAGAGAAAGGTCGGCACCTCTGCGACCGGGGGTTTGGTTTCGTTTCCAGTAGTGTTTTGGATCATATTTGCTTCCTTCAGATCGGTGTGGCTTTCGGAGGGGCTGGAGAAATCATAAACAGCTTTGGGTGCTGTGGCCAGGCTTCTCTCGAATGGATGCGTCGATGAAACGAGAGTTCTATACGGACAAGGCTATATAATATGCGCAGAGCGCAAACGAGCAGCTTTTGAGCAAACTATTCCATGGGGAGGGGTCTCAAATCAAACCATGTCCTGAGGCTCTGCTTCCGCGGGACGAGCAATGGATTCATAAAGATGAGCTCGGTAGTGTAACTGGTTGCAGTGGGCGGAGCACACCACCGCTCAGGCACTGGCTCGTCGCGGATTGCCCTAAAGCTCTTTGAAGCACGGTGTTGGCGGAGCTCAACTGAGCCTAATGCATGCAAGAGACACCAGATAGCAGAGCCACCACCATGTCGGCGGGTATGTAGTCGCTGGGATATTCGAGACAAATGGCCGTGTCTGAAAGTCTGGCCCAATCAAATCGGCCCTGGCGGGCTGTGGTGTGAAGCAGGGGTCCGCACCTACGTATGAGCTGATGTTGCTGCAGCCCGACGTGTTCTAGAGTGACGCCTACCTAGCCTGACTGGAATCGACGATGTGTTTGTTCAGAGGCTTTCGAAGCCCTTTGTTGGCCCTGAGTTGAGCCTCGCAAAAGTTGTGTAGTGCCCAGATTCTGGTACGGGACTACGGACGCCCCTGTCGCTCATGACGACGTGGTCATCAGCAAGCAAGTAGATATCTCAGGACGATGGACGAAAGACATGAAATCAGACGTCCTCTGTAACAACAATTTCAGCTGACGGTTGGCGTAGCCACATCCTCGAGGCAGGAATCGAGATTCGCTCGAGGTGCTCGCAGACTGGACGACTTTAGCGAAGGTCGGTGCGGCTGAAAGGAAGAACTGTACCAGCGCATCCACTTCCTCCTGCCTGCTCTTCTCCCCGTGATTGTTGTTCACATCAGTCAGCCTCACTAGGCTGACAGGGTAGATCTCCACGTCCTAGTACCAAGCAACGGCTTCTGAGAGGAGGGGGCAAGCTGGGGGGGCAATTTGCGGGCACCGTGGTTGCGTTTTGGTGGCTGCAGGCGAAGAGCCTGATTGAGTGAGACCCTGAGACCGGTTTGTGAAATGGATGGATGGCATGAGCGCCTGTGGCGATTGCCGACTTGAAGGGGTTTGGTAGGCGTTGAAAAACCAAATTGCACCATGCACCACGGCGGCACAGCACCAGGATCTGCAAAAGTACTTCTGCTCCAGGCAGCGGCATGGTCTGCAAGACCGGCCGAGCGTATAGTCCTGACAGTGGGTGACTGTGATGTCCACAGTGTTGAGTCAGAAGGACAGCCGAAAAGGCTGGAGAATTGGTATATGACAGTGCCACGGCTGCCCTGCTTCGGCTCTGTGCAAGCAAATAATAGCAACCCACAGCCGCATTTGGCTCGCGCGACGTGGTGGCCAAAACACCCGAGACCGACTCATGCAGCATTCCACGCCACTCCACGCCTAGAGGGACCCTGCAGCCCTTGCTGGGAATAAAAGGTGATCACTGAGGCCATGTCTGCTGTCTCAGTACATTCGGCACCAAAACCTTCCCTCTTCTCAGCTCAGCATTATCCGCATCCGTTGATCAATTGCATGATGCCTATCTTGAAAGAGAAAAACTCTGTGCAGACATTCGACAGCCGCTATATCGAGAAGTCCAGGCTTGAGACTCTCTTGAGAACCTTTTATGATCAATCCGAATACAGCGTCCATCGTCAACTGAATAAATGGCGCGTAGAAGCACCACAGCCTCTTGACCAGGTATGTGGGTTCTTGCTGTTGAGCTTCTGAGGCATGTGTGCTGAACTAAACTATTGTAGACGCAGATTGCAGCACTCCGACGCTGACAACAATTACTTTCAATATCAACGATAGTCTCCGTTCTTTCCATGCGACATCGGTACTGAAGAACTGCCACGGTGGTGTTAGAGATATGTACAACTCGCCATTCGGCTACACTTTTTCCAGATGTGGCATTTGTATCCATAGCGATGATAGTAGGGTTATTCACAGATCAAAACGAGGCCAAAATCAAATCTTGGGGCTTTGGAACGAATATAGTCGACAGTTAATTGTCATCCACTAGACCGAATGCCGCTGCGTTGGTTACAAAAAACAGTGACTTGGGATCGAGAGACATGTTCACCTCAGTCTCCGATAGCCACTCTCGTGCAGAAGACATATTCCAAGAACGAACCCTTGCCTACCACAGCCCTGCCCAACCCCTGGGTCCTCAAATACCTCTATTTCAAAGTCTCATCTTCTTACCCTTTTTGTGTCTGCCATACAAGGGCGTTTGACGTGGTGGCTCTTTCTTCAAACTTCAAACAAACTCTTCCAACTTCATGCTAGTCTGCTACTGAATGCAACCTAACGATGGCCGCTGCGAACTAATTGCCGACCTCAGCTATACCCAGCCTCGAAATACGACAGAATCAGTCTCTGGCCTCCGCAATCCCGTCTACCCTGCAAGTAGTCTTGCAAAGCAGGACACGCCGCCTACAGCCCCAAATCAAATACCGGAGTTCGTTTATGCATCATGCACGTCTTCAACTCAGCTTCATGTGCCGCCCTAACCGGTGAGACCTCGAGTAAAATGAGCTGGACCTCTTGGAAGATCGAGTTCTGAAGCAAGGCGCTGCCTCGTGTGACAGATCACCTGTCGGCTGTCCTGCACAAGCGAAAAATAGGCTGCCTGGTCAAGTATCTGCCTCTCCAGTGCCAACCAACAGCTTCGCTTGTGCCGTTTGCCTGTTTCTATCCTCGTTTACCCCATACAAGAAATAGCACCAAAGAAATCGACTCACAGTCCTGATAAAGTCAGCCTTGCCGTTGCCTCCCATGAGCCTCATGCCCTACCATCATATCTCTTCCTCGCCTCCCAGGCAATGTTTCCACGACTCATTGTGATCTGTTCCCTCGAACGACCGAATCCTGCCTTACATTTTCCGCACACACTCCAGCCTATCCACCATGGCACCTTCACGCACGCATTCGTATGGCCCATCATTAGATGGCGGCTCTGGCAGTGGCAGCAATAGCATCAGCAGATCCTCCACCACTACCACTGTCACCTCAGACACGACCGCGAGCACCGCCTGGAGCGATATTTTGAGGCAGAACCCTCAGATAGTCTCAGACCGCTATGTCAAAAAGGAAAAGTTGAAGAAGCATCTCGACGCAACCTATGGGGAGGGGCAGTGTGCTGTCCATGTGAGTTGGTCCTTTTGTTTTTCCGTCCCCCTGTGACCACTTGAGGTGATCGCGAGCACTATTCCTGTACCATGTGGCGTGCCTCTTGACTGACGAGAATTTGCGCCGCCGTTGAGTAGTACAAATCTGGAAATTTCTACATCATTGCGCCTGATGTTCTGTCAGATGTGAGTATACATAAGCCCTTGACAGCGCGTCCTGCGCGATGTTTATTTGTTGGTTTCCTGCTTGTGTAAAGGATGAGGTTCACGAGCGCTGATATTTCACCGTGGTCTTCGATTGAAGGAAGTTTTGAAAGCGTGCGAATAAAAATGCTGCGAGGGAGGATTGCTAGTATCCGAAGTAGCAGTCGTTTGTGACAACAAACACCAGAAGGGACATTTTATTGCCGAGCATCATACATATCGTGATGTATCTGAACTTGGGATTTCGTTTCCATAATATTTCCCTCTTCAACCACAAATAGCATCACATTTTGCAGACGGAAATGCCATGCGGACGCTCTCCCAAAGTACCTAGAGTTGTACCTAGAGTTGTAATCGTAGACCTCCTAATCATATATCAAGCCACTTTGCAGGAACGACAGCGTTTCGTTGATCAAAGTTAGAAACAAGATTCAAAAGGAGTTTTCAATCGTATGGAGCGTCTGGTGATCGTAATTGATATAGTTGTCAACTTGATAGTCCTTTGCATGTTGTCTAGGTGGCTTGAAGCCTAGTAGAGGCCACCAGAATGGGTATCGCCGCTTGACCTTGATATGGGTCCAGGTCCTCCACGTATATACAGTGAGAAAGGTCAAAGGGATGGAGATGACGAACAGCAACCAGGAGTCCCGTGTAACGAAGATCCGGTCAGAAGCGGTGCCAACGAAAGACGTCGAAAAGAAGTTGGACACGACGGTGAAGGGCAGGTACACCATGGTCAAGATGGCCAACACGGTGACAGTCACTGCTTCCTCGGCGTTCTTTTCGGCAAGAACGGCCATTTTTTCGTTCAGCTTGCGCATGGCTTCACTCTCCCTCTTGGACTCTTGAGTCAAGCCTTGCAAAGCAAAGCTGCTGTTCAGTTCCAAGAAGGTCGACAGTAATTTCGTGACACTTTGCACGCGGGAATGTATATCATCCAGACGCATCAGATTCACATTGAGATGGCGCACGATCTCAGCAAACTGCCGCCGACGACTTTGCCAGCTTGATGCTGCATGCTCAGGCGTTTCCAAATAACAACTCTGAAGCTCTGCCAGCAGGAACTCCACATCGGCTCTTGTCGATCGAATGGCCAATCTGGCCGTTGAAATTTTCTTCTCCAGTATGAGCAAGGCCTGCCGTTCTTCGGCTTGGGGCAGAGGGACGGGACCAGAGTTGTCCGGTGAGGTGCCTAGGAGCTCCATTTCGTGTCGCTCAACCTCATGCACCAACGCAACAACATACGGTCTCCAATTACATGCCGCATAGGAGTATAGAGTGTGGAGTGTCCGCCATGGACATTGTGTTTCCTGCTCTGCAGATGCCCAAAGATCATCCAACAGCGCCTCGGTGGAGGTAGATAGCGCCACGAACAGCCAGACAGCCCGAGACCGTTGTTGGTCAAACCTCGAAAAGATGGCGGTCTGGCGAATTGACCATCCCTCACTTGGGGCCAGAGAAGAAACCCTGCCGTTCTCCTCCACAAAGCGGATGACTCCCATCGCCTCCCATTCTGAGAACTTGATCGTGCCTGGGGCTTCAAAATTGAAAGGCGGTGGCGCGATTTCCACTTCGTACAGTCGTCTTCCAAAGTATAAGATGTAGTCTCGAAATGTCTGGGGGATAGAGATCTCCTCGCACAAGTGACCAAAGAGTTCCGAGGAGATGGACAGCGCAGAGTAGGAATTCCGCTTCCGGATGAAGAAAACACACAGGCGGCGCGAGGTCTTAGTGTACTCTCTAAGAGCATCCAGAGTTCGCAAGGTTACCTTAGAGGTATGACCTATGTCGGCAGACGCCTGTGTCGCCGATTTGACGTGTGCTTCGTTGGAGGAACTCTCGATCTGGAGACGGTTGACACTCGAAGGATCCCCCGCCGGCGGAGTCTCTTGCCAGTCGCTTACAATAGTCGAGTCCACGGTTATATATGCCTCAATTCTCGAGTCCAGATCGTCCTTGTACAAAAACAGAGAGCCTCTCCTCTCCTCGAAGCGCTCCTCAGTCGCGAGGTTTCGAAACGCGCCCGCCATGGTGATAGTGAGCTGGCGCATCCACCATCCATCAAGATGCTAACATCGTCTATATATCTTCGACCATGTGAGCACGGCAATCAGATCAACTTGTGGAGTAAAAGGGGAGAAAGGAAAGCATCAGCGCTGAAAACATTGGCGATATATACGACAGGGATGTCACAGCCCACCGGTGAGGCTGGGCCGCAGGTTTGAGGAAGGCGACCAAGACTAAGTCATTGAGTGGCTGCCCAGCCGACTCTGCGACTGTGCAACGATGCGCTTGTGGTTCAGGTGGCTCGTTCGCAGGGCGCAGCAGCCTAGGCACAGAGGACCATGCAGGGGGATGTGACGAGAGGTTATTGGCACATCCTCGCCTCCAGCCTCACCGACCATCCAGAACACTGGGCACCAAGGCATATCCTTTGGGAAATTTCTAAGGCTGAACATGCAAAATTTTCTTTGAAGGGATTGGCTACTTCCAGTCTCCAAGAACGAGCTTGATGCCAGGCTGGAACAGATGGCTAGCCGACAGGTACAGAGTACACGGCTGTGGGCGAATTGCTGGAGCAATTTTGCTCGGTCTGCTGGTCGCCGGTGCTCAAAGATGCCCTAGACAATAGGGCTAGTGGGCACGGCTAACGATGACGTGAAGGCTCGGACTCAAGGAGCCTTCGCTCACCCTCCTGGACCGAACCCAAAGGCAATTAGGGAGCTCAGAGGTGTATCTGGAAGCGCCAAACTTCCGCACTCCACACCCCACAATCCGGCAAGCCGGTTGTATAAAAGTGTTCTTCAACTACAACTCTTACTCTGGCGAGCCCAATATTATCTCACCGTCGTTGCTTGCTGTTCATAAGTATCGCACGGGCTATTCGGGACAGGGACTACTGACTCAAGGATTGGAGCGAAGTATAACCTGTGCATCGACACACTACATCTGGTTTTAATGGAACCTCCCAAGAAGAAGGCCAGGCAGAGTGTTGCGAGACGGGCCCCTTACGCCGCTGCTGCATGCGATTATTGCCATGGACGTAAGCTGAAGTGCTCTGGGGATCGGCCCTGCCTTCGCTGCAAGAAACATGCCATCTCGTGCAGTTATCCTACTGCAAGGCCGGAGTCAAGTTCTGCAGTTCAGCACGGCGACGATCAGACGTAAGTCTCGTCAGAACACGCAAGAATTCGTTTCTACCATGGCAGGACCCTAACGCCAATAGGATCCCAGAGGCGCTTTACGCCAGCATCGAGGACTTGCAACGCAACCTGGACGACTTTAAAGCGCAACTTCGCGAAGCTACAGCTCCCGGGCAGCCCGGACCTGCCCATCCAAGCCCGCCAGAAATACTGCAGCTGCATCGTACTCCTGATATAAATGGGCGAGACGAAGCCGTGCCTGTGAAACGGCAGGCAGATCCAGACATTCCAGATGTATACGCTGGCCCTACCAGTTATACTTTTGGAATGGTCACAGCCGATGCAAGACTTTCCAACCTCACTCCATCCAGTAGGGAGTGTACTACGATCGATAGTCCGTCTCCTCCGCCTATCATTGGTCATGCGCTTCCAGAGTCAGTTGTTGAGACAGGTGAGGCGGGGGAAGCCCACAACGAAACCTCACTCGAGAAATTCACGCTAGAAGACGCCTTGCAGTGCTTGGACACGTTTCAAGCTGTGTTCGGAGTCCTCCACTCTCTGCCTCAGCTGGAGAAGATCAGGTTGAGTTTGCCTAGTCTTTTGCGGTCTGCCAAAAGATCACTCTGGAGCAGGCCCACCACTCCAGGGCACTGTGGCCTACTGGAGATGCTGAAGATCATTCTGGGAATCGCCTTGGGTGCACAGACTGGGGGTAGAACAAAGCTGTCAGACACCCTTTACCAGAGTGTCGAACCTACCATCGTTACTGCTGCCTTCCAGCGCTCTATCAGTCACGACTTTAGAGCCTTGCTGCTGCTCGTGGTATGGGGAAAACGTGCTCACAGGAAAGCTAATTGCTAATTGAACACCAGGCAATATATCACTTCGGTAATGAGGATCTGGTCCTTGGGTCTAGAGCCATCATGTATGCGGCACGTACAGCTGTTGAAGAGGGGCTCTATCGAATCGAAAAACTCTCGGCCATCGTCCCCGATGAAAAGGAACGCCAGGCGGTAATCCGGCAACTGTGGAGCTTGTTTGTACTGGACCGTCAGTTCAACTTCGCCGCTGGATTGCCGCATCATCTCAATGACAGTGACGTCGACCTGCCCACTCCTGTAGGGTTTCCTCAAATGCTCTGCTGAGAAAGTCTGCTAATGGGTTAAACACTAGGTGGATGATGGCTACCTCGCTGCAATGGTCAGCTACGTGATATTCGGAGCGCAAGCATGGAATTCACTGGTGAATCGAAGTATGCTGGCAAGTGGACAAGCTCCATCAAAAGATGCGATGAAGTTCTTCCACTACCAGGTCCATCAATGGCATCAGGACTTGGACCCTTCAGTGTGTTTCGATGCCGCAACAATCGAATCCGACGATCAAAGCTTCTTCACCTCCACATCTGGTGAAGTGGAGTTGTATCGCAAGACACTCCTGTATCTCCGCGCAAACCAGATTCAGATCCTTGTCCTCCGTCCCATACTCATATATCCTCAAACAGCTCGCAAAAATACTGCGCTAGTCATGGAAGCCATCAGCTTGGCCAAGAGGTCTATCAGGACGTTGAGGATCTTGGCCACAGATGTCTATTTTTATAGGACAAGGCAAGCACTCTTTAACCACTTCCTCTCCTCTGCATTAGCGGTCCTCTTCCTCGCAGCAGCATATGATGCAGAGGCGCGCGCGAATAAAGCTGTGACCGAGGACGATGCAGCCATATTTTTGGGGCAGTCGACGATGGAGCTTCAGCAAGGTCTCGATCTGATCGAATACCATCGCTCTCACTCGCAGTCGGCAGCCAGATTGTGGGCACGTTTCTACCACCCGAGACATCAGCTGATTCGACTGGGTATCTTACCAAGCGGTGCTGGAACAAGGTATCAACAAGATCAGCATCTCCACCAGGGCCCAACAAGAGCAGGTCGGAACGAAACGCCGGAACTGGAAGAGCGTCACCCAGATGGCATAGTCGCCGACGGAGACACTGAGCTAGGCGGAGAAGGAGATTTTGCTTCGCAATTGGACACGTCCAATTCCATAGGCTTTGATCCAGCGGATTTTGATCATGAGGATGGTCTGCTATGGCTGGATTGGTTTGATGGGGCGTTCATGGATTCCTCCGTCCCGTTTGGCATGCCAGGATGGATGTGACGGACTGGGGGATAGCTACGGCTGCCGAGCGTGGCATGCGGTGTCATAACGTGCGTAATGTACGCAAGTCAGACTCGAAACTCCAATCGCAGCCTCACTCGGCTTCGCAGCGATCTAGACGGCGTAAGCACCGAGACACTTCCCGTACAGGTATTTGAGGGAGGGTACGACAACAGGCCAAGACCTTGTGGCCACCCAAACCACCACCTGGGCACTTATCCTGGTAGACTCATTGGCCCGAGTTGCGTGTCAGAACTGGCTATCTTAAAGCCATTGCGTCCACCGGGTCCCCCATTTCATTCTCCACCGGGTCCAGAGTCGTCCTGTCCCCAACCAACTTCTCTCCAGACCACCAGGTACTCAGGCACAGAGATCTTCCGCCGCCCTCTCAGAAGAATAGCAGATCAGTCTTCGTATGGATCCGGCTCAGGAGGGTGACAAAGGAGATGAGGGATCTATGCTGGCAATAAAGGAGCCTTTCACAGACCCAGGCCCAAAGTAGAGACAGCGAGGAGCTCAACTGGCTGCCCAAGTAGCCACCCACCTAGGTAAGTACCTAGGTACCTAGCGAGCTAGGTAGGTAACCACGCACCACGGCGGTAGGGTCCGCGCCGTGAGCATAAAGCAGCAACAGGGTGGAGATAGCAAAAGACAGACTCGACGCTAAGTCCAAGTGCTAGAGCAGCGCGGGGCCCCTCATTATCAGGATTTGTGGTGTGTGGATTTGTCCTGCTGCTGCCACCTTCAACTTCGCTTCTCATCCATCTGGCAGCAGTCCCATCTCGCAGCCCCCATGTGGTGATAAACAGTGTTGCCTCAGTCTCATGATCCCCTGCAGGACAGACCTCCCAGCAGCCGTCTACATGTCGCTTCTCGACGCGGACGCAGCCATCTGTGGCCAATCCTGTACCCTTGTTCAGCTCGAGGTCGCAGCCCCCGGATCCGGTGCCATGCTGGCAGCCTGCAGGCAATTTGGGCCGATGCGTTCCAGGCTCCTGACAAATCTCACCGCCAATGATCTGCTCGCCTCTGCTGTCCTTGCGTCCTTCCGACGGATTTAGGAACAAAAGAACCACATTTCTCCAGTTGCTGATAAGGACTAATCCATCAGAAACAGATGGGAAAGCATGGTACCTCCTGCGCGCCGTCAGCTGGCTGAGCGCACGGAGCCGTAGCCTGCCGTTACCGACGCCTCACGGGCTTGCAAGAGACATCAAACCAAGGCACCACAGACCGCTGTCCCCGCCATCAACCCGCATTTCCCCAACTTCTTCCCCTGATTGATCCACCACACGCAGAACATTCCACCGGGACCCGCACGGCTTCCACAAATCATGGTCCTTCCTACGGTATGGTTCGGTGTTGATAGGGGCGAGCAGCCTGATGACCGCGCATAGGCGATGATCCGGCAGTTGGGAAGGCATGGCGACAGGAGCATTCCTTGCGGCCTCATCAAGTGCTTGATCGACCATTTAAGAGCTGTAGCCCTCCCTTCCCCAGCTGTCCCCGTCTCGCCAAGTTCTTGTGCATTGTTCCTCCGCAGTCATACGACTGTCCGTGGTAGACAAGCTCCGTTTGGACTTCGAGGCACTCCAGACTGCAGTACCCCTGTCATCCCATTGACCCCTGACTTGGATCCCTTCAAAATGGACGAGAAGGTGGCAAGGGCAAACCAAAGGGATGTGGCCCGTGATAGCGACCCGAAGAGAGAGGCCGTTGAAGAAATCGAGGGCGTCAACACCCTCAAAACCGTCGAGGTCGGCTTCTCAGCTGACGAAGTGGTGGTCGAGATTGACCACAAAGAACGGACTCGGATCCTGAGAAAGGTGGACTACCGCTTGATTCCCATCCTCGGCATCCTGTACCTGTGAGTGAATAGTCGGAAGGACATGGCATTCGTCCGCTGACCGCACTAACAGACTGGCATTCATCGATCGTGGGAACATCGGAAATGCTAAAATTGCCGGTCTCTACGATGACCTCCACCTCCATGGAATGCAATATAACACCGCCTTGACTTTGTTCTTCGTACCTTATGGCTTCTTTGAAGTACCCTCCAATATTGTGCTCAAGATACTACGCCCCTCGATCTGGATTTCCATCTTGATGTTCTGTTGGGGTAAGATGCTTGACTCTATTCTCATCTCTGCAGTGGCTGACCTGTCTAGGAACCGTGATGACTCTTATGGGCGTGGTTTCTACCTATAGGGGTCTTTTAGTGACACGATTCTTCCTCGGCGTGGCAGAGTCGGGCTTTTTCCCAGCAGCGACGTACCTGCTCACGATCTGGTGAGTAGACCAATCTCCGCACCAAGAGAAATTCGGGAAGAATATATTCTAACGTATCCAGGTACTTACGGTACGAGGTGCAACGCCGGATGGCTGTCTTCTACGCTGCTGCGTCGCTTTCCGGGGCGTTCTCCGGTTTGCTGGCCTACGGTATTCAGCACATGGACGGCGTCGCAGGCCTGGCAGGCTGGAAATGGATCTTCATTCTTGAAGGCCTAGTTCCTGTGGCTGGCTCGTTCGTCGTCTGGTTCGTGCTTCCAGACAATCCGGAGACGGCCAAATTCCTCACAAAGGAAGAGAAAGAATTCATCATCAACCGACTGGCTCTTGAGACGGGTTCTGGGCATGGTCGGGTGACGAATGCCGACCGTATTCGACTGCATCACATCATTGCTGCTTTCAAGGAATGGAAGATCTGGGGTGGTGTGGTTATATTCTGGGCCAACACCGTAGGTTCCTCCTCGTCGGCGGGGCCGAGTCTCGCGCTCCTCCACAACATATACTAACCATTGATTCTGCAGATTGGTGTCTACGGCTTCACCGCCACGGTCCCATCTGTGATTGAGGCCCTCGGATACACCTCAGCCAACGCTCAACTGATGACGATCCCGGTAGGTTCTCCTCAGGTCATTGGAAAGGCCTCCCGTCGCGGAGGGCCCTTGACATTCTAGTTCCCCCTCAAGACGGCCGAGGTCTAACTGGGGATTTACAGATTTACGTCTTCGCCATGATCATGACGCTCATATTTGCTTTCTGGTCGGACAGAGTCCAGCAACGAACCCCATTCATCATGGCCGGATTCAGCATTGCCGCAATCGGCTTCATCGGCGAGCTTGCGATCCCCCATCCCAGGCTGCCTGGTGTGACGTATTTCTTCCTCTTCCCGCTCGCCGCTGGCCTTTATTGCCCCTTCATCTGTCTCGTGTGCTTGATCGGGAACAATCTCGCTCCCAGCTCTAAGCGGGCAGTCGGCATGGCCCTACTCATCTCTGTCGTAAGTAGTCGTCCTCTCTGACCCCACCCCCAATTCTTGATATAGCGCTAATAAAATCAGGGCAACTTTGGAGGCATTGCCGGAAGTAATATCTACATTGCGTCTCAGGCGCCAAAATACCCGACCGGATTCGGGACCGGGTTGGGAATCTGCGTCACTGCCGTCATCATGGCCTACGTGCTGCGGCGAGCCTATAGACACGAAAACGCGAAGCGGGATGCCTTCATGGTGGGCAAGACCGACGAGGAGATCAAGGCTCAGTACACGGAGCAGGAACTGCTGGATCTCGGTGACAAGAGTCCCTTCTACCGCTACACTGTGTGAACACAGAACAGAGGGGCCACCTGCAGTGGGCGAAAACGACGGAGCGTAGTGATCGTGATAGGTAGGCTTGATGGAGTGCAGCAGCAAGAGAAATCAGGATGAACTTGTGTGCGCGGCTCGACATGGTTCATACTACTCAGCACTTCTATCTGCAATGATACATATGGTCCATCTCTGAATTATCCACGAGAAAAAGGGCGCCAAATAAGTATCCATTCTTCTCGACCGCATATAGGTCATGCTTGCGGACTGCCCCGGAATGCCATCGGACTATACATACGATCAAGTAATGCCTACCACTACCGCCACAGGGAACATTGGCGATCCACAATCGCCGACTCTACTCATAATGCCACGGGCTCCCCCAAGCCCCTGCGCTCTTACCGACCCATTCCGAGAAAGCTGAAAATCCGGATTTCGCTGCGAGATTTCATCTGGGTAGAGCGCCACAGCCTCAGCCGTCCAGCACTGCCACTGCGCCATGATCAAGAGTGGTGGTTCATGGAAGGGGAGCAGGCCGCACGCTCAGCGTGATTAGACGCATCATATCTGCTCGGGATTCTGGTGCATAGCACTTTTGAGTGGTGAGGACCGAGTACATACCTCGTGGAGTGAGCAGCGTCGTGGGTTATCAGTACCTACTAGTACCTAGGTAGTCAAACCGCGAACACAGCTTGACGGCTCGGAAAACCTGATCCGGCGCTAATAAGTTTGCCAGCGATAATCCATTAACCTTCACCTTTTCCGAGTCGGTACCTCTGTAAATACCAGGGAGCTAGTAGCTACTAGTTAGACCAACCATCGGATTCAAACAAGCAAGAAGAGAGAAGAAAGAAGAAAGAAAAGAAGTCAGGATGCGTCCATCGCCCGCACTGCGCCTGTCGAGCATCCAGCTCACGCTCTTCACACGCGCCAACTGCGGGCTCTGCGACGTGGCCAAAGCGCGCATTGGCGAGTTCATGAGCAGCAGCAGCAGCAACGCTAATAAGACCAAACAGCCCGCGCCTCGCGTCGTCAACTACACCGAAATCGACATCATGGACCCGGCGCAGACAAAGTGGCGGGAGGTCTATGAGTTCGATGTGCCCGTGCTACACGTCGACTACGCACAAACCCCCACGCTCGACGCGGCCAAGAAGCTCATGCACAGGTTTACGGCGCAGGAAGTTGAAAACGCGGTCGATGAGGTTGAGCAGCGAGGCTCGAGTTCCTGAGTCGCCGCAACTTTTCATTTTCCGGGAACTACCAGGACTGTCCGGCGAGTTTCTCCTTTACTTCTTGTCCTGCGTCACCATGTTCACCGCCCCGTATGCGGCGCCCTTGACTGCCTGGGCGGCCGCATGGCCATATGACCCCTTGGCCTTGGATAAGGACTCGGCCATGAATACCGGAACCGCAGTCATGTCGTTCACAACAGAGATCTGCAACACATGGTCAGCATTTTCACATCCACATTCACATCTCTACAAGGAGGGCAAGGCTTGTGACGGACCATCTGGAATCCCATGTCGGCATATTGTCGCGCCACCTCGCCCGAGGGGCAGTATATCCCTGACCACTTCCCGGCGGCTTGGGCGGCCTTCAGTATTCTCCCAATGGCCTCCTTCAGCTCCGGGCTAAAGTCTCCTTTGACCGGGTAGCCAATGTTGTTGCCCAAGTCCCACGGTCCGATGAAAAGCACATCAATACCATCCACCTTTGCGATTTCCTCGACCTAGTCAGCCAAAGAATGTCAGCCCTCTTGTCACAGCCAGCCAGAGCACTTATACGCACACAGTCCAAAGCCTCCTTGGTCTCGATCTGGACAATAGTCAAGAGATTCTCATTGGCGTTGTTCATGTAATCAAACCCAGACAGCTCGCCTTTGCTGTCGAACGCGCCCATGGAGAAGGGGCTGCCGAAACCTCTTTTGCCGTACGGCGGGAATTTTGCTGTCTGCACCAGCCTTCTCGCATCGTCGGCACTGTACAGCAAGGGCACGATGATGCCGTGCGCACCGGCGTCCAGGGCGCGCTTGACCATCCAGCCTTCGTTTGCGGGAATGCGCACGATGGGGCTCACGTTGCAAGAGGCGACGGCGTGGACGGATTCGTGCATCTCGTTGTCTGACCCAAGTATCATGCCTTGTTAGCCTCTCCAGGTGTAGGCTCTCCACTCAACTCACCTGCAATATTGCCATGCTCGCAATCAATACAGATCCAGTCAAAGCCTGCCCGGGCAATCGTCCGCGACAGGTGCGTGCCGGGGAGCATCTGCCACGCGCCGAACGAGAGGCCTGAGCCGGTACTGAGGGCTTTTCGCAGTGTGTTTGAATTCTTCATGATTGTAGCCATTTTGGTGCTGGGGAGGGGGCGAGAGAGGTCGAACGAAGGTGTTTTACAGGGAATGATGTGTCTATCGAAAGAAAGTGTCTGTAAATCGGAGCAGGAGCGGCAGCGGGATCGAGATGAGGAGTGTTGACGAGAGAGGAGTCGTCGAGGAGTACTCTGCAGGGTATGAGGGCCCTGCGCGCAGTGTATTGATGCAGTTCAAACGATTTAAGACCAGAGCCCAAGTGATTGCTATGAAGAATATCTAATTGAACAGTAAAAACATGACGAGAAAAAGATTTCAACCTGCACCCATCTACTAGGCACCTTCTTCGCTGTTCCCCCCATCTGATTCCAATGCCGTTGTCGGCCCTCCCCACCTTCTTCCTTTACGAACTTAAGGTACTCGGTCCTGCCTGCAGGCGGGCGTAGGGCGCAATGCATGACACGGTATGACGCCGAGGTGGGGGTGAGAGTTAGAGTGCCAAAGAGCCAGAGAGCCAGAGAAAGGGGGTTCGCGCGGGGGTTGGGTTCGGTGGGTGTTGAACCGAGGAGGCCAGACAGCTTCGTTACCTAAACTTGCCAGTAGTAAGCCCTGGACGCCCAGCTCGACAGCTGAGCTGGCCCCCCTTCTGCCCTTTCAGGGATTACCTAGGTAGGTAGGTAAATACCTAGGTACCACCAGGTACCTATGCTCACTCGCGCCCCTACGCAGAATCCGACGGTACGGATATCGGGACTTCCGTCGCTCTTTGGCTATACCAGGTAGGTACACCTTCTCACCAACCTGGAAGTCTTTCAGAGCTGCACAAACTCCGGACCCGGCACTATGCTTGAAATACTTGAACTCTTTCCACATTTACCATACTATATGTCCTTTATCTACAGTTAATACCCTAGCCTACCCAGTCCAACCGCTACAGCTTACTGCTGCCACTGGGCCTCTCCAAGGCCTGGGTGGCATTGCGGTAGTTCTTGACCAGCTGGCGAATGGCCAGGTCGAGCATGACATCCTCGCTGCCACCCGGGATACGTGCACCAGGTACCTCGCGGTAGATGCGCTCTGCGATCTCGCCCTGGCCTGTGCGCGTGTATCCGTTGCCGCCGAACAGGAGGACCGCCGTCTGGGCGCATTCGTTGAATACCATGCCGGCCTTTGCTTTCGCCAGCGCCGTCAACCCGCCGAGTTTTGCGTCCGCCTCGGCCTTGGTTAGCTGCGTCATCTGGTATAGGAACTGCTCGACCCAGGCCTGCATGGTCTCCAGCTCCGCGCCGGCTTTGGCTAGCCTGTGTCGCACGACGGGTTGCTCGATGAGGGCCTTGCCAAACGCCTCGCGCTTCATGACGTACTCGAACGCCGCCGACAGGGCCACGCGCGACTGCCGCGTCACGCTCACGGCGATGGTCAGCCGCTCGTGGTTGAAGTTGGTCATGACATAGCGCATGCCCATGCCTTCCTCGCCGATGAGGTTCTCCACAGGCACCTTGACGTCGTCCAGCTCGATGAAGGTCGTGCCGGCGCTGATCTGCCCGGCCACTTTCAGTCGACGCATCGTCACGCCCGGATAGCCTTTCAGCGGGCACACGATCATGCTCAGGCCAGCAGCGCCGGGGCCACCTGTGCGGACGGCCATTGCGGCGTAGTCTGACCAGAAGGCGTTGGTGATCCATTTCTATTCTTTCAATTAGCCCCGAACGCAACGCTCGCTGAAACATCTCGACAAGGGGAAAGTCGGGTATTAACCTTCTGTCCGTTGATAATGTAATGTTTTCCATCCGCGCTCTTCTTTGCCGTGGTGGCAATGTTGGCGACGTCGCTTCCCGCACCGGGCTCGGTGATGGCGATACAAGCTCGTTTCTTGCCCGGGAGCAGATCGAGGAGGAACTTTTCGTGCAGAGCTTTGCTTCCGAACTTGATGATGGCGGGGATACCTGCAGATGAAAACAACATGTCCCAAAAGTCAACATACGATTCGCCTCTGCGCACGCACTTCGTGTACCCGGGGATCAAATCGAAGAGCACCCACCAAATGCATGACCTGCCGTCATGGAGCCACCTGGCCCTCCGACGCCCGCACGTCCCATCTCGTCCAGGTAAATGCCCGTGTGCAGATAATCCCACTCTTCAATGGGTGTACCTAGGATGTCGTAGATGCCCACCCTGTGCAGCCACTCGACGGGCAGCGGCGCCGGCAAGTTGGGGATCAGCATGTTGTTTTTGCGGAACGTCTCGAACAGGTGGTCGGGGACCGTCTCCTCGCGCTCCCACTCCATGGCGAATGGGAGTAGGTGCTCCTCCAGAAACGCCCGGCACGCCTTCTGGAACCGCTTGTGCGTCTCCTTGTAGTACGGCGAGGGCATGCCCGCGAGCCAGGGCGGCTCCGAGAAGGGGATGATATTGTTACTCTTGACGGTCGACATCGTTGCTCTTGTTGTAATGTCAGAAGCGGGCCAGGCGAAGTAGCAGGAATCGCGATTGGAGGGAGGGAATGGATTTCAGGCAGGGATAGGTATATATCGTTCCCCTTACACGATAACAATTCAATCGAATGCCGGCGGGCCCCTGTAAGCGATCCAAAAACGAAAAGAAAGTATATACCTTTTACAGCTTCAAGGATCTCGAGAACTCAAGGGGACACATTGTGTAGTTCAGACGCCGATCCCCTCCAGAGATTTTATTGTATTGCGCATTTGGCGCCGCGTCGGCATCGAGGTACAATGGCCCTGAACAAGCTGACCGACTGCAGCCGACAGATGCCTCGGAAGTTTTGAAAGAGGCTTACGCAGTAATCAAGGGGGGGCCTCGTCTACACCCCGCAATGACCTATCAGAGTAGTGGGAGGCACGTGACGAGGCTGCGAGTCTGCATTGTCCTACGCACGCAGCACTATTCTTAACACGTCGAATGCAGAAACAGGGGGAGATGAGGAATAGAAGCTTCAAATGTCTTTGAATTCAAAATCAATGGCCCAGAGTAACCGCTATGTTTTAGCACCTGCGCCCAAGCTGACCGTACACCAAAGAATTCTGTACATGTCCGCATCCGTTCACCGACACCAGGAAGACAACCCATATCTGCAGAGGTTCCCCAACACCCATCCTTGTCTTACCCCTTCCACATTTCATCTCTTTCCCCACCCGACTAGTAGCCTGGATAAGCAGGCGCATCGACGCCGACAACCTCCCTGTTCATCCTCCTGGCCGTCGTCCTCATGGTAAAGGCAAAGTGAATTGCCCGCAGAATCTCCCTGAGATCCGGCACCGTCGCCCATGCCTTGATACCCAACACTCCACCGTAGTATTGGCCACCGGTCTCGTGTGCCATGTGCCGGTGCTGGTTGAACGAGTCATCGCTGCCGCTTCGACGGTTCAAAGCCTCCTGCGAAGACCTCGACTCGTCGATGTACTGCGGTGGAATCTCGGACAGCGGGAGCATGCGTGGCTTCGTGATGTCGTAGGGGGAAACGTCGTAGGAGTAGTGGAAGAAAATGGCAAAGGGCACCATCAGGATGCACGTGGTCATGGTGTCCAGGCCGAAGTTGACATCTGCGTAGGTCATGGTAGAGCTCTCCTTCAGTGCGCCGGTTGAGCGGAGAATCGTGAAAATGATCTAAGAGGCGGGAAATGGTGTTAGATAAAGCACAGCAAAAGTGGGCTCCGAGCCGGTGGAAGGTTGAACATACGTCTTGAAGGAATGACAAGCCGATGATGAGCTTGAAAGACAAAAACTTGGCCAGCGGCTTGTGGTGTTTCAAGTCCTTTTTCAGGGCATTGTAGAATCTGATGCACGATGTAACGGCCATGAAGATGGATATGTTGCCGATGATCGTCAGCTGCACACAGCAAAGTCAGACTGATTGACATTTCAATGTAAGGAGCTCGCCGCGAGCGGGATTGATAGATTCTTACCCAGATGTGGGAGAAGTGGATGTTACTGCTCTCCAGGCAGTACTTGTTGAAAGCTTGAGTGATATCGGTCATGACTGAAATCGCTAGAGATACAACAACGTATTGAAAAACGGAGACCCAAGCTTTCTGCACGGTCGTCAGTGAGTGTCTGGCTTGCCTGTATACTGCTTGGAATGTAAGCATGGACTTACCCTGTACCATTCCAACCCATTGCGCTGGGCATTATTTCCCTTCTCTTTAGCTCTGCGAGATTGAGGAACTTCAAACGCCGCGAAAAAGACGTCACGGAAATCCGGGCTCGGCGAGACGAACTCGCAGAGCAACAGGAAAAAGCTTCCCAGAGCGATGGCTTCCCAGAAATCCCGCCACGGGTCGAGGTACGGGTATGCATTTGGGAAAGCGATTCCAAGTAGCGAGAAGAGACTGTAGAACGGAGGTAGGAGACAGATTTTCAGGATCCTGCGATGGAAAGCGTCAGTCTCGGTATTCCCATCCGCAGGAAATCCACAGGAATAGCACTCACTTGCTCTGTTCGTTGGGTTTGCTGAAATGCGTCGCGTGTCTGGCCATGAGGACGAATATCGACAGACACACGAATGCAGTGCAACCGCCTGAGAGACACAGATTGAATTGTCTAAAAGAGAGGTTTCCAATAAATGGCTCTGGAGCATCTGAATCGCATTGTTAATGGAGAGATATTCCTTGCTCTGCTCGTCTTCAACATACCAGCTTGTAGAGGATTGGGCATGCTGCACACGTGGGAGTCCCCATTATCGTTATCGAATATTCCCATGATTGCAGATATCCTGTGAGAATGTTGTCCTTTTTCTCCAACACTTTCTGATAATTAATGGAACAGATGCTTCTGTGTCGTCTCGATTAAAGATGTCGGAGGAAACAAGAACAGGACTGCCAGACGGGCTTTATACCATCCATTGAAGTTGATCATCCTACTGATATGCATCAGAGGCTTTAGGCCAGGTTTGAGACTTTCAGGCCCTCCACGACTTTTTTCAGGCAAGTCCACGAGGTTGCCATAGCATTCGTGAGACCTTTTCTGTTGACAAGGGGCACTCCATATTGGCGGTCTCATGTCTGCAGATCGAATCGCGTCGCTTTCAAGTCTGTAGTATGTCATAGTTCGAGGCAATGCGTGTCTCAAGGCTTCAGGGACGACAGGCAGCAACTAATTATCGAGGGGATTTCCACCCTTCGGCAGCCACTGGCACTCGGCCCCGCGAGCTTCAGCCTTGTGGCGCAGCTCGAATTGGTTACCACAAATGGACAAGCGTAGATAGATGCATTCCACTGCCTCGTCTCGCTCATTTTGCTCAATCGGTGTCTCCGTACTCGGCAAATAGTGCGACCTTGGGGACTTTTGATAAGCGGGAGATGATCAACTGGCCCAGATTGTGGAATCGTCTATTCCGTAACTAGCCTTCTCTCCCTTTTGGCGAGCAGATGACTAGAGAAGTGCTTGAACCTCTACCATTTCCCGCCTTACATTGGTGATGAGGGTGAAAATCAGGTCAAGAACGCGGCCCTAATTCCCTTCTTTTGATGCTACCGTCAGAACGTGACCTTTGTCATTGAGTTTCAAGCCATAGCTGACTCCGCCGAGCCTGCGCCTCTGAAGTATACACTTCGAGTGCATTCCGCGAGGTGGAAAATGAATAAATGGTGTTCCCGGTCAGCTCAGATTGAGTGGGCTGTAGCCAGAAGTCTTTTCGAAGTGTGAAGACCAAATACATTGTGTTGTTGACCTCGTTTTCAGCATGCCGAACGTGGGGAGACCAAGCCGGGATTGCCATCTGTGCCGACAGCGGCGGGTGAAAGTGAGTACTGATTCGAACAACACGTGGCTGGACCTGCATTAATAAGTCACCCCAGTGTGACTTGGGCCAACCGGAATGCAATAGGTGCATACGCTTGGGGAGGAGCTGTCCAGGATATCGGGACGAGCTTGAGCTCATGTTCCGCGTCGAAAGCCCTACTTCATTCGCCCAGGGCGTCAACCGAGACCGCCGACGCAAAAGGCTCAGTCCATGGTGCAACTCAGGTCCTCGCGGGTCATCCTCGCAGCATGCACAACGTGAAGAGTCTGGGAAATGTTGCGAAAAGGACGATCCGCTGCCCTCAAGACTGCTTGATCCAGGTGATTCCGACAACCTGTACAATTGCGGCTGGAAGCTGACGCGGGTAGATGTTGTGATTTTCTCTGGCTGGTATATATTTCCCACGCGCCAGTTGGCAGAATGCTGGGACAACCATGCCTCTACGCTGGCATTCAGCAATATGACTTGTCCTCAGAAACATCAAATCACGACAGGATTGATCGACACCAATTTCCTGTCTTCCATGGTGTCAGAAGCAGGGCAAGACTCTCCCATCGTGCTAGCCTGCCGAGCCATTGGACATGCTTTCCTCACCAGCAAAGTGGACACGCCTGAAACGCGATCCAAGCGAGCGGCAACATACGGGCAAGCCTTGGAAGCAACAAATATGGCTCTCGAGGATCCAATCATGCAGACGCAAGACGAAACTCTTGCGTCTGTCTGGCTGTTAAGTCTTTATGAGGTAAGTATCGCCTCATGTCGTGCTTTGCGCAGTCCCACACCCACAGGATCCATGATTATATGGATGCATCTCGAAGATCCATTTGAATATTCCATAACAGACCGGCGCTGACCACACCATCTCAGCTCATTGTCTCACCAGGTAAGGGGCATCAACCCCTCGACTTTTCACCAAATACGTATGGAATCGGTTCTTGGATAGTTCATACTCAAGGCCTGGTGAGTTTGCTGCGGCTGCGTGGCACTTTGCATTTCTGCAGGCCGCTTGCGCGGGACTTGTTCTGGCTGATCTACAGTTCAGTGGTGAGTGATTGTTTCAATTTGTCGTCTTTGATTGCATGTTGCTAATCTAAATATTAGCTCGTCAGATGCTTCATCACAAACATGGCAAGCCCCTCAGAATCTTCGAGCTGGTTTCGGGAATTGGAAAAGGACCTGACTGAAGACGAACTGCCAACTCATCAACTCTGCGTGTATGGCCATCATGCGTCCACTTTCTGTGCGACTATCCGACAAGTCATTGACAAATGGACCACCGGTTCGGCCAGGGCAGCAGCAGAAATATTCGCCGAAGTGGAGGGCTTTGAGAGGAGAATGCAGCAGTTGTGGCACGTCACTTCCGGCAACCCCAGCGTTGAGACTGTTGAGATTTCTGACTCGAACATTCGGCTCCTCTGCTGCCGCACATATCTCCACGCCTTTCGACTGAAGCTCCAATTGACTCTGTTAGAGCTTTTGGGCAAAATGAGAACAGAGAGATGCGATGTGAGAGCAGGCACACTGCAGCATGAATTTCAGCTTAGAGTCGAGACTGTGCAAAGTGTGGCCGATGAAATCCTTGCGTGTGTTCCGCTGCTGCTGTCAACGAATACCGCCTCAGGAGGCTCCCCAAAACTAACACCAAGAGTTTGGAGGGACGGAGTCCGCTTACTCTGGCCGTTGCGGCTTGTGGCACTTTGGAGCGCGACCAGAGATGACCAGAAGAGGGCTGCGAAGATCATACTTCAACAAATAAGGGACGAGGTGGGAATCTACCCAGCTGGAGCGTTTCCCCCGTCTTTCTTAGCGGACATGGCTACAAAATGAGACTCAAGCCCGGGGGCTTAGCTAACATGTTCAAGAGCGGGCTGCGCCGTTGGTTACCGTTTCGCCACTGCTGCTGGGATCTTTGAGCCCTTCATCGGCGTCATCAGCATAGCTTCAAGTGACGTAGATATTCTGAGGCATCTTACCTAGATATGCAGCTGTGTGGGTACTAATGAGTAAGGCGTGACAAGCATTAGTCACAGCCGATGCTTGTCAGCCGGCGATGTTTGACTAGCGCATCTCGACAATAGACCCTGAAACGGAAATCGACGCGAACCAATCAATCCTGGTGAGGATGGCTGAGGTTGCACAAGGAGCATATCTAGTAGAGCATAGCCATCACGAATGACACCAGTGGCCGACCTCGGGGCCGAGTTCCATGCATAAACGCTACATCGGTTGCTAGAGGCCTCCGTTTCGTGGAGTGAGGCTGTTCTTTGACAATGCTCCCCTCCTGATTTGGCCTTCAGCAAGAACTCGTCCCTCGAGGTCAAGCTTGGCTCAAGCCCTTTGTCCAGACGTGGCTCTCCAACCTCGTTGTCCATTAACAGTATATAGTACATATCACGCAGCACGCATCTTCATATACTCATTACTGCAACTGGTGCAGTATTCGTCATACCAGCCTTTGAGGTCATCGCCAATGTCCGTATAGTTCTGCTCGAGGTCATCCAAGACCAGTCCCTCCACGATCTGACATCGTCGATGCTCATCCAGAACCCACTGCTCCCAAGCGGCCTGCATCACTTGTCTTTCAATGCTATTGACAACCCGCACCGCAACAAGGAGATCATGCCGTTGAGTCCCGAGTTGTTGACGCGTCTGCTGGACTTTTGCGGCTGGAGTCTGTCTCAGCCCGGCTTGAAAGTACTCCGGCTCGTTTTCATCATAGAAGACGCTATAGCAGACACTGGACTCTCGCGCCGGCAGATTTGCTTCCCGGCTGAGAATATCGTCCAAGTCACTGATATACACTGCCCGGCTCATCACGGTATTGGGCGAGATACCAAGCCGAGCCATGAAATTACCAGCCCTGCGTTCGTGCCACCAGTCAAGCGAGTCTCGATATGTATGCCAGCTATTGTACAGTGCTGAAAAAACAAGTGCCACCAAGATGAGTTTATTAGCAGACAGTGTTTTGGCAAACCATCTCAGGATGCTCAACAATGACTGCAGGAGAGTCCCCAAGGCACTCTCCGCCGTCGATGCAGCGCTCTGAGCCAATAGTCCAGTTAATGTTCGGGAAATGGGCTGTCTCCTCAATTCGATGCTGAGTGCCGATGCATCCACCAGAAGCTGTGTTGTTTCTGTTGAATGGCCGACTTGGCCAAAGATCTGAATCGCCTTTTTGGTGCGGCTGTGAAGGCCAAGCTTGCGAACTTGATCCGCCACCAGATCCGCGAGATCTTGAGAATCGAGTTCGAGGTCATACAGCGCCTGTCTCTCAACCACTCCTCCCAATATCCAGGCTGCGCGCCCCCACTCTACCTTGACAAAAACAGCGAGCTTGCATTTGGCCTTTGCAACATGAGTGATGACGATCTTGCTGACGAGGCGATGCTTGTTTTGGTAGGGGAGATGCCACGGGGTTCTCTTGTCAGTGACGACGTAGCATAAGTGATCGCTATTGACATCGATTGTTTGATAATCATGAACTTGCGCATACGATTCGTGGCCGAGCAGAGTTTTGGTGGGAGTATCGAACGTGAATTCTCTTCGAAGCCGTCCTTCTCCGACGCTTAACCACGGCCCTTGGGACACATTCTTTGCGCGTCTTTCATGTTGAAGCAGTTGCCACAAAGCGCTTTTATCCCCAAACATAACATGGAACAACGCTTTGGCGCTGATATCAAATTCTCTCTCGACCGCCAGCCGTAGATTCCCGGGGGGTGTATAATTCACAGGCTGAGCAGGCAGTTTAAACTTTGATTCCCTGCGCCCTAAATGGGTCTGATGAAGGGTACGATCAACCCTCAGTGGGCCCCGTAGTTCAGTCCCAACAGTGGACGCTCTGCCTCGATATCGCGGCCCACCAGTGTCAACCGGAGTATTTGGAGACACGTCCTCCCAGCTTTCCAGGCTGGGGCTCCTGTCAGGAGTCTCGGTCTCCATTTTGATCAGAGCCTTCATCAACCCCTCCAATTCGAGGGGCTCCTCGGAAGCATTGTTTCTTATCAAAAAGTTCAAGCGCCTTTGCAGAAGTCTCAAAGGTTCCAGAAATGTTTTGATTGTGATTCGTCGGCTACTGGCGTCGCTCGCAGCGTCCTTGAGGTGCAAGAAGATAAAGTCACAGTCTCTTCCGGGAGCAGCAGTGGCCTCATCAATGGATCCAAGAGGTACACTCGATGTGAGAACCAAGCCCAGATGGTTGCTGTAAAAATAGATATCCCTGGGAGTCACGTAGACTCGGCCCGGGAATTCTTGTTGCTCGCTGGGGTTCCAGGTTGCCCTGAAAACCATGACCAGTCTGTCGTCGCGTCTAACATTAGGAAAAAGAAGGCGGAACTGTGCGTCCTGAGACTTGAGCTGCAGAGGATAGTAGTTAGGGAAGTCTGGCACAAGACGCTCGTGATTAATCTGTTTCGAGGTGTCGCGATCCACGCTTATAGTGCTCCTGTGCTGTTTCTTACTTGGCGACGGCGTCCGGCTTCGGGTGGCCGTTTGAGGCACACTCAGATCAAGCTGCGGAATGTTATTTTGCAAGGCAACGGCCGAACGGGTAGGTGTAGATGATATTTTCGGAGGTGAAAACGATGCCTGAAGCGTCGGGCTTCGTTGCGCCAGGAGTTTGACTTCTGTCTTATCGTTCGGGTCAGTCCGTTCAAGTCGATTCAGAAAAGCTGTGCAGGAAGTCCCCCAGGTGTTGGCCAAAAGACCTGTTGGAAGCCCAGTCTTGTCCGGGGCAGGGCTCAAGCCACGCTCCCCTGTAATGATAACGGCTGACTTGCTCAAATTGGTAGGGGACGGTACCGAAGCCAAAGTCGAAGGAGCAAGACTGCTGGCAGGCATATCTCGAAGAGCCAAAGTAAAAGCACTTCGTGGTTTGGAGAACTCGCCCTCGGCACTTTGGAGCATGGGAATACTCGGACCAACAGGCATGGAACCATGAGTAGCGGCAATCAAGCTCGCAATGCCACCAGGGAGATTTGGCGTCGATGGGCTGGCAGACACCTGGGTCGGAGCTGGACTCTTCCGGTGGAGATCAAGCTTTGAAATTATGCGAGAGGCAGTGTCACGATGACCGCCATCATCCATAGCTGTTGACCTTCTAGGCAAGTCGACACTACTGTCGCGCCCATGTTCGGTCCCCGGAATTGGCAGGGTGTTGGTCTTTTCCAGGGCAGAGATATCGTCTCCAACGGTACCCGGTTCTGTCGACCCAAGGATAAAAGTGCCAAACTCGGGAATGGGTGGCGCACTTATTGCAAAGGCGGCACCAGCTTGAATGTTCCCGCTGCCCGAAGTCAAGCTGCGAAAACCCTCTGCATCGTTGACTGCCATGGACTTGGCAACGTGAAAAGCGTCAATCCACTCCACCAACTCTGACTGGGTTTCTGCTTGGAGGAGGATCGTGTTTTTGTTCGTCTTGAGCTCAAAACAGAAGCGACGTTCTTCTGCAGGCGCGGGGCGGACATTACAGAGTAGAACACCGATTCTCTCACTCTCTTCGACGCCTCCTGCTCTCGTGCCTTGCAGCAACCAGCCAAACACTCCATTGCGGACGAATGCCCACCTCTTTACCCAGACAGTCCGAGTGGGTTTCCCACTATAGGTTCGGAGGAACAGCCAGCCTTGCTTCTCGCCAGTTTTGGAGGGGGGCTTTTTGGGCGAGCTTTGAAGGGTCGAGGTGCTGGCGCTATGGCCATGACCAGAAAATTGAGGGACGGTCGACAAGGTGTAGTCCTCCAATTCTCGTGAGGGACGGGTTTCGAGTTCGGCCGCATCCTCCAGCTGTTTCTTCGCAGCCAGGAGCTCCTTGCGAAAGGCTTTTTCATTAGCCTCCAATTCCGACAGCCATCCCTTGATTCTCTGCATCTCGTCGGCGCTCCGTTGAAAAGTCGCGGTTGTGTTGTCGCGCGAGAGACGCATCTCACGCCATTGGTCAAAGAAGATCTTGACCAGGAGCTTATCCAGTGCAAAGCGAAACTGCGGAGCCATGCTGGAGAAGTCCATTATGGCTTTGATGTAGAGTTTGCGGGCCTCGTGCAGCTGGAAAGCCTCCTCCCTCAGCGACGAAGGTTCTTTCGATTTACCCAGTCCAGCATATTTGCCTTGGAGATGTTCAAAGGTTTTCTGGGTAGCTTCAACAGCTCGGCGAGCATCTTTGAACGGTCGCAAGTCGTTCTGGAGGAATTGCCTTATGGGATCAATGACCATGATAGATAATCTCTTGACAACTGCGATCATGCTCATCCAATAGTCTTTGGCACCATCTGCGAACTTCTTCATAGCCAAAACGCTGTAGTCATGATCCAACATCGACTCGGAGATGTTGGTGGGGAGGACGGCGTGGGCGATGAAGTTGTTGAGGACATTTTCTAGGGTCAAGGATTCGGAAACGAGTCTGTTGGAGGCTTTGGCATAGTCGTCGAGCCATTTCTCCAGGAGGTCGACTTGCTCTCCGTAGTGGACAACGGTGGCGCGGGCGGTGGGCGAATCGATCGCCGCTTCCTTCAAACCGACAGGAATCAAATTGATCAGTCTTCCGACATCGTCGACAGGTGGCGTTGCCTGCGCCATTGTCAAAGTGCGAACAGATGTGGGCAGAACCTAGAGCGGTTGTGGTGGGAGTCTGGGGTGAATCATGCGTTAAGCCACATCTGTGCGGCAGCGCCCCTTACAGAGAGCGTACAGCAAGGCAGCGAGCACAATTCAGGGTAGAGACAGTGAGGTAGAGTGAATTGAGCCAGGAGCAGAGTGCAATGAACAATGGGCTGGAGAAGTATGAAGTAGTAGGTCATGGATACATTTCGCGTCTCGACGGAATTGAAGTCGCGAAATCATGATTTGGAGATCGCAGTTTGGAGTTCCGAGTACGCAGTGCCTACTAGGTATCTCGCTATCCCGCTGGCGGCTGCGGAGCTCATGCACACCTTGGAACCCAACAGTCTTCCCTGTACCGAGCTCGCCGACCGCCAACGCCCTCTGTTCACCTGCCTACTACTGGTAGCCATCCCACTGTCTTAGATGCCTGTACGCCTCTCCGTGAGTCATTTCTGCCAATTAACTGTTTTGTGGAGAGCTAGGCCGGGAAAAGAGTGACAGCTAATTACATATTACTGGAGCTCAAGTGCGACAACCTCACTAGAAAGCTTTCATCCTGCCATCATTTCCCTCTGCTTTCTTTTCTGCATTATTCCGCTTCTTGACTTTCGCAATCACCTCATATTAGCATGGCGAGTATCTTCGCAAGGTGTGATGCTGTACCTGTTCAATGCGCTGACACTCTGATGTTGCCAAAATATTCACCTACTACCAGGCGACTCTGGGTGGTCGCACTGGATTGACAAGGATACGTCTCCTGCGATGAGCCTGCTGTCATGCTGCTCCGATGTCGAAGCAGTTGTCAAAGAGCTCACTAATATCTCCGTCTTCCATCAAACGTCTAACGACTCCATCAGGTGAGTTGAGCAATACCGGTACCAAAGTGCCACCCAGGCACTTTGGAAACTTTGTAAGCTTGGTGGTGGCTGCCTAGCTGCCTACGTGCCAGGCGTGGCTTGGGCTGAAACACTCATTGTACAGACCTGCCAATTGTCCTCGACGGGGTTCGGCATTAATATAGATCTAGCAGCGCCTCGTCTCAAAATCAAGCGCAGACATCCAGTTCGACCATGTCATGATACACCTAGCTGAATGGCTGTCACGTTCCTCGAAGTCTTGCGTTGGATCATAGTTGGCATTTTCGCTCCGACCCTAGTCTTCAGTGCCATCTATGTCATTTGGCGGGCTGGCTTCACTGCTTCTTTAGCATTTATCATTGGCCTCCGCTGGCTCAGAGGACCGGCTTTGTGGCTGACAGATGCGTTCGCCTTCGTTCCGTCAAAAGTCACAAGCAGTATCCGATCCTTAATCCGTCGCAAACCACCGAAGAATCTCAAGAGACGACATTTTCTGACCCGGTTTCCAAAGCAAGACGAGTTTCCTTCGACGATCCTAAACGATAAACAGACCAACCTCGAAAACCTTTTCGCTTCATATGGTCGTTACCTCAACCTGCACGCAGATGTTGCTGAAACCAATGCGACGCTATTTCGCATCCGGAAGTGGCTGCGTACCTGCGAATGGTATCACAAAAGCGACGACAACAAACTCCCACAATGCACACCGCTACATGGAAGCGATCACGGCGCCCCAGTCTGGCTCATTGACATTGAGCAGTGCTGTCTAGTTCCTTACGAGCACTCGTTTCGGTACATCGCTCTGAGTTATGTGTGGGGCAAGATCGAAACTGCAAAGACGTTGCGATCCAACCTTGATGCCCTGCAGCAGCCCCGGTCTCTCCTTGGACCAACCTCAGTTGTGCAATTGCCCACTACTGTTCGAGACGCTGTCTTCTTGACAGGATACCTCGGACTTCGTTATCTGTGGTGTGATCGACTTTGCATCGTACAGGATGATCCAACCTCGAAGCATTCGCAGGTGCGACAGATGGCTGAGATCTACGCTCGGGCTTACTGCACCATTGTTGCCTTGGACAACTCAAGTGCCGAGTCGGGCTTGCATGGAATCCCAAACATCTGCGCTAGTCATCGACACAGAGAGAACGGAGATATGGACCTGGAGAAAGCTGTTTGGCCATCGAGAGCCTGGACCTGGCAGGAAGAGTTGTTCTCTGTCAGGATCATCTGGATGTCTGCCAGCCAGGTTAGCTGGCAGTGTTCATGTATGCCGTCCTCGGCTTGCAACAGGGGAAAGCACGGTCAGCATCACAATGCCCAAAAGCGAACCCTTCCCGACATCTCGGACGAAGGCACATCCGTTCAGATTGGAGGCATGCTGTGCCCGCAACGCCCGTCGCTGAAGTTTTACACCACATTGGTACAAGACTATAGCCAGCGACACGTCCATGAGAATCATCCAGAAGACATCTTCCATGCCTTTTCCAGTATTCAAGTCGTCCTTTCCAGAACCTACCCGGGTGATTTCATTCAATGTATACCTGCATGTTTCTTCGCCCCATGCTTGCTGTGGAGCCCACGACAGGACGGTCTCTGCAGGCGGATGATCAAGGACGAGGTGGGTAGCGTAATGTCCGCAAGTTGGTCATGGGTTGACTGGTCGGGTCCAGTCGATTTCCAGCGCATGACGGCTGATCCATACATGGAGTTATGCCAGTGTGTTGTCTCTTGGTCTGTCAGTGAATCAATCACTCCAGAGAGTGTGACTGTCGTAAGGGCAGCGGCAGAAGCTTGGAAAGACCACAAAGAGTTTACTGCGTTCGAGAATGGGATGAAGTCCGTGGCGTACGCACCACAGCCATGTCTTCCACCAGCCGCTATTGACAATCCCGTGCAAGGAACAACATTTTGTGAGCCGCGTTCGACCTCTGGGGACTGCGAGACGGCAGCGCCAATTTCACATCTAGGGACTCACGGCGTCTTCCTACATGGTCGTGTGTTGTATGGACAATTTCGGGTCGACGAAAAGGACTATATCACTGGCCAGGGCATCCGTCTGGAGTCCTGTACGACAGGCAAATTCGCTGGCGTGCTCGGACGCTGTAGTCCACGTCTTGGCGCCAACAAAGTCATCAACTTCATTGCGATTTCGCGTGGTGAGATGAAGATCAAGCATCAACGGTTCGTGGAGACAACGCCTTCAGAAGCTCCAGCTGTTCTTCAGAATCGATATGGACAAACCTTCGAATATCGCAAGGAAGACCTCCCAGAAGAATATCACGTCTCTGCAAAGATAAGTACGGGAGCTTGTGGTCATGCATCATGCACTCGACTCGAGGGATTGGAGCTTGATCGTCTGTATAGTCCGAAGGAGGTCTATGAGTTTTATGATGCCATGTGGGTAGACTGGGAAAATGGCGTCGCTTACAGGCGAGGCCTTGCACGGATCGCCAAGGACGTCTGGGAGCTCGAAACATTGGGCTGGATAGATGTCACGCTGGGATAGAATCCTATGGCTTGTGGAATCGTTTTCATTCTGCTGGTAAATCTGCTCTCTCGGTGCTTGATGATGGAGACTTCCACTTTTAAGAAGCGGGGGAAAACCAGAGCATGCTTTGTTTCACAAAGAAATAGAAGCTGCATGCCTACGTATAGCAAATAAGCATAGGCCATCAATGGGCCAAAAAGCTGCTACTTTTATCGTGCGCTTGAAGTATCCGCACCTCGAGTATCAATTGCGCCCCCAGGACCAGAGGGAACTAGGTCTCTCCGTATTGATATATAGTCTTGGATCAAGCTACTAGAGACAATGGTGCTATTCAAGAAGCAATGTGCTGATAATAGGGACTTTGGGATAAGGAGTCTTCGTGGCAGCCTTGTTGCAGGGCCAGCAGGACAAACCAGATGCGGAGATTCACGCCAAGATTCCATCGGGTGGCATGCGGAGAAATTTTTCGAGAATCTTAAGGCCAGCCCGACACAATCAACCGCTACATTAGTATAATTTCTGTTCTCCTGACCATACCTGCATCCTAGAACATGGCCCGTGAATTGCTAAGCAGCGACTCGTCCGACAGCGAAGATGGAGGCGCCGATGTCCCACCCAGTGACGAACTCAAGGTCAATGAGGCATATGCCCGCCGCTTCGAACACAACAAGAAACGAGAGGAATTGCAGAGATGTACAAATCCTTCTCCGTCTTGATGATGGGAATATGGTTAAGCTGACACTTTCTTCATAGTAGAAGAAAAACTCGGCAAATCCTCCACGTCCCGAAAACGTAAACGCGGCGACAACGAATCTCTTGACGGTGACGACAAAGGTACTGACTCGGACGATGACTCGACCAGTGAGTCCGAAGATGAGGGGGAGTTGGTGACGGAAGCTCTTGACTCGGAGATCATGGCCACACTCAACGCAATCCGCTCGAAAGACCCCCGCGTTTACGACCAGTCTGTCACGTTCTATACCAACGACGACGATGAGGAAGAGGCAATTGCGAAGGCAAGGAAGGAGAAACCTATGCACTTGCAGGACTACCACAGGCAAAATCTACTGAAGGGTGATGCGGGAGTGGAAGAGGAAGACACTGTGCCTTTGACGTACAACCAAGAGCAAGAGCAGCTAAAGAAATCCATCATTGGAGAAATCAACGCAGCCGCGGAGGAGGACGACGACGAAGAAGAAGATGAGGGCGAGGATAAGTTCCTCATTGCGAAGAGAAAGGAGAAGTCGGCCAAAGCCGACGTTGTTTTGGACGTTGACAACGCAGACAAAGATCCTGAAACTTTCTTGTCAAACTTCATGGCCTCGCGCGCTTGGGCGGCTCCCGACCCTTCTAATCTCCACCCTTTTGAGTCGGACGATGACGAAGAAGACAAAAGAGCAGACGAGTTTGAAGAGGCATACAATCTGCGATTTGAGGATCCTGAAAAATCGAACGAGACGCTACGCTCTCATGCGAGAGACTTGGCTGCCAAATACTCTGTTCGGAGACAAGAGGCGAACCCCCGACAAAAGAAGCGAGAAGCCGAGAAGGCAAAGAGAGAAGCTGAAAAGCAGCTGCGAAAAGAAGAGAAAGCCCGTCTCCGCAAGTTGAAAATTGAGGAGCTTGAAGAGAAGGTGCGCAGGATTAAGCGGGCCGCTGGTATTAAAACCCAGGATATTCGGCCCGAGGATTGGTCACATCTGGTTGACGACGACTGGGACGACGCTAAATGGGAGGAGGAAATGCGCAAGCGTTTTGGCGATGAGTACTACGCTGAGGAAGACCTTGCGAGCGAGGACGAGACACATGGGAGGAAACGGAAACCTCGCAAGCCCAAATTTGACGACGACCTTGACATCAAGGACATAGTGCCTGATTTCGATGGAGGTGATAAGGCGGACTTCAGTTTGACCGATGAAGACGCTCCTCCGAAGAAGGCGAAGAAAGGAAAGAAGTCTGTCCAAGAGGACAAGCGGGACACAAAGAAAGAACGGCGAATAATTGAACAACTGGTGACCGACCAACTACAACTGGAGCTGGATGCATCTCTACCAAACAAGAAGACCGGTGGCTTCACATACCGTGAGACATCGCCCAAGAGTTTTGGCCTTACTGCAAGGGACATCCTGCTAGCTGACGACAAGCAACTGAATGAATTTGTGGGGTTGAAGAAACTGGCATCATTCCGCGACCCGGAGAAGAAGCGCAAGGACACGAAGAACCTGGGGAAGAAAGCACGGTTGAGGAAGTGGCGGTTGGAGACCTTTGGCAACGAAGAAGGACTGCAAGCCAGCAATCTGATTCCTGCGCGGCCTGAGGTCCGGGAAGACAGGGCTGAGGAAGATGAAGCTGGAGTAGACATCAGAACAGAGGGAACGAAGAAAAAGAAGAGAAGAAGGAACAAGAAGTCGAAGACAGAGGTTGATACAGTTGTCTGAACAATATTGTGGAGATGTTATGGGGAATCTCGAATGTCTGGACCTCGGGAGGAAAAGGGGATCACACTTAGCCCAGGCCGAAAGGAATGCTTCTCAGCCTTGCCTCCATTTCTTGCAATGGCTATAGATCGGCTTCACATGCTCCTGGCTGAATCCCTCACTTCTCGGTCATCGAGCCCCTGTATGCCATTATCCGGGAGGGTCCCCTTTCAAAAAGTCTCCTATCCAAGGCACAAAACATCGCCCTCAGAGAGAGATATTACAAAATGTCAGCTCTTATTCGTGTTCAAGAGCCTCATGTGGCCGGGTTAATCTTCACCGAAGATCTCTGGAGAAGCTGTGGATCGTCGAGGGAGCAAGACTGCTTCGCGGCAAAATGGGCGGAAGAATGGGCACGACTGAGAGAATTTGTTTAAGCAGCCGAAGGTGCCGTCCAGTGGCTGGCCAGGGCTTGACACCCTTCCCCCGGGCCAGCGCGATAGGGGCCACGGGCGAGCCGGTTGCTGTGCAGTGAGCGGTCCTTTTTTTTCGCTCAGCGGAGACAAATTTTTGATTGCGGACGATAATTGCCCGGGGCGGACGGCGCTGAGATTTCGCTGGTGGCTCGGGAAAAGTGCCACACCCAGTGCCCACTGCCGCCCACTGCTGCCCACCAGCAGCTTCTCATATTGACGGTTATGCTGAGAGAGATCCGGCCCTTACCGCTTCGGGTTTAGCACCAATCGAGCTCCCAATCCCTTTGAAAAATACCTGTCCGCTTCTAAACTTCCTCCATCTCTCTCTTTCGCATCTTCGCATCTTTTTTTTGCGTCCAACCCATCACTTTCTTCCTTTCTCTCCTCTCAATCATAGTCCTCGGTTCTTCATAACCGCCGTCAAGATGGCCAAAGGGTTAGTCTACGCTCCATCCGCTGTCAATTCGTGCCCTTGTGCAGCTGCTCCTGTTACCCGGCGGCCTCCCTGAGCTGCACGGGCAGCATCCGAGCCAACCCTGAGCCAAATTCAGACGGACACAAAGCTGACTTGTTGTCTTCTAGAGACGTGGATCAAGGGGCCAAGACGATATTCGGCATGCCCGGTAAGGCTTCACCGTCGTTGATGTCGACGTCTAGGACTCGAAGAGCTCCCTGGCGCTCAGCTCGACGACCCGATGATTTGAAGCCACGATCAACAGGAACTGACTTTGGACCCCAGGATTCGTGGTCGACTTTTTGATGGGTGGTGTTTCTGCCGCTGTCTCGGTGAGTAGCGCTCCAGTTCTAGGAGTAGTCGAAGGGGAAAATGAAACTGACAAATTTTTCCAGAAAACTGCCGCCGCCCCCATTGAGCGTGTCAAGCTTTTGATCCAAAATCAGGTATGTTCTACCTGCTCCATACCATGCAACACATCTACATGACACCTGCAAAACTCCTTCCCACATCCGAAAGATTTTGGTCCACCACACCTTGAAAAATGCTCTTATCAAAAATACTCAATGCGATGATAACACCACGACGAGCCACGGAATGAGCGCAAAGACTTACGATGACGTTTAGGATGAAATGCTCAAAGCCGGTCGTCTTGACCGCAAGTACAATGGTATCATTGACTGCTTCAGCCGAACCATGAAGAGCGAAGGTGTCATGGCTCTGTGGAGAGGTAACACTGCCAACGTTATCCGATACTTCCCTACCCAGGCGCTCAACTTCGCCTTCCGTGACACCTACAAGTCGATGTTCGCCTTCAAGAAGGAGCGTGATGGATACTGGAAGTGGATGGCCGGTAACTTGGCCTCTGGTGGTGCTGCCGGTGCCACTTCCCTCCTCTTCGTCTACTCCCTCGATTATGCTCGGTATGTCTCGTGCCTCTATCTTACTACCTGTGGCTGTCTGCTCATTCAATCTCGCACAGTACCCGTCTTGCCAACGATGCCAAATCCGCTGCCAAGGGTGGTGGTGGCCGTCAATTCAACGGTCTTCTCGATGTCTACCGCAAGACCCTGGCCTCCGATGGTATTGCCGGTCTCTACCGTGGTTTCGGTCCTTCGGTTCTTGGTATCATCGTCTACCGTGGTCTGTACTTCGGCATGTACGACTCTATCAAGCCCGTTCTCTTGGTCGGTCCTCTCGAGGGTAACTTCTTGGCCTCTTTCTTGCTCGGCTGGGGTGTCACCACTGGTGCCGGTATCGCTTCCTACCCTCTTGATACCATCCGTCGTCGCATGATGATGACGTCCGGTGAGGTAAGTTTATCAATTCTCACATTCCTCTGGGATCCGCGAATTTGTCTAACCGCACTGCGCAGGCCGTCAAGTACAAGAGCTCGTTCGATGCTGCCCAGAAGATCATGGCTGCTGAGGGTATCCGATCCTTCTTCAAGGGTGCTGGTGCCAACATTCTCCGTGGTGTTGCTGGTGCCGGTGTGCTCTCCATCTACGACCGTATGTCTCAATTCTGTTCTTGTGATATATCTCGTGCTAACAAACCTGACAGAGGTCCAACTTCTCATGTTCGGCAAGAAGTTCAAGGGCGGTTCTGGCTAAGCGCCTCGTCACTTGATTGCGACGATTCCGACAAGCGACTGTTCCAATCGCATCAAATGGTGTAACCGGGGAAGCATGGGGTAATAGCGCGCCTTCAGTTGGGAGGCTCAAAAGGTGGTGCGAGACTGTACGATGACATGGTGAGAGGTTCGCCGGAGCAGCCAGCAGGGTGGGCGGACCGAGTCGAGAGAGACACGAAACACATTTTGCAAATAGAGACGACACAAACGGGGGATTGACGGAGGAAAATGGCCACGTTGAACCTTCGTTGGGGGTTTTGTTCACAATATGCAATGGGGTTTCTTGCTTTACACAGCATCCTTTCGTTTTCCTCCTTCCACTCCGGTCTGCTAATTGTACCTTACTGCCTCGGCCTTTGTGTTTGCAAAATCATCTCACTTTTGCTCCATCTGCCAGCTTTTCGGGCTATGTCTGATTCTTTTGTTTCTTTCGATCCCTCTTTATCCACACCCGGCACCCACCCGACAATTCCCCTGGCAGGATTGATTTCCTTGCAGGTCAGCAAGCGTGTTTGTTGGTTCGCTTGCGAGCTGTAGTACAATACTATTGATCCGGTCCACCAATCGAGAGAAGCCCTTCATCTACCAATCTCCCTCTCTCTCTCTCCATCTCTAAGCTGCCACCATCCCACAGTCAACAGTCTTCTTCTTTCAGTTTGAGTATCCCTCTCACAGAAAAGGGGAAAGTAAGGAGTGATTGGCAGGTGTTTTGTGTTGGTCCTCAATTGATGCGTCTACGAGTACATTAGATACCCTGCTCGCCAGGTGCTCATGCTGATCCTGGTACGGAGAGGACTAAGTAATACAAGCCGATTCTTTGTTGCCCGGCAAAACTCCCAGTACTCGGTACTCGCAACAGGAACAAGAGACTGTATCCATACCACCGATCCCAGTTCCGCCATGCACATAGGCTTTTGTGCGAGAAAATCCTGCCATTCGCAAAATCATTCCGGGCCCCCCAAGCGCCTTCATCCTATTTGTACTTCCCCATAGGGTGTCGACCCATTCAAACCATGCAACCACTCTTGTCTCGATCGGAAGAGAGACCTCGTGCACCCGCAACTAAGGGATGCTTTTGCGGGGCTTTGCTTTTGCCTTGGCTCTTTAGGTATCATCCTCCCCATTGATATGCTTCCAGATCTGCCTTTCCGTCTCGCTCAGCCTTTTCCCCGCGGCTTTCGCCCACGACATGGCTGTCTGCACCACCGTGCCATTCGAGTCACCACCATTCTGCGAGCCAAAGCTCCATTCGCCGTCCAATATGCCGCCTCTTTTGGAGTATGAAAGTGGGGATAGTGAGGCGCGGTAGTCGTTCTCTTGGCATGATTCGACGGGTTTGTCGTCAAAGGAGCTGTGGTGGTCCTGTTGATAGCCCGGGGGGTGGGAGAGGTCCTGGGGTTGTGGGTAGCTACTGTGGCTGGGGCCCGTGGCGGTCGAGGTCACGCCTGCGGGTGGTATGGAACGCGTAGGCGTGTACGACGTGTAGACGGCCGACGACGGGGATTGCATGGGCAGCGGGCGGGAGTGTGTTGGGGTCTGTGCCTGTACAGGGACAGCTGTTTGGCGCTGTGGTGATGCGTGCGGTGGCATCCATTGTTGATGGTTGGGGATTTCTAGGGGCCGTGGTGGAAGGGGTGCGCTGGGGGTGGGTGAAAAGGGACTGGCGGAAGGTGAAGGTACCGCGCCTGGTTGCGGCGGTGGAGGACTGTTGTCGGACGTGGCGGTTGTGTTGGTTGAAGTGGCTGTCGGTTCGTACCTATTGTTGTAGGTACTCGCTAATGTGTTGGTCGGTTGCGGAACTGCTGGTGCGCCAGGTCGCGCAGGCTGCTGCAAGAGCGAGAGACCGGATGGCTCTGTGGAAGTCGGCCGCTGCCCTTCATCGTCTAAAGGCGTATAGCGAGCCGCCGCAGCGCTGGGTGAGGACGCGCCGAAAGGATTGGAGGCGGAGTTGGCGTTTATTGGCGAGGCGGTATGGACTGGTATTGGGGCCATTGCTGCAGGGCGCTGCAGGCGACGCGGTGGTATGTATTCCCCTGTTCCTAGAGTTGTGGGATCAGGCGTCCTCTTGTCTTTGAGGCGAGAGAATGAAGGAGATCAGGTGGCAGAAAGAAATAGTAAAGAAGTGACAAAGTACAAACTAGTATACTCTTTCTCGTCTTTTGTAGCTGAGACGTTTGACCGACTGTGCGTTTGTGCTCGAATGTTCAAGGGATGTATTCGTGAAGGGCTGGCGTCATCGAAGGACGAACGACGGGTGGAACGATCAATGACGACTCCCTTGAACCTCGAATACCAACATCACTAACCGCGCAACGGGGTACGCGTTGCAGAGATGGAGATGACCTTTAACGAGAGTAAGTGGAACAAAGGGTCTTTGTCCAAGGCATGCGCACGATCTTTGATTCGACACCTTTCCCGTACAATATGCAGGTAGTTCCCGGAAAGGGCTTCCTCTATCTGTGACAAACGCTTCTGTTTTCAGTAACTGTACACAGAGGCTGAACCTCAGCGAATCCAAAAGCAGGAGGATATGGTGACACAAAGAATGCGGAGGCCGTTTACGGTGAGCGAGCGACTAAAGAGACTAAAGAGCGACGCGGAGGCCGGGGACGTGCCAAGCCGGCCAACTCTATTGCCTGCCAAGGCTGCCAAGACGTGCTTCCGGCAGCTGGTTGTGATTGGCTGTGCGCACACTGCATGACTCGGAGCATGGGAGGCGCCCGGAAAATTCCTATACTAGTGCAGTCACTTTGATCCGTCGATCCAGAGCGACAAGGACGAGCACATGCACGAGTTCACCACAATTCCTTCGCGAACAGGCCGAGTGCTATGCGCGCCTTACTGCGACTCATCTCTACTACTGTCACCCGTTGTCACTCACTCCAATTTGGGGCTGTGATCTGTACATGATTAGTACCGAGTACAGGGTTACAGGGTTACCAGGCTTCCAGGCGTCTCCTCCAACCATCTGACAGCGTCACGACTGCTCCCCCGAAGCCACCGCGTGCTTGATTGGTGTCCCTTGATTCGCTCATCCGGCCAGGCGCATCTCAACTCGGTTCATGCACTCTCTGCGCCAACTGGTCCCTTGTGCTATCGTACGAACACACGGTCTTGTGAGCCCTAAAACGAAAGCCTGACGTCTGGGCCAACCCTGGTACCGAAAATTTCGACATTGGGAGCCAGCACTACCAGCTCGCATCAAAACACATCCAACTCACTGAAGGAACCCTTCCACCGTTCTAGCCTCGCCTTGAACGGCCTTCTCCCACCGCTCCTTGCATCGCCCAATGTCACATATACCGCCTCCTCGACCGTCGCAGAGTGGTCCTTCTATTCGCTAACACACCTGGAAAAAGTACCATCGCCAGCCACGCGGGGGCCACCCAGGAAAGAGCCTTGCCAGGGTCGACTCTATTCGTATTAGTGGCATTCAGGTCTTCCTTTTTATACCCTCTCACCACCAAACATGTAAAGTTCTCTTTGATTCCTCTCATACCTGGCACTAATCCGATCAGGAAATTCGGCAAGCAGATCCAACGCCAGCAGTTGGATCTTCCTGAATATGCGGCCAGTTTTCTCAATTACAAGGCCCTCAAAAGGGTGTGACAAAGCTTATGTATTCCTTGAGAGAAGGCTCTGCTCACCATGTCCTCCAGCTCATCAAGCAACTCAGTGCTACCCCTACCATTAGTGCCCAAGGAGGTCCCACCACTCTCGACGCACAGGCCGCTCTCAGGGCGAATAAAGAAGTTTTCTTTTTTCGGCTGGTGGGCGCATAATCATCTCCCGTACTTTCGCACCCTCTCTGATGCCAGTTGTAGGAACGTGAGATAGAAAAAGTCAACGTCTTTTATCTCCAGAAAGAGGCAGAGGTATAGAAAACCTTTCTCATTGCAAACTGGCCTCTGACCTGGCCCAGTTTTCGCTTCGTCTCAAAACATTGCTTGATAAGAAAAGAGTGATTCAAGCAAGAATAGCTGCGAGCTCGAGACTCTCTGCCAGCTTCGCCACCTTGGTCGAGGGTTTCCAACAATTTGACAATGATCTCAACAAACTTCAAGTGTGAAAGAGTGTGTCCTTGAGAGGGTACCTGTTGGCTGACGTGCTGCAGCAATTTGTTGAAGTCAACGAAACCGCAATTTCAAAAATTCTGAAGAAGGTCTGTTTGACCTCTCACTTATTTTGCGTCAGGGACTGATATCTTGTAGTGGGACAAAACGTCAAAGGTGGTCCACCATCTGCAACCACACCTCTGAGATGAGCTGACACCAGTGACAGTCAAGAACGAAAGAGATCTACCTCCAACGAGCCGTCGAAATCCAACCGTGCTTCAATCGCGATGTACTGCGCGACCTCGCAGACCGAGCAACAACGGCAAGACTCGATTTGGAGGCATGGGCTGAGGGTGAAAACATTCAGTATGAGGTATCTAGGCAACAAGATCGCATGATTGGACAACGTGTGGGCACGGAAGAAAGCGACATCGATATTCAAATCCTTCAGGCCTCAGCCGCAGGTAACACTGCCGCCCTACGCGAATGGTTTGCGAGATTGGGCACCTCTCCAGACGCACGCGATCGTTTCACCAGAATATTCCTTGCGACAATCTCTGAAGCACCCGACGATTCTTTGAACTTATTCCTACACTCAGACCTTGTCGATATTCATGCCGAGGATGACATCAACGAACGGAATTGTCTACACGAAGCTGCAATCTATGGCAAAGACATTGCATTGGACTATGGTCTCAGCCATGGAGTTGACCTTACGCGTTTGGATGTATACGGCAGGGTACCATTGCACTATGCATGCTTGAGAGGACGCCTTGCAATGGTCGAGAAATTGTTGGCAGCAGGGCCGAACACTATCGACATGAAAGATCATGACAACTTTACGCCGTTGATCCACAGCATTGTGCGGCACCGAGTCGATTGTGTTCGCCTTCTCCTTGCCAACAACGCGAGAATCGACCCACAATCTGACGCGGATCACATTCCCTTGAACTTGGCCTGTCAACATGGATCTATCGAAGTTGCAGCTCTGCTGTTGGAAAGAAACGCAAAACTTCTTCCTGACGCAGAGGGTCTTTTCCCCCAACATCTCGTCGCCCGATCGAGCGAAAAAGCCGATCTTCTTCTTCTGTTACGGCAGCATGGGGCGGATCTAAATCAGCGCGACAAGTTGTACCAATGGACGCCACTTTTCCATGCAGCAAGCGAGGGTCGAGTCGAGTGCTTGCGGGCGCTGCTTGAAAACAGTGCTGATCCCGAGGCACTGGACGAAAAGGGCCTCACAGCAATGTATTATGCAACATGGGAAGGTAATTTGGAATGCATGGAACTTCTTTGGGCGCAAAGCAGCCACCATCGCGCCGAACGCAGATCTTCCACTATGTTGGGCGCCGTGGTCCCTCCCCACAGCCAGATGTTGGCTATGGAGATCACGCCGGAAGAGCCTACAGGAGCCGATGCCGATGGTATACCTGATCTATCCCTGCCGCCACCCATCATCCCTCTGCGCCGCTATGGACACAACTTCCTCGACACGAAAACCTTCATCGCCCTCAACTTTGACCGGACGTCGAAAGCCATACAATTTTTCAACGAAGCAAGGTATCCTGCCGCCCGCTTGACCATTTCTTCGAAAACGTCCGACCTCATTCCTCGTAATCTAATGCTGCCTATACAGGAGGACGCTAGGTCAGTCTACTTTCAAGTGGACAACCTCAGCACTTTCTCTGTGGATTTCGAGATCTACCCAACCTTCGGATCCAAAGTGATAGCCAAGTCAGTCGCCCTTCCTGACGTTTTTCGGGCGATCGAAAGCAGCGCTGGCACCTGCTGTCTTCCACTATTTGACCCCAGACTCCGGTCAGTGGGCCAGATACAGTTCGATTTCCAAGTCATCAAGCCGTACAATGGTACACCACTTGAGATCACGCAATTCGCCCCGTACTGGAAAGCTACAAGCGCTCTAGACGATCACAGCGGACTAGTTACAGGCTCAAGTCTCTCTGGAGATTACCTCAGACTAACAATACAGCTTACCAGGGACGGTGTTCCAGTGAGCTACCCATCTTATTTCGTGACGTACAACAACCTCGACGTCTCGCTGTGTCAGCTCAAGTATGAGGTACTCATGAGACTTGGCTTGACGAGTGGTCTTCTCAACAGTGACGGGACACCGACACTGGAGAGTGTGGATATCATTGAATGGCGAGATCGACTTTCTGGCTCGGTCTTCGCCCTCCGAGAGATTCTGGCCGCAGTACCGGCACATATCAACCTCAACCTGCACATTCTATATCCAACCAACCATGAAGATATCAATCTGGGAGTCTATTCCAACATTGACATTAACACCTTCGCCGATGCAATTCTGACCGAAGTCTTCGATCATGCCAGAGCCTTACGCGCACAAGGCCCAGATCTGACTCGATCTATCGTATTCTCTTCATTCAACAGCAATATCTGCACTGCCCTGAACTGGAAGCAGCCAAACTTCCCTGTCTTACTCTGCAACGATTTGGGCGGTGTGCAGAGCTCGTACCATTCATCTGCGAATATACTCCAACCTGCCTCCCGACGAGGCACTTCGATTAAAGAGTCTGCGCGCTTGGCACAGCTGAACAACTTTATGGGGTTGACTTGCTCGGCACGGATTTTACAGATGGTGCCTGCTTTGACAGAGACTATCAAGCAAGCAGGGCTGGTGCTTGTATCCGATGCCTCGGCGGATGACGATAATGGGGGCCAACAGCAATCTCATTTGCAGGGACAATCGCAGAGCTCGGGATTCGCGATGATACCGGATGGCGTGAACGGGGTTATGAAGACGAACGGCGTTCTACGATTCAACGAAACGGTCGACATGTGAGAAACATGCTTGATAGAAGCGGACTCAAAGAAGGCTCAAGGTTACTCACAGCGATTGATGACTTTATTAACGAAAACAATGGGGACACGGACCCTCATGTAGCGGATGGGGAGAAAAACAAAAAGACATCCGAAGGAAGGGCGGTGTTCTGAAGTGATTTGCATTGCGGCTGGGGTATGGACTGGCGGGGTTGTGTAGGGATCATGGTTTCATCATCGTATAGGTGAGATGGGGCATTGAATAGACACAGTCACTGAATTGCAGACGAGCTCAAGCGATGTGCAGGTTGTGTTTTCACATGGGGTGTATTGGGATAAAGGGAGTGGCCCAGCACCGGCATGTGTAAGCATCAAATCCCAGTGGCAATAACCCAGAGTAGGTGGAAGCACGCGGGTCTCGAAATCCACCAAATCTGTTGTCTATTGCCCAATTCGAATACTCGTGATATTAATAAGCGCAGCTTCGATTTTGCCCATGGGTGGCCGAATCTAGGTGTGAATCTGGCTGCAAGGCTGGCCAGATGCAACTTGAAATATGTATATATCCCAGACTTTAGTCATTCGAGGAACCTCTTGCTAGTTTCTTTCCTAGGATGTTATTATTTTCTCGTCTCTCATCGCCCGAATGCAGCCACGCCATGCCAAAGTCTGAGAGTGCTGTCATTCGGGGGGAGGAGATCGACTATGAAGACCACCTAGCACGCCTTGCCAACCACGAAGATCGTTCGCACAGCCGCCTCCAAGCAATCCGCAAGAACCCCTGGGCATTCGCCTGGTGCCTGTACGCTGTGTGGACGATCCTGGTCGTCGCCGTCGAAGACCAGGCCTCGTACAATGTGCTGAGCATTCCGCAGTTCAGGAAGGACTTTGGCTCGTCCTTCGCGGGCAACTATGTCCTCGCGGCCTCGTGGCAGTCGGCTTTCAGCGGCGCGCCAATTGCAACGTATGTTTTCTCATCGCACCCTGTCACTATGACCTGCCTTTTCATATCTATATGGGAGAAACCAATTGACTGATCACGGTGGCGTGTAGTCGAGTTATCGGAGCGTTGGCTACGGGTCAAATAGCCGACTACATCGGCCGTCGCAACACCCTCATCCTCGCCCTCGCCCTTTCCTTGGCTTCGGTGACCATGGAATTTGTGGCCACAAGCAAAGCGCTTTTCTTGACCGGGAAGCTGTTAAATGGATTGGCCGTCGCCTCGATCGAGTCTGTCAGCGGCACCTACATTGGCGAGGCATGGCTTACCCTCTCGTCCCATCTGCCCTTTCTCCGACATTATCTCCTAACAGAAGGCACAGATTGCACCTCTGGCTCTCCGCGGTCTATCTACCGTCCTGATGGCCTTCTCGGCCGGAGCCGGTTCCTTGACTGTGGCCCTCATCATCAACGGTACAGGGTCCTATACCAGTAGGTGGGCCTACAGGGCGGTCTTCTGTAGCCAGTTCGGCTTCGCTGGCATTGCCGCTGCTTTCGTCTGGTTTATGCCCGAGTAAGCCGCTCCAAAGCCGTTCATTCTGACCAGCTGCTGATGAAAAATTACTACGCTCCAGGTCGCCGTGGTGGCTTTTGAGCAAGGGCCAAGAAGACAAAGCATTGAAATCACTGCGCCGCCTCGGCTATTCCAAGTCGGATGGGGAAGATGCGAAACGTCTCGCGAGCATCCGAGTCACGCTGGAGGAAATCCGCAGCGAGACCGAGGGGGTCACTTACTTTGAGTTGTTCCGCAAGTCGAACCTCCGCAGGACAATCGTGGCCATTGCGCCTCTCTCGTAGGTTTCGTCTGAGCTCGCCCTTTTTGGATGGATGGAGAGGTAACACTTCTGCTGACTCGAGGTTCTAGGGTAGAGATTTTCGTCGGCGCCATCTTCACGGGCCTGTATTCGACCTACTACGCTCAGTTGGCGGGCTACAGCACAGACATGTCCTTCCGACTCCTCGTCACGCAGCAGGTTCTGGCAATGGTGGGCAGTGTCATGGCGTGTTACCTAGTCGAAAGGGTCGGACGCCGCAACTTGACAGTCTACGGCACTCTGGCTCTGACGATCCTGCTCTGGATCATGGGAGGGTTGGCCGTCGGGGGCAGCCGCAATGAGCTGAGAGGCGCAATCGCAATGGTGCAGCTCTACTCGTGGTTGTACAGCCTCACCATCGGGTCGACGGCGTACACCTTCCTGACCGAAGTGGCCACGGCGCGGCTGCGAGTCAAGACCATGGCCGTCGGCCTCGCGACACAGAGCTGCTTCGGGCTCATCTGGAGCTTCGTGCTGCCCTACCTCTTCAACCCGGACGAGGCGAACCTGGGCGGGAAAGTAGGCTTTATCTTTGGCGGCTTCTCCATCCCTTGCTTCGTTCTCCTCTGGTGGTACCAGCCCGAGACGGCGCGGCGGTCTTACGAGGAACTCGACGAGATGTTCGTTAAGAAGATCCCCGCGCGCCACTTCAAGACGTACAAGACCGAGGTGGAGATGAAAGCGGAAGCGTTGTCGAGGAGGGAAGAGGAGGCGCCTCCGAAGGAGGAGCAGCAGCAGCAGCATGTCCAATAACCCGAAATGGCTCTCAGTTGGCGGCAAGGAGCAGGTAATTTGGGACCGAACAGCACATGATGGATTAATGACTCTGGCTATCGGATTAGATGATCGGATTTGAACGAAATTAGGAATAAAAGGAAAGTCGTCAAGTCACCAGGCTTGCGGAAGCAGGGGAGAAGAGATTCTACCTTTTTCCTTGTTTGGCAGGATAGATATAGCAGAGGTAATTACTAATTGAGTGCAATGATCCCAGTGATCGAATCTGGAACATGACCGCTTTTTTCCTCTGCCCTCGTCGTCATCGTGTGACGAATCGTATTTACACCGACCCACCCTCTCCTCTGCATCGAAGCCAACCAAGCCTGAATTCACCAGGTACCTTTCCGAGCTCTCTCTCCAGCAGCTAGCCAAGTAGCTGAAAGAACTACACCTGCACCAACCCGACCCCAATACCAACCCAGAGTCCCGCGCCCGCAGCGAACGCAGCGCCCCAACCCGGCCCCCTGAGGCGCCAGATATGGTAGACGTCGACGACACAGAGAACCATGCCGGAGAGGATGAGGGTGCCCATGTCGCGCAGTTTGCCGTCGGCGCCGAACTTGGCCAGCGCGATGCCGATGCTCAGGTCCCGCGCGCCCAGCAGGGCCATCGAGGTCGTCACCGCCGCGGCGTGGTTGGCCACGTCGGCGTTGGCGTGCTCCGGCGGCGCCGTGCTGCTCTTGGTCGGGTTGGCGTTGGAGCCTGGGGGCGCCGCCGAGCTCGCGCTCCCCAGCCGCGCCGACGAGTGCGGGTACAGCCCGAACGACTTGCCCGCCAGCACGGGGCAGGTGATCGCGAACGTCCCCAGGCCCATGTACGTCGCCGCCACGGTCAGGCCGAGCGCGCGCCACGTCGAGGCGGAGATGTTGGTGTCCATTTTGTTTGTTTCTTTTCTTGCGTTTGTCTTGTTGAGCGGAGCGGAACCTGGTATATTTGTCAAAGAGGGGTTTTAGACTGGGTTTTGATGGTCAAGGAAATTGGGGTTCCTTGCGATTTGATCAATCAGGCCTCGATGATCCAGAGTCTCCGGACAAATCAATCTGTGGACGATGTCTTTGGTCTCTCTGATGGAATGTGCTGGGATTTGATTTGACTTTGAGGGGGACGGCTTGTTCACCAGCGACAGCAGGAATACGTCAGTGGACGGATGGTCTTTTTCATGCATGCAGTGGTTGCATCATCACCATCAGCATAAAACGGCCTCGGGTGCTTGGGCACTGCGCCAAATACGAATACGGAAACACAGACGGAGACGGAGGACATGGACTTGAGATTGTGATCACGATTATCCTACTTTAAGTAGCTATAGACACCCTCTCGACTTATTTGATTGTCTCGCATTTGTTTTTGTGACAGCACCTGCAGTCGTGGCCTTGATTGCGGCTTTGGCGAGGCGACACACCGGAATTGTCCCAGATCTCTGTCAACATCGACGCCCGCACCGTATCCAGCTCCCGACCGGTATTCCTCTGTTGTTGGCTCTCCCTTGCTACCGTCCACTGATTCAAGCTCAAATTGAGAGGCAATACTCGTTATTGATTCAGTGTCCAGGGGACTCCAGATATCAAGGTTTGGTGGGTGGATATCCTTCACGTTTGCGACCTACTCCCGGGCGTCCCTCTCTATTTTGCATGATGCCATGATCCATGGCATCGAGACGGCCACCACATTGTTGTATATATAATATGTGGACGCTTGAATCGACAGACGAAGGTACTTCGAAAGGGGAAACTTTTTTGGTCGTCCTCCGTGTTTGCGACTTCAGCTTCCGACTCTATGTCGGAGAAGAATCCATGATTTCGAACACTGACACTGTCAGGACTCGCGGTGCAGCGAGGAGTTGACTGACACCCCTTCGGCGCTCTCTGAGCCTTTGGTTCTTCTTTAGTTGCGTTTGATCTCCTTTCCAACATTGGCTTTTCCTTACGCCGCGATTCCGAGTCCACAACCTGAGGATGCCATTAAGAACATCCAAATACATCGTGACATGAGAGTAACATAACTTGTCTTGCAATAGCTTATGCTCATCTTCGTGCAAGGCATATGGGTCGAGCCTCCAGGCTTTGGCGGCGGCGACATAGTGGACACAGTGACTGGCATATTCGGAAGGGGCCAGACTCGGAGGAATAGATGATTTGGGTCGCCAGGTGGTCGAGCCCCCATGCATTTCAGATTCAGCATGTTGAGGCGTGGCCAAGCGGTTTCAACCGAGAATGTTTTGCAAGCTGATGACTGGCTCCATAGCAGCCGTAGTCGTCGAAATTGATCGTCAGCTGTTCCAAATATCGCGCAAGCGGTGAGTGCATCTCGGAGACGTCCCGGACAACCTTCGTATCTTTTGTGGAATGGTTTGACGGTTACAGAGGTCGGAGACTGATTTTCTTCAACAGCTTAGCCCGCCTCATTGTGGACATTGGAAACAAGTATCAGGCCTCCTCAGTGACGGTGTTGGTCGGCTGTTCTCGAGTCCTCGGGTATAATGCAAATATCAAGTATGTCAACATAGATGACTCTCTTTTCGTTGTTGACGTCCCCAAGAAGCCGATAGAAGCCTTCAATTGTATCGACTTGGAAACTCAATAGTGTCTCACGCATATCTCTTTCGGGTATATTGCTGTCGTCTGCTCGACTTGGGCGAATCTTCCTTCGTCGTCACAGGAGGCTTCGCACGCTTGAAGCACTGTGTACAGTTCCATGGGCATTGTCCGGGTCCTCAACTTCTGTCATGTCCGCCTCTGAGATGCTGATTGTGGCACAAGCAACAGAAGCAGACCGACGAGCAGTGTACAACGTGAATTCTGCAATCGAGGCCAGGGAGCTGAGATTTCTGGAAAGAGGGCTCGAAAGAACTCGAGGCCGTGGTGGTGTTGCTGCCATGTTGTTCCTGCGGGAGGAGGCACGGCTGTGTCCGACGTTGTGCTTGGAGTGGGTCCCTTGGAAGCCCCCGTAAGAACACACAGGCGAGTTGTTGCAGGAGGGCGAGGGCACGGAGCAGAGGTTCAGTTCCGCGTCCTGGGTTCTAGGGTTGTCCTGCAAGATTGTCCTGGGAGTCGGGACATTGTTAGGGTCGATGTGCCAATGATTTATATACATGTTGTTTTGCTTCTGGTCTGCGCTATCGTGAGTTTCTGTATTTGTTCCCCAAGAATGTCTCGGCAAACCAGGAAGCTGTCGCACGGCGTTGTGTTGATTGTCTTTGTAGGGCTCCTCGAGACTGGCAATGCATGTAGCCACGCTGTGAGCGGGGTTTGCCGCATAGGTGCATCCTTTTGTGACGATGAAGCCACCCATCAAGCTGGTCAAGTCTGCTTCTGACCATTCATCTTGGGAGGCATCTAATTGATGGACAGGTAGGGGCTAGTCCAAGTCTTTGAGCAACTTTGGAGTAGTCGGACTCGTTGTTGGCCCACGAAAACGGTCCTCCTGTAACTGGTAGGGAATCGAGGGGGAGGTGACTGTTGGCGCAAAACATGAGTCATGGTTTCGGAGAAATGAATTGATGTCAAATGCTGCATTGGTTGTTCCCAGATATCCGTCGCTGATATCTTTCTGATGCAGCGGTCACGTTGCGTTGATCTGTCGGTACTGGAAGATAGAGCGACCGTGGTGCTAGTTTATGCGCATGGAGCAATAATTTGGGGAGAATTTGCTCGCTTTCAGGCAGAGGTGGCAAGCTTCTCGAGTGCGAGCTTTATTCGTGGAAGGTGTCGAAGAATGTCGTCGTAGAGGGGAAGACCAATCTGTGTGTGGCCTCTTCTCCATTGTCGATTGCGGAGTGTTGAGGAAATATGTACAATCTAGTGTACACCGCTGAGAGAATATGCCATGTACAAAAAGGAAAACGTGCATATAACATGTTCAAGCAGGAGCAGCATGCCAACTATAACAAGTATAGCTCATCTCGACTTGGAAAACAATTCATAATTGATCTGGAAAACAGGAGAAAAGAAAGTTGGAGGAATTGCGGATTTGCAGAGGAGGAAGGAGGTATTTATAGTCTGGGGAAGAGGCCTCCGCGAGACCCAACCATGGTGATACACAGTGAATTGAGTCCGCGGTGCACCAGTGCGGGTCATTGACTCATTTTCAATTAACTGAAGGGTTCATTTGTTTGACAAACTGTGCCGGATTGTCGCGGAAGAGAGACAGTCATGAACAGCATAAAGTGAGCGAGAACAGAAAGGAATGTAACAGTTGAACAATACATTACCTCCGCATGAACTGTACTTTCATTCACTGCCCCCAATCATATTCGCATTGGAGAGAGCGAAGTCTCTCGCAGAAGCATCGAGGTAGTGAAACATCCGACGCGCAACAAGATGATTTGTAAGTCCTGTGTTTCAGCTTTCATGAATCACGCTGACAATGTACTTCTCGCCTTCCTCCCCAGTTGCAGTCACAACAAGCTGGTGTCCTTCAACATCTTCCTCCCTGTGGCCCACCCCGACTTCCTCTTTGTAGTCTTTGTACCAGTCCTGTTTGCGGTCGCCACTCACCAATTCATGCCGGGCAGCAGCCACAGCCGCCTGTCGGGACAAATGTATTCCCCTGATTTCCGTATGTGTAGACCCATCGGCAGCCTGGACGGTGCAAAGAACATAGAAAAGATTATCCTCTACTCTCCCATCACCCGGCTTGGAGCGGACGCCCAGAGAATTTGGCGTGGTTTCGATTTCAACGTCATGAACCTCGTCCCCCTTCCGGGCGTGGACAACAACGTTTTCCCCATGCTTCCATGCTGATGAAGGTTGGGTGATGTCATTCGTCGCATAGTCGCCCAGAGAGTCGCGAGACAAACCCTCATCCTCAAGGCGGCGAAGTGCAACCTTCTGAGCTGAATCGAGGTCGGTGTAAGTCCCGCAAATTTCGGTACGGACGATAGGAGGCGATCCAGGTTCCACGGTTGTCCGTTTGATGTGGAACAGGTCAGGAACAAGGGAAGGGCGTCGCTGCATGCTGGATCTGACAGCTTTCCAATATGGGTTTCTGAGACAATTCCTTTGAAGTCGCGATTGAAAGGGAAACAACGAGGAACCAAAAACCGAAGCAAATACCCCTCTTTCAACTCATGACCTTACCTGTTAACTCTCATTAAAAGAGAGGGGTAGCAGGTACTGCACAAGTGCACAAACCCGAACATTGATGGTACTGAGCACAGACTGACTGGATCTTGTGACAATGAAAGTCCCCGAGCCGTCAAACGAGGAGTTGCAGGCGCCAACCCCGCAAATAACAATGGAAACTGTTGGATGATGCAGGGCCATGAATACGAGGTTGGCAGTGGCCAGTCGGATGTAAAGAGAGTTCGGACACGCAAGACTGGTGAAAGGATGGCTGGATGTTTTGGGATGATTGACGCTGCCAGGCATTGTTCCATACCAGCTACTAATACCTACTAAGTATTAAATATTAAGTATTAAGTATCCTTGAGGTCGTCAAAAGGAGAGAGCTGGTGTGGGTCTGATAGTCCGTCTCTGATTGGTCGAGACCCCAACCACTGATGTTGGACATTTCAATTCGCAGTTGAACTCGAGCTTCAAAGTCGAACATACACCTTGAACTCTTCGGCGCATTCCATTTGAGCCCAAAACCACACCATTTTCCTCTCGTACTGACGTTGTGCGCGTCCTTCAACATGCCACCAACCGTGCCTAGATTCGTGGCCGTCCCACTCCCACCTCCTTTCCTCCTTCCTCGATCGCTCCTCCGAAAATCCTTAAACGGCTCTCAGAGAAGATGCATGGGCATTCGCTCAATAGACCGACAGCCAAAACACAACCCATACAATGTCGTCCCAGGCATTAGACCACTTCTTTCCACGCCTGCCGCAGCCTTCGAACGAAAATTGAGATCAGACACGCTTCCTCTGCGGTCAGGAGCTCTAGCAATCAAGAAAGGCATGACCGCGGTATATGATGTCGAATCTGGAAAGAGAATACCCTGCACAGTGCTACAACTGGATCGAAACCAGGTGGTTAGCCACAAGACGCGGAGAAGACATGGATACTATGCCGTCTGCGTTGGCAGCGGCACAATCAACCCCAAGAATGTGGTCAAGCCCATGCTCGGCCATTACTCCGTCCAGGGCGTAAGCCCCAAAAGATATCAACGCGAATTCCGGGTTCGAGGGCCAGAGGGATTGCTACCGGTGGGCGAAGAGATTCGAGCCGACTGGTTCATGGCCGGACAGTTTGTGGACACTCGGTCGAATTGCAAGGGCAAGGGATTCGCTGGCCCGATGAAGAGATGGGGTTTCAAAGGCCAGCCGCGAAGTCACGGTCACTCTCTCAGCCATAGATCGCATGGTTCAGTGGGTCCGAGTCAAGGAGGTGGTAGTCGTGTATATCCCGGCAAGAAGATGGCCGGAAATATGGGTGGCCAGAGGAATACAGTGCAGAATTTGAAGGTTTTGCAGGCGGATGCGGAGAATGGGATTGTCGTTGTACATGGTGAGTGACTGTTCCGCTGCTGCTACAAGGTGACTCGTCATGCTAACAAATCGCCGGCAGGAGCCGTGAGTGGTCCTAAAGGATGTCTGGTCATGATCCAGGACGCGTTAAAGAAGCCTTGGCCGGAAGTCCCACAGCTCCCGAAACCCTCCAAGGTTGAAAAGCCAGTGGTGGAGGCAGAGCCTGCGAAGATTCCTGCATAATAGAGCCATACATGGCATTGAGCCCAATTGTATCATTACGCCGAGGCGACCAGGCCTGTCAATATTTCAAACTTTGGGTATAAAGAGTCATGCCTATTTCATTATGCGCCCATTTCCACGCGTTGAAGAAAACACACCGTATCCCACCATCGTACAAAAATGTTATCGGACATCCTTTGTGGTAGAGCCGCCCTGGGCACTTGTCTACCAAATAAAATCAAGCTCCCCTATACTCGTACCTCAGGCCTTCCAATTCAGCCAATCCCGCATGAACCTCGGACATACTTCTCCTCGTTATGAAGACCATTGCAAAAATGAGGCCCGGAAGCAGTAAAAACAGCCACAGACCCTCCGGGACGTCATGTCGCGAGCGATAACCCATTGACGCAATGAACAGCAGCGCGTCAATGAATGCGTTGAGGTAAGGCAGGTATTGATTGATGGGACTCTCGCTGGACGTTAAGAGGAAGGCCCCTTGAGAGACTCCCGTGCCGTGCGCCTGTCGCTGTCGTGTGGTGGAGGAGGTGGTGCGTGTAGGGCCGGAGGAGAGAGATCCAATCGGGGTCGATGTCGGGATCATGTACATGATATAGGCACTGGAGGCGAGTGAGGTGATGCTCAACAGGCACAGAAACGCCATGGCTCTCGACGTCGACCTCGAGAGGTACCACATGAATGGCAGGGTGACGACGAGTGGCAGGCCTGTAAACACCATGGTGTAGATGGCATTCGTGGAAGTCTCCGAGGCCTGGAGATTCTGGAGGAGGTGTTCTTGTTCTGTTCGATATTTTTGTATAAGAAACAACATTTGTCAGGATATTTATTGGTGGGGAACCCCCCGGGTCAAACACCGATCTCCCTCTGCTGGAAAATGACGTGAAATGCAAAAGCTTGGAAAGGATTCCTGGCACTCCGGGTTCCCAAGGAACAGGGGGGCATCTTATGAATGGTTCTCTGCTCTCTGTGCCAGAAAAAAAAACGTACCTTCTTCGTCCATTTCTTCGTGCGACATGTCCTCATCATCTTCGGAAGGATACTTGAATGTTTTCCGAAGTCTTGCGGTGCTCATCATGCTAATCTGGATGCGGCCAAGGGAAGAAGGCCGGAGACCTGATGCTTCGTGGTCTACGTCCAGCTACCCCCGAAAGCAACACCAGAGACGTGCGATGAGAGATCCAGATGTTGTGTCATATGATCTCATGGATAGTCAGTTGTCCAAAATGGAAGCCTTGAAGTCGTTGGACGAAGCAGCACGCGGAGAAACTTGGCTCCGGCAAGCTGCCAAGGCGCTAACCTCTTGCGGTCTCATTGGACATCCCCAAGACCCATACCGAGTATTACCGAGTATTACCGCCGACATGAGAATCAACGGCGCTTGATTCTGCTCTGTACTACCTCGTACACGGCACCTTTCTGCGAGTTGCAAATGCCAGAGCAACGGGTAAAATGCACGCCCCACATGGAGCACATTCACGCATGTAATACGTCGTCATCTTCAACAAATTCTACGTCAAGGGGCAGAAGTCGCTGTAGCATGGCTTGAGCAGCCTCATTGTACATACGGGTCCATTGTGCATAGCCTGACCTCTGCAGCGACCCACAAACTTGGCCTCAAGATGCCCAAATCTTCGCGTGCATTTGCTTCGCGTCCGTAGCTATTTCCTCAGGGTCGCCAGGCCAGGGCTGTGTGTATATGCCGCCTAGAGGTGGCGGCGAAAGTACGTAAATCCTGAGTATGTTTCCTTCTGGCCGCTCTCGACAAACTCGACCATCGATCTAGCAACGGTTGTAGGTATGATTCTGGGTAAAGAAGAAGAGTAGCTGGTAAGGCACTCCTTTCGCGCCAGGATCGTCTGCGTTTTGGAAGAAGTGATTGTACCCGGGATAGGTCGATGCCATGGTAACAGTCCTAGGGTACTACTTTCGGCCCACAACCCGATTAATTACGCACGCCTCGATACGGATTTGTGCATCCGTAGTCGGATTTCTCTTCGCCACTGTGGGGACCGCTTTTTCGGTGTCCAAGCACCGTTATCAAAAGAAACTTTCCGAGAAAAATTTCGGAATAAGGCTCGATAGATCCTTGGGGAGAGGGGAGGAAGGAGAGGAAGGAGAGGAAGGAGAGGAAGGAAAGGAAGGGAAGTGGGGAGAGGGAAGAGAGATTGGGCTGGAGGGCGGGAGGCGGGCCTTGTCACACTCTTGTCACATCCGTGTCGAGTTAGTCCCAGGTGATTAACATTGTTATGTGACCACTGACGAGACGAGGCTTTTTGTGGCTGACTCGCTCGCGTCCAGAACCCTACTGAGTAGGTAGTATTCACCCATGTCAAGGCTGATGTCTTTCGTCGGCTCCACCTTGACAACACACAGGATACGAGTGCAAGTCCCACTTGCCGGCGCCGTTTTGCGATCGACAATTTAGCTTTTTGTGTTAGAGAATCCTTTATCCGTACTCGTACGAGTGGTTGTAGTGCGCTCTTGTCGAAAAGGGGCGCTCAGCCTAGCGGCCTGCTGAGCTTTTTTGCCTTTTTGCTTTTCTTTCCAGAAGATTATGGCGTCAAACCTTGATTTATCTAAACGTCGAAGCTGCAGGAGGCGAGTAGATGCCTTGTCCCGCCACGAGGGCTCTTGTCGGGTTCGTTGGTGAGCCCAGTTGCAGACTGACCGCCTCGTAGTTTCAAAATGTTAGAAGGCCCGTACCTGGGCTGTCAGGAATCTTGCTCTGCCTGCCTGGAAGTGGCGCAGTAGACGGGGAGCAGGCAGGGGCGCGTCCTTTGCATGCCTCGACCGGCCTTTTTGCGTTAGGGGCGTGAACGCCCGGCTTTAGCCAGTACATGATGCTGCAGGCGACTCTCAACAACATGTAATAACACGAAGCTAAGTCTATTACGGATGATCCGTGACGAAAAGCTGACTCCGCCCTAGCTGACGTTCCAGGCCCCTACCATGGGGTGGTTGCTGTAGGTACTTGAAGACCAGGGAGCTCGCTAGTCAAAAAGGAGGCATCAACCCCTGGTGACGGGCGTTTCCTTGTATCTCTCTGGATTTGTGCGATGATGGATAGCCCAATATCATTGGTCTCATCTCCATGTGGTTTCTGATTCCCCGGTATGCAAATTGCTGTGTCCTCGTCGTACGAGATCCGGTATATCGATACCGCGTAGCTTCAGATGTCCTCGAGAAGCATGTTTGGGGCCGTATTCGATCCGGTATTCTGGTATCCTATATTGATTCCTATCAAAAAAATTGCAACGGCCTCCTTAGGAAGTGATGCGTACTCTCAATCAGCATGGCCACAGTGCATGTGCAGGATATATATGTGTGCAGAATGAACTTGGTTGGCTTTTACCCCTCCCAATCTCCCCTTCAAGCGACTGGTACCGTCCTTTCTTCTCATATCGTGGCCAGGAAGCGCAGTGTCCAATTCCCCAACAGTCAGCTCGTATTTTGTCAAGAGGGCGAACAGGGCATTGAACAGACCATTGACCTGATCGTATAACATGAGAATCACGCTCGAGGCCATTCTCGGCATCATAACTATCTTGATCATGTGCGCCCCGTTCGTGTGGCGACTCTTGCGCAACAAGCAACTATCCAGAGACAGCATCCGTGCCCAGCAACAGCTTCAACATCCCGGGTATCTACCCTTCATCCCCTGTCCCTATGTCACTGGCAGCCAACCACAATCATCACATAGGCGGCTTCGATATGCGAGCTCAGAATGGTTCCACCATCATGCCCAACTATCCGCACTAGAGGCTGGAATGCTGTACACTACCGTAAGAACAAAGTTATTGTCTCCCATAGAGAGCGCGCTCTGGACTAACGGACAAGCATTGAAATAGAGAAGCACGCGCCTCGAAGAGAATATCATCCTTTGCTCAAGCTTTTGACCACACCGAAACACCGATTGGGGAATATATGCATGAAAGAGAGGTGACGTTGCTGCTGGAACTCTTTGAAGAGGATGCGTGTTGGTTGGGTCTTGACTGGGGGACAATGCTGTGCTCGCCGTTCCTGCATCGTAGACTGTGAAGCGAAGTTGATACCGGCAGTGGCAGTCGCAAGCCACAGCAGAGCCCTAAGTCAATGGTGGAGGAACATCCCTTCATGGCACCATCAACTCAGAGCTGCGGTGGAAGGCACCGTGAGGCAACAGTCTTCATGGGTCGTCCATGAAAAGTTCAATAATTGTCGAGACAAACTTGTTGACTCCATTCATCGTCTTCTCGTATGATGTTTACCACGGGAACAACGCATGTCCTTCCAGTCTCCTGCCAACCATGATTTCGATAACACTCAGTGACGGAAGAGTATCTTGGACCTTGCCGCTGGCCCGTAAAATGCCAAAGTGACTCGTGAGCAGAGCGTTGCCTGCCTCGTGCTGTTTAATCCATGCCGGAAATGCTTCTCTGCTTTCATCTAGGCTTCATTTGGCTTTCAACGCCATCGAAAAGCTCCCTCCAGTAGCCACACAGTGTCCATTACCACTTCATACCAGAACCCCATCTAACTCTTGTGAGAATAACTTGAAGTTGCTGTCTGACGACCCTTGGCGAAGCACAGCAAAGACAATTTCCTCCCACCAACCGCCCGAGAACTCTGGTTCCTGGAGCACTTCAGACCAGAGGCGAGCCACTTCCTTTGGTGGATTTTGGAAAGCTCCGCAGCCAAACGCACCAAGTACGATCTTGCGGTGTCTGTTCTTGATGGCGGTCCGAAGGATAACGCGCATTTTATCCCTCATCATCTCGCGGTCTTCTCGCCTGGCGTAGAACTTACTCGTGTCCTGGTTGGTCACGGCCGGGCTGTGACCTAGACTAGGTTGAAAGACGGCCGCAGCGCTGACGACACTGATGACCGGCAACTTTCTCGGGTCTTGGCAATCAAGAAGTTTATGGCCATTTGCAAGACTGTCTCTGATCACGAGGACAGTAGGAGAGTAGATGGCGGCTTTGTCTGGGATTGGGTAGAAGCGCAGTTTGAGAGTGAAATGCAGAGAGGTGCGGTAGCAAAGGGCTTCTTCTTGAGCCAGGGCACCATTTTTGAATCCTCCACCTGCGCGAATCGCATTTGCCATGTTCAGAACACAGACCGACTTTTGTGCTGGACCGTGACTGAGTTGGAGGGCGGCGTCAATTGTGTCGCTGCTGATGACCCGGATTTTTGTCTTTGGCAGCCTAGGACAGAAGCTCTGATCGAGGGGTGTGGCAGCGTCTTTTTCATAAAGGTAGCCATCTGGATTTGCATCCGGGCGTGTCAGGAGGAGACCAGGGAGGACTGAGATTGTTTCTTTAGCGATTTTCACTAGTTGGTCTCTGTCTTGAGCCTTGGGGGTTGTTGGTGGACGCGTTTGCAGCTTTCCTGCCGAAGAAAAGCTTAGTATGCCCTGACGGAAGCGCAAAATGGGGTCCTTGCCGCCGGACATACTGTGAGGTTTATTCATTGTGGTACCTCTGAAGGTTGATGTTGTTTGCGAGTGAGGACGCGGGGAAATCGACCATGCAAAGCCAAAAAGGTTGGCAGGAAGTCAAAACAATGGAGCTTGACGCGAGGCTGAAAAGTCTCATTTTCCGACCTCACGCCGCTTTAATGCGGTGCTTCATTCGTGACTACCATGAAATCAGTGGGCTAATGAGAAGGCTATGGATGGAGAGATCTGCATTCAGTGCATGCGTTAGATGTACAATGAATGAACCATTTAGACCTGCTTACGACAAGGACAGACCTGGTTGGTAGAACTCACCATGGATGAAAGCAATAGGTGTGATCACGATGGCAGTAAGAACTTGGATAACTTCGCGCTTTGTCTGTAACGCCCTTGAGAGCATTATCACACGAAGCGACAACATCATCCATCAAAGGTGCACAACTGTGACATTACCAACGCTGTCTTTGTCTCCTGCTTTGGCAGCTTTGGCGATCCCCGCTTTGGAATTCGATTTCCGGACCCAGCTAGAACAATTCAACGGTAGGTCCAGACTCCCAATGCATGTCAACCACTCCTTAGCCTTTTCATCGAGGCTTCGTCAGGAGGTGCCAAAGAAGCCTTCCACAGTTCGTGCACTGGCGAGCTATGGTGGAAGTCTCAAAACCTAAGATGACAACAGCCTGTCGCGTTGGTCTTTCTACCTTGCAGCGCTGGTGGGTAAATCTCGATAGTAGTAACTGAGTAATCAGGGTTCCACTTCTATAATCAAGAAATGTATATTATATATTATTGCGGACGCTGGTGGGTGCTGGGTGGGTAGGCAGATGAGGAGTCAATAGGGGCAAAGTACTCGGTAAAGAATTAGATTCCCTCTTCCCAAATTAGCAGGATTTCCGAGCGGCATGCCCCATGTCTAAGGCCCCTAGCGGATCTACCGTACCTCGCATAACGGAGAGATTGACCACGAGAAGCGATCATCACCACCTCCAAGCTACAATCGAAAAAGAGAAGGTGAAGACACAGGGCTAGATCACAGCGAAGGATTTCCTCGGCATAACCTACCCGTTCCCAGGTGAAATCTGTGTGCGTTGTGCTTTAGAGATGGATCCGGACGAAACGATGACCACATCCACCTCCTCCTCACCATCCGCCCTCCACGACACCATCGACGCCGACGAAGGGTTCGAAGACGACAACCTCTACCCCGATGACATGAACAACGACAACGACGGAGACCATTCCCAGAGCGACCGCCCTCACACTCCTGCAAACGACCACCTCAACGCAGCCGCGCCAGGCGAGCTGTCCCCACCGCGGTCGCAGAGGCAAAGCCAAAGTGAAGACTTACAGCAGCAGCCCACATCGCGAGCAATGGCCAACGGCACGGCGACGCGCAGCTCGGCAAGAGTCGCAGCCATGCAAGGGAAGTCTGATGCAGAAGCACAAGCGCAGGCAACTGCAATGTCCGACGATCGAGACGGCCGCGGCAAGCCCGGCTGGGCATGGCGCAGCAAAAAGGCTCAAGAGGATAGGCAGCGCGCGTGGGAAAACATTGTCGATCGGGATTTCAGCCTCAAAGAATTTGGCGATGTCATGTTGCAGGGCAAGGCACAGGTATCTGGATAATGGTCATGTGGTACGAAAATCGTCAAATGGACGATATGCCGGAAATGCTGCATTGAGCGTGGAGATACGGTTTACCCTGCTTTTTACTTGCATGGCGAAGGCGCACAAACTGAGGGATATGGCATCCGTATGGAGGGCATTAGTAGATAATGTCTATGGGAGGTACAAGGATTCATGACACCTCGATTCTAAAGCGAGGCTACCGAGCATCTTCCATTGCGACTGCACTGTATGCTTGACTGGGCTGAGATACACTTATCTTGTGCCATGTCTTTGACTTCATACCTTACTATCTCACCCACCTTGACGAATTCGCTTCAGAATAAGACTCGGAGCAGGAGAGAAATGGGACACTGTGACGTCACACGGTTCAACCCTGGACAGGACCACCAATTCCTCGATATAGGTACCTCCCTAGGTACCTAGGTAACTATCGCTGAGTCCCCCAAGCCTCATTTCGTGCACGTACTCCTCCTTTCTGGTCTCTATAATGGCCCCTGCTACGGGAGGAGTCGCTCCGCCCCCAGAATCGGAGAGCCATAGGTCGATCCCATACGACATCAAGGACGATACGATACGTCCCCCACAACGACACGCCTTGCTTCACATCCCAGACTCATACGAGGCCGGCGTCCCGTGCCCGCTAATAGTCGCGCTGCACGGGAAAGGCCAACCAGCCAAAGAATTCGAATACCACACTCAACTCTCCAATGCGGCGTTCAATGCGGACTCTATCGTGGTGTACCCCGAGGGCGTCGATCTACAATGGACAGGCGACCCTGAGGCGCCGCCTCGAGATGAAGTGGATGACATCCGGTTCATCGACGTGCTGATCGACCACGTCATGCGCGACTACACTGTCGACGCCACGCGGGTCTACGTCGCAGGGTTTAGTAACGGAGGAGGACTCGCTGCACTGCTGGCGTGCGACCCGAGGGCGTCCGCCGGTATCGCCGCGTTCGCTATGGCTTCGGCCGCGGTTTACCGGGACGAGGCGCTCAAGGAGCCGCTGTTCAGCACATGCCGCCCTTCGCGGCTACCTGTTCCCATTCTCGAGTTCCACGGCGACGCGGACCCCGTGATCCACTATGAGGGCAAAACCACACCGGACGGGCCGACGTACGACGTCTACGAGTGGCTCCAAGGCTGGGCGAAGAGGAACGGATGCGTTGACCTGGAGGGCAAGCGCGTCTTCCTGCACGGCGGCAAGGTGGAGAAGATTGTCTGGAGTACCCCAGGCAAAGGCGACCACAGCGAGCAGCATGTGGAGAATGTGGTCGAGCATTACAAAATCGCCGGCTTCGGCCACGGGTGGCCGTCAAGATATCCGCTGAACAACGACAGCCAAGAACGACACGGTCCAACGTACTTTGACGCAACCCCGCTTGTGATGGAGTTCTTTCGGAGATTCAAGCGTGCTTAAGCGTAGAGCATTGTAATAGAAGAGCAAGGCTGCAGTAGACAGGTGATATTCATGCCATGTAATAATGATCCCTATTGAGCGGGCAGCTAGTGTGGGCGTTCGTCCTAATGTCTCAAGTCCAGGAAGTATCTCAGCATCCAAAATCCCCGAGCCGCGTATTCCAATTGATCAGTCGTCAGGACTGGCGGAACCGACGGACGAAGGAAGCCATATTCTTCACCACTGCTTTCGACAACTGTCCGGGGAGTTTGAAAGGCTTTGCGCAAAGATTTTCCTCGGGATATTCAGCGGCGTCGGTCCATTGATCTTCGGGAATTGCAGCGGCTAAATCTTCAAAACAATGACCGCGCGACTCACCAAACGCCCAGGCCAGCTCCTGGGGTGAGCATCTCTTACCCTGGATGCTCTCCGGCATCTTTCTGTCGTTGATCTCTTCCGTCCGAGCTTTTCGGTCGGCTCCCAGATCCAGCAAGGTCCTGACAAGCTCGAAATGGCCATTTGAGGTGGCTAGATGCAAAGGAGTCCAACCTCTGGAGTCTTGGAGTTCACGTGCAGCACTCGAACCGAGTTTCTTTTCGTATGCCCTGAAGAGAGTGGCAAAATTCTCGTGGATGCCGTACTTGGCCACAAAATGCAGCGGCGTCCAGCCAAAATCAGAATCAGGTTCAAAGGCATCGACCCCGTAGTCCATCAGCAGTTGCAAGTCAGCTGGGTCGGCGAAGATTGCCGCACGGTGCATGAGGCTCCAGCCATGATTGTCTACGTGTTTATGGTGTAACAGGTGAAATTCTTCGCCTCTGGCGCGTAACATGGTGATGAACTCGGCTGCTGGGGGATGTCGGAAGCCTTCTGCCATGTCCCATGGCCACAAATAGTATAGCGGGGACCAGTTGTGGAGAGTAGAATAATCGAGGGAAGCCCCATAGGACAGAAGTGTCCTGCATATCTCCAGTTGTCTGTGCTTAAGTGCCCAACACAGTGGAGACGTCTGTTTGACGCCGAAGGCTCGGTCTACGAGCGCCGCTTGAGCAAGGAGTAGTTTAACAGCGTCATGTCGACCATATTGGATTGCGAGACACAAAGCTGTGATCCCTTCCGCAGTGGTGTCAAATGGAGAAGCCTTTCGCAGAACAAGAAGTTGCTGCATCCTCACAACATCCCCCTCTTTAGAAGCCCTCAGGAATTCATGTTCTGGAGACACCTCATGCGAATACAGAAGGCGACCTTTGCTGAGTAAAGCTTCCAGCCAGCCTCGCCAGGCCAGACGATGCACAGCACTTGCCATGTACATGAGAAGCTGGGGCAAATTCTGCGTCGTACCATGGCGAGCAGGTACGACCCTGAGAAGCGGAATTGAATCGACAATCCACGACAAGTTGCCATGCAGATTGAAAACACGGTATGTCTTTTGCAAGATCCAGATCCCAGCATACGAGCAATAGTGGAGAGGAAATGTAACAAGAGAACCATTCTCTTTTGTGACGACCCACTTCTTCGCTTCGGTGACTGTTGTTTCCGTTTCTTGAGGGTCTGGGAATGCTTCTAAACGCGGTAGCTGATCGTGGACCAGCCCGTTCGCCGTCTGTGCGGCAAGCCTGCATGAAGATATAAGCTCTTCTCTTTTCAACTCATAAAGCCCCTTACAGTTGTATATGCAAAAGAGATCCAGCCATTGAGATCTCTCCTTCCGCTTCTGACGCTAGTCTTTCGAATACCTCTCTGTCACCTGTCAACCAACGCAAGCAACTTATCTTAGAGCGCTTCGTGAGTGCTTTGGGTAGTGATTCTGACAACAAAACGCTCGCCCTAGCTGGGTCCGGAACAAATTGTCTGTACTCCTCTGGAAGGTTGCTGTAGAAGAGCGACAGGGTTTCGTGGTTATTGTGTAGCCTTTCCAAACGTGCTGCCGCTCGATCGAGGTCATCCGGGACACGCTGCAATCCGCGGTAGAAACGTACGAGCTTCATACTACCTCCCAGTAAGGGCGCAATCGAGAATGCGAGACCCAAAGGCTCCATGCTGGTAGATTGAAAGCCGACAAAAGCTGTTTGCACGCTCAAAGAATCGAGGTAATCGAGTGGTGAACAAAGTCAGGCTGCGTCACTTGCCCGGGAGATGTTCTCCTTTAAACACATCATAAGTTGGGCTGCAGACTTCTCGCTCTCCATCTATTACTCTCACTGTGCCCTGGAGTCGGGACAGCCGGATTGTCAAGAATGAGGCTGTGACATTGATTCGGCGTCATCCCTGCTGTTCCCAACCAATCCACGATCGCTCAAGCAATGCAGGTCGACCGCCTCAGAGACACAAAACCACTGCAGACATTGCCCACACACACCGGCAGAAATGCGTACTGGTGAGTGCATGATGCGCGAATGAGCTTTGAAGACAGCGTGCAGCGTGACACTCAGTATCTTTTGGCAAGGCGTCGAATTCGACCAGGGTTCAAGCGATATGAAACGGCCACGTTGATGCGCAGGCCACGCTCACGGGATCGGGCGCACCTAGATTAGCCAGCAGTTTTCAAGCCGCATGACATAGCTATCCCCCAAAGAGGGTGTCTGCAATTGAGACCAAACTACTGAGTGTTGGTTGAGAAATGAGGTTGCTTGCAATAGACGAAATTCCCCACAGACTGATCAGTAAATTCGCGCCGCAAGAACTTTTCTTATTGCGAGAGCACCTCTTGGGAGTGCGAGTCCACAGGTGATCTTCTGAACCAACAAAGAAACGGCTGGACAAATCGTGCTTCTGCTGGAGGCTAAGGCCGCAGATGGGATGCGGAACATGAGTGATATGTACCTAGGTGGTCATTATTTCGCCGTAGGCTTCTGCGGAGACTACGGCAGATCATTAGACCTCGAACATGGGGTTGGCGTGACTCGGCGAGTCGGGTTGGCGTGAACTTGGGTTGGCGAGAACCCGGCGACTGCAGTTGGTGAGAACTACTTGGTCCCTGCCTCCACATGTAGGGCTTCGTCTACAAGCAGAAGGACACTGAGCTAGGTACATAGTCCTTCATACAATGTAACCACTTTGGGCCACTTATGCCTGTGGGGCCTATGGTGTTTCCGCTATTGCACGCTTCAGTGATCTGTCTTGCTAAGGCTCATCTACGTCTCTATCTCATTGTCGTCGGAACAGAGTGCGACGTTTGCTGCAGGTCAGACTTTCTGGAAACCCATCGAGACGGACCAGATGATTACAAGAGGGTCGAGCCAGCTATAACGCTCCCCGGCGCAAAGGTCCAGCACGGCATTGAGCAAGTTAGAGTCGAGCGCGGCGACCAAAAGAATTGCTTCGCTCCCAAAAAGCGACCATCGTCCTCCGAAGACGACCAATCGCGGCGTAGGGGTTCAAAAAGGAGGCTTCGAGGGCCGCTAATCTCAAAGCAAGTTGGAAACCTTGCTCTAAGATTATGTGTGGTAAATCGAGCAGCCCTCGGAGGAGGCCATCCTGTGTACTAATTTCCCAGCCCGGACAGGCGCACACGGTCCGAACTCCCCGGTGGTCCCCCGCTACTTGCTAACGCAGACTATAACCGCCAATATGCCAGCATCGGGGGATACGAGCGGTACATTGTTCCATGATGCGCCACGGGCCAAACTCGATTCCAGGCCAGACGACCCATTGTCGATCGACTTGACGGTATGCATTCCTACAATACTATTGGTCACGCAACAACCACCAGCTTGGTGTTTGGATGACATGTGTGCTATATGCAAAAGCCACTGACTATTTAACTTCAGCCACTTTCTGCATTGAGGCCTTCTTGTCTCGCGGGAGTAGGCAATGGTGAAGCCGTCATCGGGGAATCCTACATAAGTCACAAAATGCCTCTCGATGAAAGCGGGAGGGTACTTTTTGCCCTTGCGAATCCCCCCAAAACCCGGAACCAAAAAGAAACTTTCCGACGGAACCATGGCGATCATGCAGCTTGCAGTCCTTGTCGACTTCGGCTCCACTTTGTGGATGTGGGCTAACGGGTTTGAGGACGCTCAGCCAAAGAATAATGTGTGACCGTGATAGCCTGGTCAAAGCGCCAGGCAGCTATCACTATGGCACAAATCGAAATCGACACAGAATACCAGCTTCGACGCCGTGAAAATCTCCCAACAAAACTTTAATTCCTGGTTTTACATGCAGGACTTCTCTAACTTGTCAAGCTGCACGAGTAACGGGACTCCTTTCATGGCCTGTCTGCTTGAGGTGGGGAATCTAGCTCGACCTTTCGAGGCCCACAAGTTACAATGCTGGTTCTACTCGAGTCGTCTTTCTTCCACAATCTTTTTCCTTCTCTCATGGGTTCCTGACTTCGCAGGCAATGCGGATTCCAACCAAAGGTTCGACCGCCTTTTGGACATTTCAGAAGTATGGTTTAAATACGTTAAACTCGCCATGTCGTTCCTGAAGCTTTCCAATCCCTTGTTGTGCCTTTCCCGTGAGAATCTCACGCTCGCTCACTCCTCACTCTTCTTGTGCGAACTCCACCGCTGGCAGTGAGACGCTGTTGCAACCAAAGTTCACCATATCACAGCATGGATGCCAGCTTCGAACCTCTCTTCAGCGTTGGCAGCCCTGCACAGAGCTTTCTTCCCCCAAAATTGACTGCGCAAACTCTAAACCTGAGTACTGGCCTCTATGGGGATACTGTCGACCTCAAAGGTGAGAAGACACATATCAGTATCCGCGGCCACAATCTGACCTTGCTCAGTCGCCAAAGAGCATCCCAGCAAATTCACAAACCCATGGATCCTCGCCGCCAGTGGAAGAAAGCAAGAGCCTCCACTCTTGCGCAAGAAGCTTCTCTTTGATCCGTGTGGGCCGTCGTCTCTCGCTACAGCGATTTACAGCCAAGCAAAGACAATCAAGTTTGGAATGATCTTATCCGACAGACTCAGCGTCCGAACCTTGGTGGGGTCAGACCACAGCATGAGCAAAAGAGTCGGTCACGAGACACATGCGGGTAATATGGCGTTTGTCGTCAGTGCACTGAGCAAAGACCATGTTGACAGACGAGCACCACCAAAGCTGATGATGGGAAAGGAACCCCAACCGGACATATACAAGCCGGACGTGGTTGACGTTTCGCAGGGTATGCATTGGACGTTCCGAGGAGAAAGAGGAGCTGAAAAACAGGAACCGCCGCCCCCGATCAAGGATGGAAGCAACCCAAAGCAGGGGCAACAGTCAAGCAAGAGTCCAAGGGCAAACAAAGCCATTGGCGCCATCAAGGAGACCAAGCAGAAGTAATGGTAATGTCACCCTGTAAGGGGCGTTGCTTGAAGAATGGCATTCGGCTCGACTTGCCGGTGCAAGGTGATCAGATCTGTCAGTCGCGCTTCAACAAAGATGATTTCCACGGCAGTTGGCTGTGTGTTTATTTCTGTTTGACGAATTATAACCGTAACCAGTCAGACGTTTCCTGACTCGGCCAGTATCCGTGTCAGAGGGTTCCTGATACTACCGGTATCCTTGGTGGGCGCTAAAAATCGCGTCAGCGCCAGGTATAGGTATTTCGAGAGACATATTTCAACATGATGTCAGGCCACATTTCCAATGTTATCCACTAGACTCTATCTACTTACCTGTACAACTTATTGTGTAGCCAGTGGGTAAATCCCAGTAGTACAGTAATTGATTGGAAAGGGGGCCTTAAGCACAACAAAAATGCTTACGAATAGATAATTAGGACACGAAGCAAAAACCCGCATGCGGACGGACGATGCCTAAAGTGCTCGAAGCCAGTGCGTCCATCCGCCCTCGTAGGCTCCGTTTTCCTTCTTCCCTGTGACGTGCGGCAACTTCTCCTTCCCCTTCTCTTTACATCCAGCATAACGTACGCAACGCCGCTGCAAAAGGTTCCAGGACCATTTCGTAGCCCTGTCTGGGCCTACTCGTGAGCCTACAAAATTCGTGGTACTTCAGGCTTCAAGGACTGCGAGTAGGAGCCTTACCGAAGTCCTTCGCTAAGGAAGAACTGGGAAGTTCACAACTTCACAACGGAGCAAGGAGGTGCCAATTTAGTGTCAGGGATAGCAGATAGAGTGTACTCGGTACTCCTAGGGGATGAATTACAAAGACGAGCACAATTCTACGACTAAGTCCTGAGAGGGGAGTTTCCGGATTGAAATGGTTTTGGGGGGCCAGGCGTGCAGTATCCTTAGGTATCCACGACTTAAACACTCGGCCCGCTATTTTGTTCGCCTGGGCGAATCAAACAAAATAGCAGGCCTGGCGGGTCTAACGCTCGGCTGTCTCCCAGAAGAAGAAGACTCTCCACTCCTGTCTGGTTTTTGGACTAGGAGACAGTCCTGGATACTAAACAGGGTCGTGGATGTTGAGCAAGGGCCATTGAAGGCCTCGCAGGATAAATTGATTCATAACACGTCGAACACCGACCTCTAAGGTTATGGCGGGGAGTGATAAGACAAAGTACCACGTACGCCGTATATTTGACATGCGGGGCGCCCCAGCCGTATATCCCCAGCAGAGAACCTTCGACTGTAATACACAGGGACGGATTATACGAGTTAGCAGGACTGGTCGAAAAACTACCTAGGTAGAGGTGGGATGTGATTTCAACTATTATTCAAATCCGAAGCGGGCAAAGCATCCAGGCACAGATTTGGGGAAGACTTGCGCATCGTTATAATGTGAAACAGCGCTCGTGAGGATACAGCCCAACAAAAAAGTGCCCAAGGAGCAGCATTGTTTGATGCTGGAGTCCCATGGCGAAAGTGAGGGCGGTCAAGGGATTCAAACAGGAGAGGTTCGCATATGACCATGCAGGGCAAGGGCAGGGGTCCCAAGAGTTACGAATGGAGAAGAGGAGTCCGATGTTTGTCCGTTATGATGCCTTTCATTTATTTGAATTCTATCCGGGGGTATCATAGCCGCGGGGTGCCCGCGAGAAGAATCTCACTGTTCAATGCCTGTCTCGTAGGTTAGAGCGAAACACCGAACAAAAGGACGTAACCAGAACCGGATCCCATGACTTTTCCCATCCTTCGATTTATCGAATGCCTTCACTCCCTCATTCATTTCTTTCCTACTGCCGGTGCCAACCCCGGTACGTTCGAGTATCTCTCATCTCTCTCCGTCTTGAAGAGAACCTGGCACCAAAACTCCTTCGCATCCGCATCCCACCAAGTCCAATATCTCCCTTCCCTCCTGTCCACCTCCCTGCTCTGCAACTTGAACCCGCACGTCTCGTACGGCTCGGCAGCCACCAGCAGGTACTGGTAATCCCGGTCCGGATCCTCCACTTTCTGTTCAAACGCACTCATGAATCGGACGCGCGGTTGCACGTTGGGCGCGATCTCCGGGTACAGCAGTTGAAATAGCAGGCCCACCTGTCTCGTGAGGGGATCTCTGATCTTTGTGATCTTATACCCCGGACGCCCGATCTTGACCATATTTTTGCGCACTTGCACACCCATCATCCCCCCGGCGCCCATCAGGTTTCCATCCTTTTGCATCTCCTTCTGTTCCCGCGCGGCACGTCTGGCCAGGTTTGTCTGGTGTTTCCGGCCCTGAGTGTGGGCGAGATAAGAGCCATCGTTCTGGTGGACTGTAAGACATAGTCTGCATTCGAAGGAGCCGACGTGGTTCTTGAAGAAGTAAGGGTCTTTGTCCAAGTCGATGGTTTCGAGGGCGAGCTTCCGCAGCCGTTCACGACGATCGGCGTTTGTTGCGGAGTGCGAGGCTACACCACCACCTCCGAACTTGGAGCCCGCACGATTTTGATAGTCCATCTTGGCAATATCGTGGTGTTGTAGATTTAGCGGTCGGACAAGAAGCGGTCGACTCGCGGGTGGCGGTTGCACGCCAAAGAGGTTGGCGCAGGAGAAAGTCTAGGCGCTTTGCGGATCGAACGCAGACTCGACGTCGAAGTGGTGGCAGAGATGCGAACAAAGCTGTGGAAGCGCACAAGGTGAAGAATACCCGGGATGTTTCAGGGTAGACACACTCTAGAGGGATGTGATGGGAGGGAGGGGAGATGAGCGAGAGAACAATGTTAAAGTCGCAAAGTTCGAGCAGGCAAGAAGATCGAGCTAAGAATTTCACTCGCTCAGCCTCGTCCTTCTCCGCAAATCTCCCACAAGGCTGAATAATTAATTCCGCTCCACTACTGAGCCCACTTGCCCACTACACTTCGTCCCCCAACATACAGCTCCCGAGGAGGTTTGGAACATCTCACATCCTCCAGAAGAAACATCTTCTCTCTGCAACAATGTCAGAGTCATTCTATACCTCGTCGCCAGTTGGGGCTGTGCCGCCTGCTGTACCTATATCGCCAGCGCCTCCGACATCACCAACCAGCGCAGTTGGTGCACCACCTCCCCCTCCTCCACCAAAACCCATATCTCATCTCTCTCAAAGTGCCGACCCCAGCCGCTCTGGAACACCGATTCTTTCGTCAGCATCCATTACCGCTCCTGCCCCAGCTGTGCCCAACAAAGTAGACTCTCCTCGACCGCAACCACCACTCCCAATCGAACAGCATCCGACAGGCTCCCCAGTTCCCGGATTCCAGTCACATCAGTCGATACCACCTCAAGAGCCCTACCAACCCATTCCTCCACCGTCCATTTCCGAACGCTGGCTACCAACCAACGTCGCTAATAAACCTCTCAATGAACTCCAGCCGCTGCTCAACAACCCCTCCCTCGTCGCCAGCCTAGCCTCCCAGCACCCCTCTTACGCTTCCTCGCTCACCCCAATGGAAAGGGCCATCCAGCAGAACGTTCAGCTCGCCCAACAAGTTGCTCATCTTGAGAGTCAACTTCGTGCCCTGCGTGACGACACGGCTCAGTTGCTACTGAACCATACGAGTCTGCAAACTCAGTGGCGCAGGAAACAGACTGAGATGGACGATGCTTTGGCGCCTTGGGGTCCAAGACAGATGTATCAGCGGCTGGCATCGAGTATAAATGAGCAGGAAGCAGTCTTGAAGGCTATGCAAGAGAGTTTCCTTGAGGGTGGGACTGATGACGACGCTTATTATGGAGGCACCAACGATGGCAAGGCAAGTGAGAAGGAAGTCACTGAGTGGGTAAGGAGGATAAGAGAAGGTGCCACGACATTGGAAAAGAGAAGAGAGATGCGAGCACGGTGGGACGAAGGAAGAGTGGGAGGTTGGAGGTGATGATTACTTCTCATTGCCTAACAATAATGCCTGGAGACTAATGAATGCGGAATGCTCATGCCCGGACGTCCCTCCAATCCCTCACATAGCGACGGCATATTGAAGCCGAGTCGCTTACAGAGCAAAAGCCAACCCAAGGCACACCACAGCCCCAACGATGCTCGAACCAAATGCCAGTTGCATGTCGGCGGTGGATCCTTGTCCAATTTGAGCTTTTTGTCCATAAACGGTCCGAGACGCCGAGGCAGCATAGCTTGATTCAGCGGCAGCGTGGGTAGACGCAGACGCAGCCAACCTTGATTGCTCCCATGCGCTGGTTTGCAATTGTCCGTCCTCTTCTTCGCTTGCCCACTTGGACTTTTCCTCCGCCGCTCTTGACATCCTTCTGGCATAGTCCGACTCGGAAGCCGCCGACAGAGAGGCAGATGCGATGAGGTCCTTGTAATACTGAACAGATGCTACCCAGTTGTCAAGACTTTGCCTTTCTGGGTCATTTGTTGTGTCCTTGATGACATAGCCGGTCATGGTGGGTGGAGGGGTGATGGTGGCGTAGTAGTTGGTGACGCTCGCAGGCAGCCTGGCAAACCACTGCGGCTTCGAGCCACCGGAGAATACATTGGCCAGAGACTCGGCAGCATCGGGATTGTTGAGCATTGCGTTTCTGACTTCAGCCGGGATGGCTGCCTGGATCTCGTCACTGATCCTTGCATCCTGTCGGGTCTCGAGGGGAACTTCATCAACTGCGTTCGAGTCGACCAGGATGCTCAAGGTGGGTTCCACATCGTCTGGGGATCGTTGAGAGAGCTCAGGGTCGAAGGGCGAGCCGCCGCCGTCCTGGCGAGCCTGCAATTTGACCTCAGGCAGACACTCTTTAGGGGTGATGACGCACTCTGCACCAAGGACACACTCCCCGGAATTTGTATCCGCAGCACAGGCAAGAAAGCTGATCATTGAGTCCTCACAATCATCGCGATTGATGGTGAAGCACAGGTCCGTGTCTGTGGCCCTCTTTCGAAGCTCATCAGGGAGATTGGGAAGGGCTAGGATGTCCTGAGTGAAAAGCGGACTGCGGATTTGGTTGTTGTCCAGGCCGTCATCGACGAGTTTGCTATTCTGGTCGGAGAGAAAAGATGCGGAACCACAAGCCAGGATGGCGGAGAGGAAGACGACTTTGTTCTGCATCTTGAGTGCCGGGCTGATGAGCAGCGGTGTGATTGAAAGGGAGACTTAGCGTCTGGTTGGTGTGGAGTGAAGAGATAGAGACAGGATGAATGGATACAGCTGCTAAGAGGCGGCACGAGCCCAGCTCAAGCGTCGACGCTTGGAAAATGAATGATGTTGGGATGGGAGCGATGTGAAGAAGAGAGAGATTGCAGACACATAAGACAAGCTTAAGAGGGAGTCAAACAACGTGGGAGGCACCTTCCTGTTGAACTGCGCTCTTTCCAGGCCTCGAACGTTGGATCCCATCGTGGGCAGTGGCCGTGAACAAGCAACCACGAGAGGATGACGCAAGTATCAAGCCTCAAGGAGGGTGAGAACTCACGCAAGCTGAGAGGCATTGACAGAACAGAAAGACACGATGTGCAGTTCAACGCCCCGCTGAGTCTTCTTACAGACACATTGACTGAGAGTGGATGATAACCCCTATTCTTCTCGGTCATTCGGTCATCTCGGTCACTCGCTCTACAAGGCTGTCAGCTCGCGGCGTCTCAGCCGAGTTAGATATATCGGCCTGCAAAGACCGACGACCGAAAAGCGAAGGGGCGTTGAAGTCGCGAGAAAAGGAGCGTCAGAGTCGAGACACAGGAATAAGGCAATCATCATTCCACGTTATATGAGCTGCGGTCTCTTCAGTTGGACCTGGACCACCAAGTGTCAAATTCTGTCGCTGACATTTGCGCGCCTTCTGATTGGCTGGCTAGAGACCGTTGGGAGTTCCTTCACCGCAGAAAGTACCACACGGCGACCCTTCGAATCTCAAATCCTCATAAGCACATAAGACAAACAGAACATCGATAGGCCCTTCTTCCAAACCCCTTCAGCAACCTGTTCAGATCGACTGCTCAGACCACGAATCGAACATTTTGTCCCGCCCTTCCAAACAGCGAAAAATCCGTGCTGACGGGGACTCTGCAACAGCATGGCACCTGAGAAGTGGTACTCTGAGATGATTCTCAATTCAAAGCCCCCAGGCCAGGGAAGGGAGACACTTCCCACGGCAGCAGACCTCGAAGCCAACCGGCCGCTTTTTTCCAGGGCGTCCACCCTTCAAGGAAATCCACGTGATCAGACGGCATCCATTCTCCTTTCAGACAAAAGCTCGCAACGACCCCGAAGATGGTTTTGGCCTGATTGGGATTTCCGAATCAACGCGCGAGTCGTATCTGATGCGATTCTGGGTCTTTCGGATGGACTCACCGTCCCATTTGCTCTCACTGCCGGTCTGACAGCGCTGGGCGACACCAGAGTGGTCATCCTTGGAGGGCTGGCAGAGCTGATCGCGGGAGCAATATCAATGGGGCTTGGAGGATATGTCGGTGCCAAAAGCGAAATGTACGTCGAAACATGAATTCACAGCACCGTTACCGCAGACACTGACCTCAGATAGTGAATCTTTTAACGCCACCGACCGCACCTGTAATCAACTTCTCCTGCACGAACGGCAAGCCGCAAGAGACTTTGTCCAGGAGTATTTCCAACAGTTTGGACTGTCGGCAGAAGAGACGAAACGAGTGGCCGATCACATGGAAGGGTCACCTCTCATGCTCAAAGACTTCCTCATGCGGAACCATTTTCAAGCATCCACGCCAGACACGGGTCGACCGTATCTGTCAGCACTCACGCTGGGCATCAGTTATTTCATCGGCGGTTTCATTCCATTGATACCATACTTCATCGTTGCACGGAATAACGTTCTGGCCGGATTGTGGTGGAGCATTGCACTTATGGCAGTCGTGCTGCTGATCTTTGGATATGTCAAGACGGGAGTCGTTCGGGGTTGGGCTGGAAGGGAAAACTACCAGGCTTGCACGGGAGGAGCGTTGCAAATGTTGGTGGTGGGTGTTATCGCCGCTGGAGCAGCAGTGTGTCTGGTGCGATTGATCAGTGGAGAATGAACAGGAACCTAGAAGAGCTTTTGCCTTCTAGGTGGTTTCCATGCGCGTACACATGGTCCTGCCTTGCTATTCGACGAGATGAAAAAGTCAGATTGATCCTAAGGACTTGTTGGCCCGTGCATAGTCTATGGTGGTCGAATGATACGAGGTCTGCTGGGGAACGGTCGGTCGCCGCCGACTGGCTCTTACCACGGTAGACGGTATGAGCTACACAGTAGTAACTCGGTAGTAACTCAGTAGTAACTCAGTAGTAACTCAGTAGTATAACGGGTGTGGGCCCTCTGATAGAGTTTTTCCAGCAACGTGGTGAGTTGGGTTATCCGTCTATACCAGTTAGTTGACCTCGGCAAAAAAGGACTACTTTGGTGTGAAGGACACAGGCACCCTCAATGGCACCCTGGGATGATGGAGGAATTGCCATGAGTGATGTCGGTGGCGGAAGCGACCACAGTCACAGTCACGGTGGGTAAAGGCGAGAGAGAGGCGAGAGAAAAGTAAGAAGAGAGCGAGAATTCGGATCCTGCCCACTTCGCCCACGCCGCCCACGCCCGTCACTCTCCCACTTTTCCCCTCGGCTGCCCACTCCTCTTCCTCTCGCATATTCCTTTTCCCCTCCTCCAGTTCACTCTTCTACTGTCCTCGCTACCAGCTATTCTGCTCTTTGCACACCTTCCTTATGGCCCAACTAACTTTCTCACTATCCTCGAAGCGAGCTATTCTTGCTGTATCTCTATTCGCTCTACCAAAAAAACCCAATGTCTAGGTTGGCTCGGACCCTCGTGGGCGGCAACACATCCAGTACAAGATACTCCTTGCTCACGCACTCGGTGATTGGGAAACCAAACCTGACCACAGTTCCATACCTCCAATTGATTCGAGTCAACTGCCGGCCATAACTTCACTTGATCCATCTAGGTTCCCGAGTCCTCCATTGCTGAATCAGTCCATTGAATCGCCGTTTTCTCGCCCCAAGCTCTGTTCGGCCGGAAACCGCTTCCCTCTGCTCGTGACAAGAGATACGCTGCAAGATTAGTAGAGACCGGACATGCTTGAGATGTTCAGAACAGGAAGTACCTGTCTATCCGTTCGACCCATCCTTTCGGCCAAGGTGCGACTATTGATTTTCCAGTATGCAAGACTACGGTACTCCGTAAGTGCCCGCATTTCTATACTCCCAGCCTCCTCTTTTGATTCTGGCCCTAGTCATTTGTGGCTTGCGAGCTGCCTCTATCTTTTTCTCTTGTTCAAATGGAATGGCATCAATGGCTTCCTTACTCGGGTCCATCGGCCCAAGGATTCTTGACCTCTCGTCTATTGATGTCTCATCCTCTTGAGCACTGCTGTCATTCCAGTCGGAGCCATGCCTCCCTGCATCTCAACCTTGGTCGATCTCACCACCCTTGCTTGAGAATTTGCTTTTTGCCGTTCCCGGCTCGCTTTTCCAGCGACCGGGCTTGCTCTACAACGCACCGCTGGTTGCGCTCAGGATCCGCTCAACGTTGAGGATTTTTGAGCCAGTCGATGCCAGGAAGCATTGCGACTCGTCCAATCGGCCCTTCTCCCGCCACTGGAAAGTCTGCACGTTCCGGCATATACAGTATGAGTTTTCTGATAGAGGGACAGACTGATTTTCTTAGCGTTGTGAAGCTTTTGATCAACATCACTCTTGCGACAAGCGTCCTGGAGGTCTGAACAAAATCAAGGTCTGCAGCAACCGTCCGATAATGACAGACCTTCAACATGCCGTGTTACACAGATGCCATGCCACTGACCGATAGTCCAACAACCACGGGATGGGGTGTCATCGACTGGGGCGAGATCACTCGTTTGACATTTTCCTAACACCAAACATTCTATCCTAATTTTTTTTTTCTCTCGTTGCGCTTTGGGTTTCCACGGTCACTATGCCCCACTCAAAGATGATGGACAGTTGATTGGGAGCATTTCGCTCATTCCTAGTGTAATCCGGATGTCTGGCCAAACTAGGCTATCGCCTCTTGCAATAACCATGATGTATACTACGCGCAGTTGAGAGCCACGAGCCAGGAATCCTAGGATCAAATATACTTTAGCGTCAGGAACCAAAGAGCAAGCAACCCTGGCTTTTGACCAACTGGACGACCGAACCAAAGGGACAACGGACAACATGCAGAATGAAGGATCCATTCTCACCAGCAAGTCCAACACATGGTACCTTAGCGAACATCTTTACCGGATTGAGGACTCTTAACTGAACTGGGGATATTTTGTACCTGCAACCACTCAGTGCCACCTGTATGCACGGCTGACGTCTTGGTATAGGATATGCGCGAATCTGTCATACTGGGAACCGCTGGCAGCTTGCAAAAATTTTCTGTGGACACCCGGCGGTCTCGTATCCCTTACAGGGAAAGGAATCTTGGATTGCCAGCGACCTGCCCTGCAAAGAGCTGTAAGGCGCAGGCCAAGGAATTGACACGTCTGGTCTGAGGTCTTCTGGTCGCACCAGATACAACCAGCGCATCAGTATTCAGGCGCAGTGGTCGAGACACCAACTTGGTTTCCCTGAGTCGCTAGCCCACCGATTATCCGCTTCCGCCTACACGTGGGCAACTGCAAGCGAGGAACAACAAACCGGGACGGTGGGAAGATGGTGTGTTGGGGATTTCCCGTGCCTGAACCTACCTTCCTTCTGCTTAGCTTTACCGGCTCCCACTGCGGGATTTTTCGGCGACCTCTCTGACGGCTTCCAATCGGTGCTCTTTGGTACCTGACAAGGTGGACGGGGCCTGGAAGGGTGTTTAGACTCCACACCGGAGCGCACCCGAGCGGGTCCTCCAACCAGGATATGCCAAGTTGGGTCCTTCGTGGCTTGCATTAGACCAGGTACCACCTGGGTGCCACCCAACCTTCCTGTTTGCGCTCGGCCTCCTATTCGATGGTCATATTCAGGAATCAGCGAAAATCCAACAGCGCCATCCACTTCACCGCCAGGGGAATGGCCCATGGCGCCGGCAATCACTGTTTCAAAGCATTTCCGGTCTAGGCGGGTTATGCTTTTTGCACTCCCTTTCTCAGTTCTGAAAAATACCAGGATCTTGAACTGACTCCGTAGGGGCCCATTTTGGTCTGTCCGTGGCGGACAGCGCCAACGCACCTGCGAAAATCTCTGAACGAAGGGAAGAGGGTCCCTTGTCCTGTGGGACTGGAGGCGCTGAAGCCCGCACTCCTTATGGCTCCTCGAGGTTTGTTGTTGATGTGAACGTGGAGTCGAGGTTGATGTGAAAGTCAACTACTTAAACCGCGTCCTCCCCTCTGTTGTGTGATTTCCTGTTTGCGCAATATCTTGTCAATCCTTACAACATCTCCTTCTCTGACAGCCTCGAGCAGGTCTCCAATCAGCATCATTCCTTAGCTGAAAAGACCCTTTGTCGACAAGAACATATTCAAGGACCCCTCCTTTTTGTCCAAGACACGACACTCCAGTAACCCGACTATCCCTTGCCTACTACAGGTATATCACGATCAAAATGCAATTCAAGAACGTTGTCGCTGGCGCAGCCGTGCTGCTTGCCTCTGCCTCTGCTGTTCTGGCAGTGGGATCTGCCACCGTTGTCAACAACTGCGGGTATCCCGTCTACTATGCGGCTGTTGGAGGAAGTTCCAACCCAAGCATGCAACTGCTCGAAGGAAGCTATAGCCAGGCCTACACGGAAGAGGGCGTTGGCATCTCCATTAAGCTTTCCCCAAATGACACCACTTCTGGACCGATCTCGCAATTCGAGTTCACCTGGGCCAACGGCAAGATCTCGTACGACCTCTCCAACATCAACGGCTACCCCTTCTCTGCTGGTGGCATGGAGATCGTTCCTTCGATGCAGAACGACCCTAACAACCCAACCTGTGTCGTCGTCGACTGCCCTGCGGGTGAATCTGTCTGCACCGCCGCCTACAATGCGCCTGATGACACTCGCACCATGGTCTGCGACCAAGACTCCAACCTTGTCTTGACCATCTGCCCCGGCGGATCGAGCAAGCGCAGCGTTTCCGTCAGCGAAGGGAACGTGTACTACCGCGTCCATGCTCGTCATATGCCCAAGAAGGCATAGACGGCCAACGTCGAGCAATCTAAAGCCACCAGCATATTGCCACTTGTAAAGTTTTCCAGGACTTTTTGCGCAGCTAGCTCTGCCGCCCTCTACCGAATTCACACTGCCTGCAAATACGCTCTTTTACGGTATCATCCATGAGTCGACACATGGACATATCAATGCCCCTGCAGGTTTAGTACCCGATCTCGACGATCATGATCCATCTTCACTTTTTTGTCCCGGCGACAGGTCTCCCGTGGAATATTGGAAAACACCATTTGGCAATATGCATGGCTACGAAGCAACAAGTAAACAAACTCACGAATATGCGAATCACGTCATGACATGACTGATGATCAGCAGCGGCGATGGTGGACAATGGTGGCTGGCGTTGTAAACTTTCTTTCCTTTTTGGATCTTCTGGGCAATAGTCTTCCTGACTGGCTCGCGGTATTATCGACATGGCATTGAGGTTCCTTGATCTGGCATATATCTGCAACAAAACAGGGATGTCATGGTCGGACTCATCGCATGTGCAGATGGTGGGAGGAAAAAACTATTGTTATAGAACATGGATACATCCCAACAGATCATCGAGTATTTCAGCAACGACCTCAGGACGTTTGCTGTCTACGAGAAATCTACACGGGTATAGTGCATGAATGTTTATAGACTTCACTTCTTGGATACCAATTATATAGGGAAACATAAAATGGACAAACGAGGAATACATGACTCCGATCAGTACCATTCTTCGCTTTCGTGGAATTGTTTTTGGTGGCCGTTGACGTTGGACTATTGGCATGGAACGGCACGACGACGGTGGTAGTAGTGATGGTGATTGATTGAAGATGACGACGATGCACCTTGTGGCGTTTTGGCGGCGCTCACTAACCTTGACCCCTTTTTAGCGGCAAGCCACAAATCCAATGACCCCCTTTCATCAAGCCAGAAAAGAAAAAAGCCATCCGTGGGAACGGGAAAAGTCAACCTGTTAGCGCCCCTCGCACGCACCCTTTCCCCTGCGTTGGGTTGGGGCCGGTGGGCCATGCCGCCCCAAGGAAGCCCGGATCAACCGTTTTCTTCAAAACTCGCCTCGTTTTTTTTGTTTTTCGCTTCCCGTTTGCCGGCCGTCAAGCTTTTCGGCTGCCCGACTTAGTTCCCTTGCATTGGGAGGGGGGGGCGCTTCCTTGTTGCTATTTTATCAAAAGGGGGCTGATCAATGATCGTCAGGAACAGGACTTTGACGCCAGCACTTTGAAACCGGGTGGCTTGTTCCAGGACGAGGGTAACGAGGGAGTCTAAGCTAGGCTGCCCGGTTGATGGCAAACGGCTACGGCCTATGTACCGGGAGTACCTAGGTACCTATGGGTATTTAGAATACGAGTATCTTACTCGTGCAGGGGGTAGCCGCCATGCATAGGTACATATCCAAGGCACAGCGGGCCATTTCCCCGCCCTGGTGGATGACTGGGTCAGCGAAGAAGGGGAGCGGTTAACAGCCACCCACATGAAACATGAAACGATGATGTTCTTTAATTTATCGAGCAACAACAACAACAAAACAAGGGACCCCATCATCACCCAGCCAGTCCCCGGCTGAAGGAAAATTAGGCTTTCGTCATCACCACTCTTGGGGGCCTCGGACACTTTGGCCTCCATCGGAGATACAGAAGGTGGAGAGTATGGGGATCTTCAAGACGTGCTGTACTCGTACGGAGTCCTTCGTAAGCCATGGATATTATCAGCAAACAAACAATGTTCCATGTGTCAGGGAGCAAACTTCGTACCGAGTTCTTTCTGCCTGGCCGAAAGGAAGCAGAATGTCGTTCCTGAAAAGGCTGAGACGTGGTGTGTTTCTGAAACTCGGCTCTTTTGGGCCAAGATCTAAGGAGTCCCGGTCCCCGCATTCGTTGTTACAGATCACACACAAACTCGCCCATGGGTGCCAGCGATGTGGGATTGGAGCACGAGTACGGGTAAGAGACCTTGGATCTTGACATCGGGTACTCATATGTCGGGTTAGGGGACCGGCCAGGTCTTGGTCTGTACCTATTGTCTGATCCTGCTACCGACGGGTCTGTTTCTCATCCCCGTGGAGGTGAACAATGCAGAGAGCCAAACAAAAACAACCAAATAGATACGAATCATTCATCATGGCATTTGCATGGATATCCATGCCCCCTGGTCTGAGACATTCATATCCACCCCAGCAGGCATATCCCTGTCATACATCCGCCGGGCAAGGCTGACAGGCTCAGCTTCACATGGTGCTCGAACGGAGAGGTCCCGGGGGACCGGGTCCATTAATTAATATGCCTGGGCCCCAACCTGGACTTGGTAGATAGAGGTGGAGGTGGACTTGGTCTGGCTCAATTGGATCCTTCAGCCTTACTCTGAGCTACCTGCAAACAATCCCCACCGGTGTCTGGAAACCTTTTGCTAGGACGCAACTCGTCCTCGCACGCAAAGTCCTGCTTCCTTGAATCCTGTAAGAGACAGCTTCTACACCTTGCCCCATGTCATGCCGAGCCTCTGGAACCAGGCGAACCACGAGGCAGTCTCGACGTCGGGAAAGGTCGATTGCCAAAAGGCCGCGAAGGACCCTGTGCAATAATCAACGTCAGAAGAGAAAAGTGCTTGTGATTTTCGAATATTCTGAGTATGGGTAGGTATGAGGAGGTAGCTAGGTAGAGCTGCTTGCGAGTACGGGTAGGGGTAGTGGCATAATCATGTACCCGAGCTCGAGCTCGAGCACACACTCACCTCCAACTGGTCCGCGCGCTCCGAACCCCAAGGCTTCGATGGCCCATGGAGCAAGGTAGACGAGGATCCCAATGGCGACGACGGTAAGGATCGCCGCGGTGAGGACCGGATGTTCTCTCACAAAGTCACGGCCGATGGCGTAGGCTTTGTCGTATGCTTCCTGGATCGCGCCACCCATGGCCTTCCCTGCCTGCAGCGCGGCAATCAGACCGTCCAGCACGCGCTTTGCCAGCCCTTCATACCAGCCGTTTGTGTGCACGATGTCGTTGAGACGGTCCTGAAGGTCTCGACCAGGCTTCTCGGCTGTGAAGAGGACGGAGAGAATCGAGGCTGCAAGCTGCTTCTCGTCGTCGTCGGTGGCGGCGGTGGGGGGGTGGACTTGTCGGTGCAGGTTGTTGGCTTCTTTGGTGTCCGTGTAGTAATCAGGTGATAGCTTGTCGCCGTCAGCTCCTCCGAAGCATTCAAGAATCGATCTGAAAAAGTCCATGGTGGAAAATGGAAACTGTGCCCTCTTGAGGCTCTTGATGTTTATGGCAATGATTTCTCAGATAGGACGGTGTTGAGGTAGTAGCCAGAAGGGAAACTGCTCAGAGATAAAATGTCCAGCGCAGTTGATGGATAAATGAGGCTGGCATCCCAGGCCGCAGCGTTGACATGTCTGCCTTGCTGCCTACAGCCGCATTGCCTGTACCGGGGGGCCGTTGTTACACAAGCGGCTGAAAGCCCTCCAATAGCATCAAGCCACGAGCTTTGATCACACTTGGTGATATATTTATGTAGGCATGTCGACATCTCTGGCCCGTGATACTCTTGTCCATTCCATGTTTGCCTTGGGCATATCAGTTGGAGGCTAGTGGATGTGTCCATTGAACATGGCGACATCCAGTTCATTTGCAGTAAGGCTACCAGAACTCATCACGTAAGCAAGGCTGTGACCCTCACGTGACGCCTCCCGCCAGCGCAACACTTTTCGCCCTAAAAGTTGCTTCCGCCTTCCACATCTAACGTTTTGTCATGCACACGCCTCTTGGACTATCAACCTCCTCCAGAGACCCAAATACCTTACTGTTTTCCTGCTTCTACATCAATCTCCCACACTCGAACGACCCAAACAATGTCTTCCAGCCAAGCCTACCAACTTCCCACCCAATCCAGCGCCTTCGCGACCGGCTACGCTGCAGGCGAAGCATCCAACGGTCCTCTGGTCCAGTATGTGTGCGGCGAGTGCAACACGAAAGTGAGTCTGGGAAGAGGCGACGTCATCCGATGCAGCATGTGTGGGCACAGAGTGCTTTACAAGGAGAGAACGAAGCGGTATGTCATGCGCCCTTTCCAATCCTGAAAAGTGGCTGGTCGCATGGTGTATGGACTCGTTGCTGACGACGAGATACAGGATGGTGCAGTTTGAGGCTCGATAAACGATGACCATCCACGTCCTGCCGATAGCTACGCAGACATGACCGGACCGCAGGGTCGTGAGGGACGATGCAGACGCAATGCAAAATGGTTTTCGTGATGATGGTTCTTTGCATAGCCCAGGCGTTATTAGGATGGCTTCGCAGGCAGGTGGCACCGCTCAACCGGAACGATAGATATGCGCAAAGAAGATACAGAATGATGAATACCCAACGAGCCCCTTCCAGACGAGATGGCATACAGATGACATTATATTTTTGGCAGCTTCCGTTCTATGCTCGGTTGGTGAAATCTATGAACTTTTCGAATTCTTTCAGGGCTCTTCCACTTGCTATGCACCATCTGGCCTTCTTGACGCCTTCCTTCCATCTTCCGCCCGCCGGCCCTCGCTCCGTGATGACCTCGCCACTTTCGCAGGAATCAGCATCACAAACACCGCTCACGACCAACAATGCCGCAATATTCATTAGCACAAAGTGCAGGATCGGGTCGTCGGGAGGTCGTTCGTTGCGCAGAATGCTCATCAAAACAGCAGCATTTTGCCTTGGCAATCCTCCACCGCCAACCTGCGACAATGGGTGTGCAGGTAAACCAAAGTCGGCGGGCTCAAGCTCGAACCTCTCCACCTTCGAAATGTATTTGGGTGGCGGCTCGTCGTCACTGGTGTCATCCTCCTCTTCTTCATCCCGATCGCCCCTGTAATCTGGATTCTCGGATTCTCTTAGCAACCAGCAATTCGTTTTGCCCGCACAACTTATCTCGTCGAGATCTTCCTGCCCGCAAACCACGAGCGCCTTGGTCGCACCAGACAATTGCAGCGCCTGTGCAAAGACGGGACCCAGCTCTTGATAGGCGACACCCACTACTCGTGCTTCAATATGCGCCTCCACAGGGTTGGCAAGCGGCCCCATCAAATTGAAGATTGTCCTCAGTCCAAGTTCTCTTCGCACGGTTGCGGCATATTTCATGCCGGGGTGGAAATTCGGGGCATAAAGGAATGTGTAATTCGTATGCTCGTACGCCTCGGGCAACAGCGCCGCACTCAGCGCTTCTATCTTGGGCGCTTTGGGTAAAATTGCATTCAGCACATCTGCCGATCCAGACATGGAGGTCTGCGCCCTATTCCCGTGCTTCGCCATTAACAGTATTGGCGACGCGATGATGGACGCCGTGGTCGAGATATTGAAAGTCGAGTGTGAATCTCCACCGGTCCCCACGATATCGCACAGTCCACCCCTGTAACTGCCCAGGGCTATACCATCACGCTTCCTCTTTCGCACGACTTCTCTCAACTTGTGTTTATCCACTTGCACCGCGGCGTCGCGCATGCTTTGTGCGCATTTTGCAATCACATCCGGATGTCGATCTTTGCCCGTCGAATGTAAGAGCGTGAGCAGGGCGGCGAGCTGCGTGGGGTTCAACTGGTTGTCGAACGTGCGGGAGAAGGCCAGCGCAATGTCTTCAGCCTTGACGTTGTTGTCCAGAGGAGGCGGAGCGGACAGCTTCTTAAGCAGCGGGGCTATCGAGACGTACTTGGGCGGAGAGTCGGCCATTGTTCAGTATGGCATAGACAGAGAGACACGCCGGAAAGAATAAACGGACTTACAAGCGCTATTTGCGCTGCAGGATCATGAGTCAAAAGCGCATGTGGTTGCGGGGCACAAATTGTTTCTCCTCGAGCTCTGCTGTGGAGAAACTGCGCCATCACTTGAAACCCCTGATTGCTTGGCAAGGAAGGCAAGAAGGGACTCAGCCTCGTTCAGCCTTGTCAAGCTTCGTGGCCACCATATTCGATGCCACTTGTTGCTTCAGCATGCATCTGAAAATCCTTATTGTTGGACTCCATGCTATCTCGTAGGCTTCGCCGAGTTCGTATATCCAACGCTGCATGCCCACCTCCTCACTCCGTTCACGAACCTGGGCCCCGGGTGCAGAATGTGGTGCTGATGTCGGACTCGTCTCACAGCCTGGGTTACCTCTAGCCAACGAGGCACTCCTCACACGACGCAAGAATTCCTGCGAGAAGCTCCTCCAGTGCGGATTCACCAACAAGGTATTCTGCCGAAAGAACGACTCTGACTCGGATACAGCATCTCCTGCAATACTCCGCACGAGGCTGAACTACGCCTTCTCCGGAAGTTATCCTGTGCTGCCCGCCTGCGGAGGGCCTCGGCGGAATCCCTCTACCTTCCAGGTTGTATTGGAGTACTCTGTATCCCCACACATCCTCAATCAATCACGATGGCTCTTCCTGAGTCTAGTCCTCTCCATATTTCACGGCTATCTATGCCGCACAGCCGAGTTGTATGCTGCAATTGCACCCGCGGCTTTAGTGAGAGAGCGTAGGTTCCTTCTCGTGCAGAACTGTTTCATGAGCAGACTTCTGCCAACGACAGATCAGCTCATCTCAGTTTAACACCCTTGTCTAAAACTTACATCTAGACACCGAAGTCGACTGATGATTTGTCCTTTTGTGTTCGACTCTTAGAAACAGCTTCTGCATGGATATATACAATGCCGTATCTGGCGGAGGAACACTACCCAATTCCGGGAACAGATTTGCTAACGTGGATGTTTGACCACCGCGGTCCATACGATGAAGACAAGCCGGTATGAGTAAAGGCCACTGGCTCTGTCCTTGCTACTGGTGGTGCAGTTCATTTGCTCACAGTTCATTCCAGGTATACATCGATGCATCAAACCCTTCGCGATCGATATCCTGCCGGCAGGCTCGCAAGCTGGTCCGCGAGCTTGCAGCCGGACTCCATGGTATTGGCCTGAAGAAAGGGGATTGTGTCTGTGTCATGGCTTTCAACGATGTATGCTTTGCTGCATGGTTCTACCTTTCCCCTTCTTTCTGCTCGTCAAATTGCCCTCAAACACTTCACTTTTTTGGCATCATTTATCCTGCGATTGGTAGCAGCTGCTAAACAACGATTGCAGATCTATTACTCTATGGTCTTCCTCGGGATAATCGCCGCTGGTGGAATCTTCTCTGGTGTAAACCCTTCGTATACCCCCTTCGAGCTGGCCCACGCCATTCGTACCGCAGACGTTACGCATCTGATCGTCGAGCCTGAGTTTCTTCCCAAAGCACTACTTGCGACAAGAGAATGTTCTATTCCTGCATCGAATGTTTTCGCCTTCGACGTTCTGAACCAGGACATTCCACAACATCTGGGAGTCCAAAGTTGGACCGTGCTGCTGCAGAGTGGTCAGAAGGACTGGGAACGGTTTGACGATGAAGAACGCAGCAAAGAGACTATTGTCGCCAGGCTGTTCAGTAGTGGGACGACGGGGATGCCAAAGGCGTTAGGCATCTCGGTCTGGAATCTTGTGAGTTGGCTGCGATTGTTCCGCGAGAAAGCCGTTGATGCTGATTAGGCTTCAGGTTGCCCAACACATTGTGGTGATGGAAGTTAGGCCTCGGCCGTACGAGGTTAGCAGGAGCAATTTTCTCCATGTCTCGATACTGACTATGCTCAGCCTCGTCGTCTTATCTCAAACCCGCTTTTCCATGTGTCACAAGTGCCGCGAGTCCATACAAGCGCGATTAAATCCGGGATCCCAACACACATTATGCGTCGCTTCGAGCTCGAGACGTGGCTTTCCAACATTTCCAGGTATAACATCACCGAAGTGAACATCGTCCCCATGATGGTCATAAGCCTTCTGACATCTGGCCATCTCGACTCCGGGAAATACTCGTTGAAGGCACTTCGAAATGCTTGGTGTGGCTCAGCACCTCTGGACAAGAGCCTTCAGTTTCGCTTTAAGAAGTATCTGCGGCCTGATACCCCCTTCAACCAAGCCTGGGGAATGAGCGAGACCACGTGCTTAGCGATGTGGTTCTACTACCCAGAGCAGGACTCTACCGGAAGCGTTGGCAGACTGTTGCCCAACTGTGACGCCAAGGTCGTCGACGAAGATGGCAATGACGTTACCGATCTCAAGGGATCGGATGGATTGAACCTCAGAGGCGAACTGTGCATTCGAGGTCCTATCATTGTCAAGGGATATTACAAGAACGAAGAAGCGAATAAACGCGACTGGGATGAAGAGGGTTATTTCCATACAGGAGACATTGCCTATTGTGACTCGGAGACAAAGAAGTGGTATATCGTTGATCGCAAGAAGGTGTGTCCCTACCATGGTTATAACGTCTTGACGCTATCGTTCGGACGAAGAAGTGGCTGATCTCTCCTCTGGCAGGAACTTATCAAAGTCCGTGGGTTCCAAGTCGCACCCGCCGAACTCGAAGCTGTACTTCTTCTGCACCCCAACATCGTGGATTGCGCAGTCATTGGGGTACAAGCGGCGATCGACGAGTCGGAGCTCCCGCGAGCATACGTGGTGGTACGACCAGGCACGACCATCACGGAGGCTGAAATCAGAGAGTTCACCAAAGACAAGTTAGCACGGTACAAGCAGTTCGACGGTGGTATAAGATTTATAGACGAGGTGCCCAGGAACGCGAACGGTAAGATTCAGAAAGCGGAGCTGAGGGAGTTGGTCAAGAGGGAAATGGGTGCTAGACTGTGATGGAGGCAAAGGCCGGTCGTCAGTTTCTTTCTGCGCTTCTAGATATCAATAGAAAGCAAGAATCAGCGACTGCAAGATAATAAGATATGGGCGGAAAGTAGCCGCTTTATGGTCACCCCTATGACAAGGTGCTAACGGCAAAGGGCAAAGCGCGATATAGAGGCATGAGGTCATAAAAAGGGTCACGACGGACTGCCTGAGCTACCCTGACCGCCTCGGAGCTTGGAACTTTCACAGAATGAAATCTACTGACGTTAACCATGGTATACGGCCGATTAAACACACCAGGAGATCAATCTCCAAAGGGGTATTGGGATATCCCTAACCCTTTCTTGCAAATATCTGGGGAGATGGCAGGGAACTTCTAGCACCCTCTACGTCGAGACGCCTCAAACCCAGCGCCCCTCTTTCTCACCTCGGATCAGATGCCAAAGTATTCGAAAACTTTGAATTTAACAACCCTTGCGAGCAGCCAACGATCCGAGCCGCACAACCTTGATCTACATATCTAGCTCGCGTGAGATATCTTGTGGGATAAATCATGGAGAACAGCGAACGGGTCACCAGCCCCGAGGGAGCTTCGAGGGTGTCAACACGAGACACATCTCGTGTGCTCTCGAGAGACTACGCTGAGCAGAATCTGTCGAGATCGCCGTCTCAAAATCAGCCTCGTGCTAATTACACCGAGTTCAACTTTGGCCCAGCGACACTGCGTCATCGCATCAGTAGCCTAGGAACGAGTCAAAATCTAAGCCCGGGCCCAGCACGAGCTTGGGGAAGAGACTATGCCGAGTCCAGCAGAAGATCTGTTGCCATTGCTGCGCCTTCAGCACGAGGGGATGTCACTGACACTGCATCCCGCAAATTCTCCCTGGCAGGTCCACAACCCGTGGAAACTTTGGCCGCGAACCAACCATACATCGATCCGGGATATACACAACTCAACCCTGCTTATGATCAGCCAACGAATGTCCGGCCCGTATGGGGCTTGGCTAAACCTTTGCCTCGCGTGCTAAGACCTGGTATGGTTCCAGCAAAGGACGAACTTGAGCAGGAAGTCCAAGAAGAGGAAAGAGAGGTCCAGCAGCCAGCGACCGCAGATATTGAGGCTGGCAGAATCGAACCCTCCCTCAGGCCTGACAAGGTATCCTCCCAGTTAGACGCTATCCGACGGGAGAGAGAAATATCGTTATACCGCTCCTACCAAAACCAGTACCAAGAGTCGCCGGCATTTTCACCCTTTGGCGCCGGTCGAAGAACTTCAGATGCGCCGACTGAAACACCATACACCCGGATTCGACCGGAAGACACGATTGAGGAAGAAGTCGGCTCTGAGCCACAACAGGCAGAACAAGTCGAGCCGCCAGAACTGTCGTTGCCCGAAGCAGTGGCAAATGTCAAGCAAGCAAGGGAGGAAGAGGAATTGAAAGACGTACCCTACCAAGATGCAGTTCCTTTGGCAGCTTATCAAGCCGAAGACGAAGAGGTCCACAACCTGCATACATATTGGTCGATTATCCGGCTGCGCTTTCGAGAGCCGTTGGCCGAGCTCCTGGCAGTACGTCACCCTTCCGTTACATTTCTTCTCCTGTTGTGCTCGTAAATGTTACTTTGGAAATGCTGAAGATCAGAAAATCAATGAGCACATGCTAACGTTCGATTCCACTCCTTAGATCATGGTTCAGTACACACTCGGATTCAGCGCCAACCTGTCAATGACTGTATCACGTGGCACAGCTGGGGTCAACGATACAGGAGCCTGGGCATGGGGACTTGCGACTATGTTAGCCATCTATATCGCTGGCGGGATATCCGGCGCTCACCTGAACCCAGCAATATCACTGATGCTCTACATCTATCGGGGATTTCCGTTGCGCAAAATGCCTATGTATGTCGCGGCACAGATGCTCGGTGCTTTCCTTGCAGCTTTGATTGCCTTCGGCATCTTTCAACCCGGTCTCAACGCTCTAGAGCTATATTTGGCGCAAGAGCAACAACGTCTCCTAGTGGAAAAGGACTCAATTGAAGGCTGGAGGTCAGCTCCAGCGTTACCACATGCGTCAGCGGTATCAACGGTGGTGTTATCCAATTTTCTCACCTTCCCACGCGCTCTTTGGGTCAACAGCAGTACAGCATTTCTTGCCGAACTCATGGGTACAGCCATTTTGACTATCTCGGTGCTCGCGCTGGGCGATGACACCAATGCTCCTCCCGGGGCTGGAATGAACGCCTTCATAGTCGGCCTGCTGGTTACCGTCCTTGGTATGGCGTAAGTATCAGGCCTTTTTCTTGCTCCTTCTCCTCCCTGTCCGCTGATTTCTGTCTGGCGATGTCTTTCTGCCGATTGGGGAATTCCAAACTCCCTGAGCCAAGTGGGAATCAAGATGAGGCAGGAGCGGAATCAAAATGAAGGAACTCACATTAGCGCATTGGCTGACTTGTCAACGCACTTCCCTCTACAGATTCGGTTACATCACTGGTCTAGCCATGAATCCAGCCCGCGACTTCGGTCCCCGCCTTGCCATGCTCGTCCTCGGCTACGGCACCCCCAAAACCCTCTTCGCAGACGGCTACTGGTTCAAGGTGGCATGCTTAGGACCCATTATCGGTGCGATTTTGGGAGGTCTTCTTTATGACGCGGCAATATTCGTCGGCGGCGAAAGTCCTGTGAACTATCCCACGAGACGGATTCGACGGGCCGCGCGGAAGTGGAGGAAGCGGTGGAAAGCGAGGATGAACTTCAGACGTACAAAGCAAACAAAACGATGAGGCTTGTATGCCAAGGGATGGAGCTTTTTGCGCTGGAAATTTCAGTGAGATGCGGGCCATTTGTTGGCAGACAGACATGCCGATTGTGCATGCTGTAATGTGTTATCTAGCAGGTAATGGTATTGATATTGGGAGGCTGTGGTGTTCCAGGTCTGCAGGGGTCATCTGCCAAATTTAATTTGAGCATGAAATCTGGCTGATATGCAGCGTTCTCATTGTCATAATCAATATGGACCTGATCAATGCTTCGAGCTCCCTTTAAGATTGGATATTTGGACGGTAGAACAACGTCGACAGTGGAAAGGGAGAACCTAACGTTTCCGCGCGCCTATGGCCCGCAGTAATACGAGTCCCTCACGTGATGCGATTCAATAGCCGAGTCTTGGCGCGTCTCAGCTCCGATCCCCGAATATCAGACGGAGGATTGCTTCCAGGCGACAGGATAAGAGGCTTCCCTGGTTTACATCAATCTCAGTCGGCACTGTATTTCCCTGCATATTTACATCGATCTTGAACCACTCACTCCATTGCGGCTCAATTGTTGCCACGACCTAGTTGCTTAACAGTTGACTCCATCACCCTCTGATGTCCCGGGTGTGCAAATCCGACTTCAATCGCCAATGTTCTCGTCCGCCTTCAAATCCTTTACCTCGAATATAACATCCAACTATGAAGTGTCCAAATCTCCATCTGCGACTGTAGGGGTCTGGACCATCTTCGATGCCAAGAAGAAGAACAGTGGCACACAGGCGTCGATTTTCATTTTTGACAGGAAATCGCTCGATGTCACCAGCAGTGGGTTTGGAGCACGTGCTACCAGTGCCACGTCGGTCCGCAAGATCCAAGATGAAGTTGTCGAGCGCTTGAAGAAGGAAGCCAGCAGCCTGGCGCGCCTCCGCCATCCCTCTATTCTGCAACTGCTTGAACCCGTCGAAGAAACCCGCAGTGGAGGGTTGATGTTTGCAACAGAGCCGGTCTTGTGCTCCTTATCCGCTGCCCTTGCAAAGAAGGATCGGAGTGGGAATGGAAGGGGGAAGAGTATCTCGCGGTCTACGTCGAACGATGGAGCCACTTCTCGCGCACAGGACGACGTGGAAATCGACGAATTGGAAATCCAGAAGGGGCTGCTGCAGGTCGCGAAAGGGCTGGAGTTCCTACACGATTCTGCTAAGCTTGTCCACGGGAATTTGACCCCAGACGCCATCATGATTAATGCCAAGTCAGACTGGAAGATCTCCGGACTCGGCTTTGCTGGGCCGCCGGACGGAGCAGAAGGACACCAACCTGTCCCTCAAATTTCTCTCTCTGAAGTGCTCCACCACGACTCTCGAATTCCTCGAACAGTTCAATTGGACCTCGACTATACTTCCCCTGATTTCGTGCTCGACTCAAACATCAACTTCTCGGCCGACATCTTTTCACTGGGTCTAGTTGTCCTCGCATGCTACAGACAGCCTCATAGGTCACCTATTGAAACCCATGGCAACCAGTCAACGTATAAAAGGATCTTCAGCAGCGCTTCCACTGTCCCAACCGGCGCTAACAACTATCTCTGCGACGACACCTTACCGCGCGAGTTGAATGTCACGTTACCGAGAATGTTAACCAGGCGACCAGCGCAGCGAATGACTGCCAGTGAGTTCCAGCAATCGCAGTACTTTGACAATATTTTGGTGAACACTATGAGATTTTTGGATGCATTTCCGGCAAAGACTCCTGCAGAGAAATCTCAATTCATGAAGGGCCTTGGTCGAGTCCTTCCTCAATTTCCGCCTTCGGTCCTGGGAAAGAAGATCCTTAGTGTTCTTCTGGACGAGATGAAGGACCGGGAATTGCTCCCACTCATCATGCAAAATATCTTTCTGATAGTCAAAGCTGTCCCTTTCAGCAAAGAGCTTGTCTCGGACAACATCCTGCCTCGGATGAGAGAGATATTCTTATCCAAATCGAAGTCTGAAGAACGGGATAGCGGGAAAGAGGCTGCTTTACTGGCAGTTCTCAACAACATTCAGCTCCTTGCCGAAAATTGCTCTGCGAAACAGTTCAAAGATGATGTCTTGCCCATTGTCCATGTAGCCATGGAGTCATCAACCCATTCAATCACCGATGCTGCATTACAGACATTACCGGTGGTGCTTCCTTTAATCGACTTCTCAACGGTCAAGCATGATCTGTTCCCCGTTGTGGCCAACGTTTTTAGCAAGACCAACAGCTTGACTATCAAGATTCGAGGTCTCGAGGCGCTTGGGGTACTTTGCGGCGTCTCAGCCAAACAGACGGAAAACAACATCGACGACTTTTCCGGGAAGGGTCATCCAGAAAAGCAGGACAAGAATGTTTCCAGCTTAGACAAGTTTACCATGCAAGAGAAGATCGTCCCTCTGTTGAAAGCAATCAAAACAAAAGAGCCAGCAGTGATGATGGCGGCTCTGAAAGTGTTCCGACAGATCGGGACCGTTGCAGACACTGATTTCTTAGCCATTGAGGTGATGCCTATCCTTTGGAATTTTGCTCTGGGCCCTCTGCTTGACCTTTCCCAGTTCAGCGCCTTTATGGATGTCATCAAGTCTCTCTCGAGCAAGATCGAGCGCGAACAGATTCGTAAATTGCAGGAGCTCTCTTCGAGTAGGACTTTAGAGTCGAGGACCACGCCCTCGTCACAGAAGCAGATTGGCAACGGCGTCCACCAAGCTAATCAGATCGGAAGCACAGAAGACGACTTCGAGAAACTCGTCCTCGGAGACAAGAACGTTGACAAGACGGATGTTTTTGCAGGTGCCCTTTCTGAGGGCCAAAAGTTGACCCCAAATCCGCCTTCCTTCTCATGGGCTCCGATGAGCGCTGCCGCCAGCACGAATGCATTGGCACACCAACTGTCTCCCTCGTTGCCCGTCCTTCAACCACAGCCTTTATCTCGCTCGATCACTCCGGATGTCAGTGCCTCGGCATTTCCAAGTCTTAAGCCTACCCAACCATCATCGACTTCTATTTGGGGAACATCTTCACCTTCACCGATATCTCTGCAGAATCAACATCAGGTGCTGCAACCGTCGAATTATCTCTCTAATCCTGCAAGCAGCATGTCTCCGCCGACTGCGACATCAAATACGACTTGGCAGCTTCCGCCGCCTCCTGTAGTGCAAGGGTCTCTTAATTCGGGATTTGCGCCCATGATAGCTCCGCCTCCTGCAGGTAACACCCAGAAGACTGCTTGGCCACAGCCAAACTACAACAATTTCGGCGTGTCCTCGCAGCCAGGGCCTAGATTCAGTGCGTCAATGAACGTGCTGCAGCCGCAAAGGACTCAGCAGCAAACGCCTCAACAGCAGAAAACAGGCCTGGACAAATACGAATCTCTGCTCTGACACCAAGCGCGCAGAGTAGCCGTGAAGTTGACTAGTCGCCTTGTGCCGCGATTGGTCAGATCCAGCCGGCAAATTAGTATATGATCGATGCACGCGAAGTTGGAAGGATGAGGCGATTCTCTCGTATAATCTTTGAACTGTCTTGAGAGGACCAGTGTGCCCACAGGATTGGCCAGAAACCACCTTCGCAAATTTGAGTTACAATCAACCCGCGTTGTGCAACAGATGACACAGTCCACTCGTACCGGCGGCGCAAGGGGTTTCGCAATGGCAATGCCTTTTGGTGGACGTTATGGAGAGACGGGCAGATTGTTCCTGACATGAAAACAACCAATGGCATTGTCGCTCAGGCCCCAAACCCATGTTTCTGTGGAGCCCGCGGGCCGGCAAGAAGCTGAATCGAAGCCTTTCCCTTCGGAGCATTGCTCGGCTGCTTTACGCGAGGCCAATCGACCACGCACGAGCTCTTGTCTAGAATATCTGATTAACCCCATCTGGCCTTTCGATTCATATACTCCCATAGATGTCGAACATTCCCGTCGAAAGTGGCTTTACATCATGACAAGGCCAAGGAATTCCATCTACCTTGGCACCCTGACAACTTCAGCCCGTCGCCAGAAGTTCTTCTGTCCTCGTATTTGGGTGATTGCGAGGCCAGTGGAGCTAACCTTTTCGGAGCCATGGGACTTCGAGTATTAAAGCTCGCTCGTGCTCGCGCGAACGTGGTGAGCTTGGTATTTGTGTTTCCAGCAACACCAGCTCCTTCTGCCTAGTCAATCACCTCGACCTCCTTTTCACCTGTGCAGTTATGAAGTGGTCACTCTTGTCCGCTGCTCTCGCAGCCCTGACCTTCGCCAGCACGTCGTCGGCAATCTCCATCCTGCTGAATAACGATGACGGCTTCGGGAGTGCCCAGATCCGAGAATTCTACCGCTTGTTGAAGGAGAGCGGGCACGAAGTCGTCATGGTAGCCCCCGCCGACAACGAAAGTGGCCAAGGTGGTCGATCCGTCTTCACCAACAACAAGTCGCTCGCCGTCAACTCGGAGTTCAACCTCATCCCCGCCGGTGCACCGTCGCTGGGCCGTGATCCCAACGACGCCGACATCTGGTATTACAACTGCACGCCAGCTGCGTGCACCTTTGTGGCGCTCGACTACGTGCTCCCCACCTTTTACAACAACCGATCCATTGACCTGTTCGTGGCGGGACCCAACTTCGGCCTCAACCAGGGCTACTTTTTGTACACTCTCTCCGGAACCATTGGTGAGATTTTTCTCCCTTTTATAGTCTGCAAGAGATCGTCCATAACTTACCAATGCCCCCCCTCTCTCCCTCTCCGCCTACAGGTGCTACATATGCTGCCATCGGGCGTAACATCCCGGGAATCGCCTTCTCCGGAGGCAACAGCGAGCAGCGATCGTACACCTGGATCAACAAAACCACAGCCTCTGGCTACCCCGACCCAGCCACGATTCAAGCCCAGCTGGCCACCAATCTCGTCAACCAGCTCGTCAAGGGCTCCCGGTCTGGCAAGCCTCTTCTGCCTCTCGGCTACGGGCTCAAGTAAGCTGCTGCTTTTTCCAAACCCCCCAAATAGAACCACCCCCACCCCCGCCCCAATCATTAAAGCCATTCTTTTTTTTTTGGTTCCCCTTTACTAAAAAGGCTGATGCCCAGCGTCAACACCCCGGTCATCACATCGCTGACCAACGACTCGTGCGTCAACCCGCCCTTCATCCAGACGCGGCTCGGCGGCGGCGCCACGACCGACAAGGCCGTCTACAACGCAACCACGGGCCTCTTCACGTACGCGAACCTGATCACCGACGGCAACAACGTGTGCATCAACGGCAACTGCGCTTTACCCGGTGAGACCCCCGTCGTGGACAACGGCTGCTACGGCGCCGTGTCCGTCTTCTCCATCGACTACGATGCTCCCCAGGGCCCGGCACAGCATGGCATCCGCGCGGCGTTGCAGCCGTTGGTGGCGTACGAGAATCCCGATGCGAAGATGTTGGTGAAGGCGCGGGACTCCATGAGCAGTAAGTCTTAGATTTCATCACCCCTTTTAAGAGTCAGGAAGAGCGTGGCCGGTGACGGGGTCCAAACTCCTTCTCGGCTTTGATTGTACTTTCAAAGGCTTGCTCGCTGACCTGTGTGTATGTATAGGAGAGGAAGCTGCTGCGCGACACCCTCTTCGACAGGCATGAGCACAGACGTTGTCCTTGAAAGAATAGCATCAGCAGGGACGAGGGGCCGTGAGGGTATAATTACATGTTGGGCGCGCACCGCAATCCGAAACAGCGAAACTGCTATCCCCTTTGGCAACACCCCTCCCATCGTGCTTCTCGGGCCCAAGAAACGACAGTTGTATGTATACATCGCGGCAAAGGAACTGTATATACTTGACGATGATTTTTTTTTCTCTCCTAATGATACAATATACTATTGAGCGAAGAGAGACTGTACCTTTTTGAAACTTCCAGCGGGCTTGATGGCAATTGGGCTTCGAGACGGTGCCGTGTCAAGGGTTAATCGATAGGGCCGGATCTTTTGTCCAATTCCGGGGGTCGGGAGCGGAGATCCACCCACTACCTCCTATAACATAGGGCGTAGCATGACGCTTGATGCATATCCCAGCTGGGTAGATCATGGGGTTGTTATGTCTATTCGATGGGAATCAGCGCGATCGTGGGGAGTACCCCGTGAGTAAACACCCTATGACATATCTAGCGCTGCCATCCTTGACAGAGACAAACTTGTGATATTACCTGACGAAAGAGAGCAAAAAAGCTCGGACGAGCTTTCGAGGTACTCTCTTCCTTTGTGGTAAGAAGAGTTGTCACATCGCAAGTCCAGATCCCTGGATTCCGAACAGAGGGAGAGAAAAAGCCGACCACGACGACAACTCTCGCGGGATAACCAACAGAGCTCTCGAGTGGTCTTTCATACCGTCTTGGCTGTTGCGAGGAGGCTTGGGGGTCGCAAGTATGGCCCGGCTGTGGGAGTTTGTAAGTGTGTCCTTACTTTTTGGAAGGGGAATGGTTATGGCCAAAACTATGGTCCACATAGTATTCGTTTCGTGAATCATAAAGCTCCATGGTCGCATCAGCAACTTTTGCCCCTCGCAGGCTGAAGATGGGCCGATCAAAGGACCTCTGAAGACTGATTTCGAGAATTGGGGCCAGGTCATGATCGATACGATGACAGTGGAGGCATTCAAGGGCAATCCAACACCGGTCTTCGAGCTTGACCCAGAAGAATACAGGGAGTGGCCGCCTAAGCCGGTTCTGCAGACCATTGCAAGGTATGACCAACCCGAGATGAAGGCTTGGAGTTTGAGCCAGAGCTGAAACCCTGGAAACCCCAGGGAACTGAATCAATCCTACACTGTTTTCATCAAGCGCGTCGAAGAAGGCCGTGACGGGCATGTGAAATACCTGATTCGATCGTTCACGCCGGAAAAAGAAGAGCTTTTCTGTGGACACGGCATCATGGGGGCAGCGATCGTGCTGAGTGAACAGCTCGCACCCGGTTGGAGACAATTGATCTTTGAGACGATCTGTGGGATCAGAGTCGACGGCTACACGCGAGACGCTTCATCGTTGGATGGCAATCTCGGGGACATCTGGACGGTGAAGCTTGAGCTGCCTGCTGAGCCGGTCATAGAGTGGTTCGACGGAGACGTGAAGCTTCGGGAAACCATCGCGAAGAGCCTCGGCGTCGACGTACCCGAGATTCTGGCACTGGGAAGGAATGCTTTGATGGATCTGGTGATCGAGGTGAGCGAAGAGGTCGACTTCTCTGCGGCAAGCATGACTGTCGATGCCGTGGGGTTGATGAATGCTTCTCCTCGCGGGACAAGAAGCCAGGTCATCACCAGCAAGGGAGGTCGATACGGGGTCGACTTCGCAAAGCGCGTGTTCGCATATGGATGTGAAGGTGAGTGTAGTCCATAGGTTCGGGGCGACTCCTAACATGCTTCCAGATCAAGCGACCGGATCAACCCATTGTGTTTTGATACCGTACTGGGCTTCCCGATTGAACAAGTCGGCTATGAAGGTGAAGCAAGTCTCTGAGCGCACAGGGGTGGTTGACGTGCAAACCAGTACGTACAGGGACGGGTGTGTAGCGGTGATTGGATCGGGAGTAAAGGTCCTGGAGGGCAAGATAGTGGTTCCTCACCACTGACCATCCGAGAAAGGGCGTTGAGTCTGTAGCCCAGGTCAAGATCGGCCATCATCATCACAGTCACATCATTTATCATAAGAATGCACGAGGGTGCCTGGTAAGTCTCTAAGAGAGATTCATCGAGGTCGTTCGGGGGACTATGAAGTACTCCGGGCTATGAGAGACCGACGCCGGTTATTGGCGGAAAGTCGGCGCCAAGCCCCGAGCTCCGATGTCGCGGCCAGAATTTCGAGATACAAAGACGGAGAGAGAGGGAGACGGAGACGGAGACGCTGTTCTCAATCTCGGTACCTCGTACAGCTGATTCTCAGCGCCCTTCGACATCTCCTCTCCCCGTCTCCCTGACTCACGCTCTGCCTTGCACCTGGCTACTTCCTCCAAGTACAGCTTCTTCCTCGATATCTAGACCACCGCCCTCGTCCCCCCCTGCTGTCGATGATCCCCGAACAATAACAGGCCATGTCACTCCCTCGGCTACTCCGCACTCCCTGCGCACGCGCTCTCACCTCATCCACATTCAAGTCGGATTCAATACGGCTACTGCCCTCGTATAGACTATTTTCAACATCTCTAGCGCGCCAACGGTCTCTGGCTGCGGAGGATGACATCTACTCCAAGCTTCCGGGCATCGACCCGTCCAAGTTAGAGGTCACAAAGACCATCACCCCCAAAGAGCTGGTACCGAATAAAGATCTTGTATTCGGGAGGACTTTTACCGGTATGGCTCTCACTTTCGACGACACATTGGTTTATTGACCGCAATCAGACCACATGCTGTCCATTGAATGGACGGCGTCGCAGGGCTGGCTGCCCCCTCGAATAACGCCCTACCAAAACCTCTCACTAGATCCCGCAACCTGCGTGTTCCATTACGCCTTCGAATGCTTCGAGGGCATGAAAGCATACAAGTGCCTCAAAGATAACTCTCTGCGACTGTTCAGACCGGAAAAGAACATGGAGCGCATGAACAAGTCTGCCGCCCGCATCGCGCTCCCTACTTTCGAAGGCGACAAGCTTATAGACCTGATCGGCAAGCTGTGCGTGTTGGACGAACGCTTCATCTCGGCTGAGAAGGGATACTCACTATATATCCGACCGACACTGATCGGGACGCAAAGAACGCTGGGTGTTGGACCACCGGGCTCTGCGCTGCTGTACGTCATTGCCTCCCCAGTCGGACCGTACTATCCCACGGGTTTCAAAGCCATCTCGCTAGAGGCCACCGACTACGCTGTTCGCTCTTGGCCAGGCGGCGTGGGCGACAAGAAACTGGGCGCCAACTACGCGCCCTGCATCGTCCCGCAACTGAAGGCAGCGAAAAAAGGTCTGCACCAGAATCTCTGGCTCTTCGGGCCCGAAGAATACATCACCGAGGTCGGCACGATGAATCTCTTCGTCTGCATCAAGAACAAAGAGACTGGCCAAAAGGAACTGCTGACCGCGCCGCTGGACGGGACCATCTTGGAAGGCGTGACGCGCGACTCGGTGCTCGCGTTGGCCCGAGAGCGTCTCGAGCCCGAAGGTTGGAACGTCGCCGAACGGTACGTCAAGATGCAAGACTTGGCCGAAGCCGAGAGCGAAGGAAGGCTGATTGAGGTGTTTGGCGCGGGCACCGCCGCCATCGTGGCCCCCGTGCGCAACATCGCCTGGAAGGACCGCGTGCTGCACTGCGGGCTGAAACCCAATGAAGAGGCCGGTGAGGTGGCGAGCCGCATGAAGAGCTGGATCGAGGGCATCCAATATGGCGACGAGGAGCATCCCTGGAGCTATAAGATTCCCGCCTGAGGAGATGGAGATGAATCTGATTTGGCCGGCGTACTGTATAGGATAAAAGAGAGAGAGTGTGTGTGATATGGCGACAGTGAAAAGAGATCCTTTTTTCCCCCATTTCTTTTCGACCGCATTTTTGGGTTTCCAATTCGTTTCAATTGATTCTTTCCCTCCCGTTTATTTCTTCCTTCCTTTCCTTACCGCATTGCATTCCGAGGGGGAGCAGGCTGGAGACTGTTCCTCGTATCCTCTGTTATCCTGACATATCCTGCCCGTTTCTCCCCTGTCTTATCCTGTCCATCCACCCTGTAATGCTGTAAATTCTCTAGTGTATCTTCTCGCATGGCATTCTTTTCGGGATGATGTCTACATGTGGGGAAGAGTCGCGTTTCAGGAACTCCGATCTGAACATAGGCATAGAGAGAGATATATATATAGATATAGATATAGATATAGATACAGACATATACCATGTCCAATTTCAGATCTCTGATGCCCGTATATCGCGGAACAGTGCGTGAGCTTTTCTATATTCCTCAAGATGTGGAAAACACACTAACCCGCCAATATCATGAAATACATACCTGCCCCATATTTGTCATAGCAGAGAGGGGGTCGGGAACAAAACGTGTCGCCCAGCCTAGGCTATCCTAGGATGGTCTCATGAACTCAGCAAATCTCGCACGCTCATGCCTTTGCCTCGATCTTTACTGTCGTCTCTCATCCCAGCCACCGCGGGAGCAGGCACGTTGCCTTGGACGGCGTCCGACCGACCACCACCTCTCCACTCGTTGGTCAACATCATCAAAGCCGCACTGGCCGTGGCCTCGGCGGTTCCCGAAGCGTCACTCATGCCGCCTGGGGACTTGCTCCCGCCCTCGCGCTCGCGTTGGATCGCCGCGCTGTAATGTGGTGGCAGTTGTAAGGACGCCACCGCCGGGTGAGGCAGTGGGAGGTTCATGGCGGCTTTCGGTGAAGGCAGCGGTTGCATATTCGGACTCGGGTTGGACACCGACCCGGAAGAGCTGCCTGAGGGGTTGACTGTTGCCCATGAAGACGCGGGGGTGTTCAGCACCCCACTACTGCCAGACTTCCCGACGCTGCTGTTGGTTTGCGTGCGCGCTAGATCCGGGGAGAAATGGATCGAGTTGAACGCGGGCGAGAGCAGCGTTGGAGTCGGCGTCGCGGACGAGATGATACCTCCACCCGAGTGCACTGAGATCGAAGGGGAGGCCGTGAAGGATTGGACACCGGCGGGCAAGAGGGGCCTCTTCCTCAAGCCGCCGGCCTCGTCCATTGCTCCTTGCGATTGGCTGTGAATGTGAGGAGACGGATACGCTGAAGAACCGCTCAACGAGGCAACCGAAGATTTGCGCGAATCTCGCAATGCCCATTCGCTCCCGGCCACGGCGCCGCTGGGTCGATGATTTCGGATCCTTGCCGGAGGACCCGTGGGAGCAGGCACGTCGTCGACAGCCTCGTCTTGTTCCTCATCCTCGTCTTGCTCGTCTTCTTCTTCGTCCATGTCTTCGTCCTCACCGGGCGGGTCATCCGTCTGCATCCTTGAACCTGTGGAAGTCCTCACTTTGCCGCCCAGCTTCGCATTTTCCTCCTTGAGCTGCGCCACGCATCCCTCGAGATACCGTACATATTCGATCCCGGCTTGCAGGATGGCGAGTTTGTGCATCTCCACCCCTTCACATGCGGGTATCATGTCCTTTAGGACCCCAAACTCTTCATTCATTTTACTCCGCCTGCGACGCTCAATGATGCTATGGGCGGTCTTGCGGGCAATTTTCCTGCCCGCGGCGCTTGTGGCGGAGGGTTGTTTCCGCTTCGTATTCGTGGCGGTGGCATTGGAGGATGCACCTCCGGACGAGGTTGCGGATGCTTTGTTGGAGGGGGCGGAGGTGGTCGAGGTTGCGGCCGAAGTGGGAGGTACGTAGCTGGCGTCACTGGCGGGGGAGGAGTTGTTTGTGGCCTGAGATTTGGGTTTCATCTGGATGATCTTGCGGGCTCGACTTGGAGGAGGGGGGAGAGCGTAGGAATTGGAAGCGCCGCCGTTGGTACTCGTAGATTCGGCGGTTGACTTGACCACCCCTGAAGACGTTCTTTTGTGCCGCGGACTTGCAGTAAGCGGTTTGTCTTGGGGAGAGATTGGAGGGGTGCTTTGCGTGAGCGCCGTGGTGTTTGTGGCGTCTCGTGCGTGCGACGACTTTCCGCTCTGGTGGTTCTGGGATTGTGCGTCGGATGACCGAATTGCTGGCGGCGGTAGGGTGAAGATGGATTCCATATCTGAGGCCTGAAACGCCTTCAAGTTTTCCAGCGCTCTCAGGTCAGATGAGCCGGTTGGAGTGGGCGGCGGTCTCGGCCGTGGCATAGTTGACAATCAAAAGGGTCGAATGGAGGGCCGTCAATCAGGAATGAATGGAAGAGTCTATCAGTTCTGGACAAAGCAAGGACAATCTTCCGGTCGTAGAGAACGTCAAGGAAGAGCGAGCCAGGCTTCTCAGACTGAGGCACGCGAGGAGTCGTATATGCGGGCTCTGGGAGAAGGTTCAAATGTTTCACAGCGGAACTGAAGCAGCTATGATTCTGCTAGAAGAGAAGTCTTAGGATAAAACACAGGGCATGATGAGCGAGCGAAAGAGAAACGAGGGGGTAGAAAAAGGCGACGACAAGAGCAGCCGTCAGACCTCAGCGTAAGGGGAGAGAGACGTTGGGAGGACAGGGAATAGAGGGACTCCAGGGAATACCACTACCACCAGCAGCTTGGAAAAATTAAGGACGAAGTGTTTGCAAGATGCAATTCGGAAACGCAGAGACGTCGAGATGGACGGATGTGGGCACGTGTATCAAGCACAGTTGCAAGTAGTGAGCACACGACACCCATGGACGACCCTCGTGTGGTGGCCGTGATAGGTGATAGGAGCAGAGCAAACCAGGCTTAACCAGGCTTAACCGGCCTAGTGGTGGCCCTCAGTTGTGCTCACTGCCCTCGTGCGTGGTGGGCGGAACGGTCAGTGGCTGCTCAGGTATCTCTGTGAGGGAGGGAGGGAGGGGGGAAGAGGCAGGAAATGGACCCCGGTTTGGCTTTGCCTGGGGGTGATTTTGAGATTCGGCGGCGCTGAAGCTGAGGGCGGCAAAGGAGAGCAAACGAGGGCAAACGAGGGCAAAACATGGTGGTGAGAGCAGCTTGGATAGGAAAAAACACGCTGCACGTTCTAGTACAGGTCAATGTGATTGGGTCCTGGCCACCCATTTCTCGCCATTCAAGGCCTTGTCCCCGCTAAACACCAGATACGGAGCAGAGGCACGCTGCATGTGATCGCCGGGATCCGGCTCCCTGATCCTCCAATATCAAGGGACGCAATGCAACAACAATAATGCAGAGCAGTGTGAATGTCAGTGTGAACGTCAGGATGCATAGTTATTGTTGGGGGTATCTTGTTTTGGCACTTTTTTTTGGGACTATAAACTAATGTGCAACAACGGTATAAAACACACGGTCATTGCTTTTACCGCGCAGCTGATGAATGCTGTTCATGCCGCGGGCTTTTTGGCTCCATTGCTCACGCTGTGCAACGCCGGTCGCTTGAAATGCACCTTCAATGGCTCCCAAGAATGCGCATTGTATGTCTAATTGCAATGTTAGCTGTGGCTCATAGTGTGGCATCGTGTGGCATCAGGACCGCAACTCACCTCTTGCACCTTCTGGCACGTCTTCAATCCCCACTCGGTAACGCCAACCATCAAGCAACTTTCAAACATGAATGCCATGCTGCCCTCGCCTACTTTTTGAGGCGGCAAATCCATCGTCGACGCTTTTTCAAACGTCTGCATGTCGGGTCCATGCCCGCTCATCGTGTTATGTAAACTCGCTCCCGCGGGCTGGAATCCTCCCTTACCAGCCCCCTTGGCGTCATAGTTGCCCATGATCAACCCCATGAACTCGGACATGGTGTTGCGATGGTACCACGGAGGCCGGAAGGTGTTTTCGGCCACCAGCCATCGAGGCGGGAAGATCACAAAATCCACAACGGCCGTACCCGCTCCATGAGGATGTGATGGCGCAGACAGCACGGTGAAGATGGACGGGTCAGGATGATCGTACGAGATGCTGCCCACAGGGTTGAACCGACCCAAGTCGTACTTGTAAGGATAGTAAGTCCCGTGCCAGCCGACAATATCAAATGGGGTGTGAGACTGTTTGGCCGAGAAGAGGTTACCACCAAATTTGCCGTACAGCGTCCACTCGGTGTTTTCGTAGTCCTCGACAAAGTCGGCCACTGGTGTCTGGAAGTCGCGTGCATTGGCCAGGCCATTGGAACCAATAGGGCCCAGCTCGGGCAATTTGAAGTGGCCTTGGTACAATTCACAAATGTACCCTCGCGCGGGTTCGTTGTTATGCAATGTAACGTGGTATCGAATTCCCCGCGGAATGACGCAAATTTCATTTGGCCGCACCAGCATCTTGCCAAATTCGGTTCGGATGTCAAGCACCCCATGTTGTGGAACAATCAAGAAATCGCCGTCCGCGCTGTAGAATGCCGTCTTCTCCGGCATGCTGCTGCCACAGGCGTAAATGTAGATGCCCAGGCCTTGCTTCATAGTCGGATCTCCTGCACCCGCCACCAGGTGCAGGGAATGGATCCATGACACTTCTCGATCGAAATCGAAGGGATCCCATCGCAGTTGATTCGGGATCGCATTGAAATGGGTGCCAAAACTGGGAGTGGGAGAGATGAGGGACTGCGACGAGGAGGTAGGTACCGGCTGGAAGTTCTGGTGGCTAGCAGAGGGAAGGATTCTGTACAGCCATGTCTGCTGGTTTTCGTCTCGGGGCGCAGTAAACGCCGTGCCCGACAACTTCTCGTTGTACAGGCCGTACGGGCATTTTTGAGGAGAGTTCGCCGCTACGGGCAGCGTGCCTTGAATTGCTTCACTCCTGAAAACCACAGTGTCAGCCCGAGGTAGACAGAAAAGGTAACAAACGCCGAAATCCATACTCTTTGTATCCCCCGAACCCATTCAGATATTCGTACGTGTCGGTCACAGCGAATTGGGTTACAGGCATCGTCGATGGCTTGTTCGTCGGTAAAGGTATTCACGTTGCGGACTGGAAAGAGAGGAAAACCAAACGTTAGTGAGAACTCCAACTCGTGTCAAGGCTGGAGAAGGTGGAGGGAAATATAAGAGCGAGCCTGACGGGGAGGGCTGAGGAGAGCACGGAATGGGACTTACTGGTGAGGGGCGTCTTGTACTTGATGTTGATGTCCTTGTTTTCTCGGTGCCTTTCGATGGCCGATTGTAGACGTTTGAGGCCCTGCATGAAGGGCAGTATTGATGGGTGATTACCTGTGAGGAAGATTGGTATGCTGGTCAGAGAGGAGAGTGCGGAATGCTGTGAAGAAGCGAGGGACTGATTCCGTGGGGAGGAATATGAATGAAATGCAAACGGCCCAAAAACAGACTCCAGCCTGACAATGGGATGCGAAGCGCAGAAGTGGATACCGCCCCAAGACAATAGTGCAGGAGCGCTAGGGCCGAGTTTCGCGAACATGCGAGGGATGCGATGGGGGGGCGGCCACGAGAAAAGAGACCATGATGAACAGGGGTGGGAGACTCGCGAAAACGACATGGCGGTCCCCGGCAGACCGCGAACCCGAGCTGAAGCTTCAGATGCTACAAGGAGGTGTGCTGGTCGCGCTTGTCTGGTTGGACGGGCATCCCCGCAGGGGGCACACCTGCACCTCGCAGCTCTCCAAGTCACCAAATCCATGATGCTCACAACCGGTCAAACACGAGGACGGGCGAGAAAATTCGCTGCAACAGCCCAAGATTAGGTTAGAAGGCACCTGAGGGCAAAGGCACGGACAAAGTGGGATGGCATTCCGAGATAGGAATCGGGGCTGGCAGGGCGGCTGTGAATGGATGAGATCAAGCTACTGGGCCCCAAAACAGGGCATGAATGGACATGGATGGCGGAATGAGGCGTAAGTTTTTCTTTTGGGCTTGGGGCTCGGGTTCGAAGGGGCCCTCGACTCCTCGAGCAGTGCGGGATGTCTGCGTCGCAGCAAGTTTAGCAGCCACTTTTAGGCGCAACTGGGCGGGCCTAGTGGCTGTTGTGGGCAGTGGGGCGATCGGCAGGGCGAATTGAGACGCCCAGACAACATTCCGATTCCAAGCCAATGTCCCAATTTCCTGCCTCCTGTGCCGACTTTCCCGCTAAACAGCCCACCCACTGGCTGGTTTTTGTGCTCAGTGATGCTTGGGGGGAATGCATGCATGTGCATGCACCCCTCACCACCCAGCGACGCAGCCTCTAAGCGAGGGGTGTGAGAGTGAGAGAGAGAAGGGAAGAAAGTTGGGGGTGGTCTTGTGTGAGCTGATGTCTTCTGATCAATGCACAAGGAAAGTAGACTCGTAGGATGGCAGGAAGGCATAGGAGGGTGCAGAAATTGGCTCGCCTGAGAGGTTGTTGCTGTTTCGGTGTCGGCTGCGCAGAGCATGCGCCCTCGTTTCAGAATCAGAATGACACCGGCGCTCAACCGGTTGTAAGATGCTGATGCTCCTGCGGGCGTGGCTGGCGGGCGCTGGTCATCGGTGGTTATTCTGGGCGCTCTGGGACAAAACATCTGGGCAGTCGGGCACATCGGGCACTGGGGCGACAATCTGCCTGATGATCGGCGGTGGGTGCGCCTGTGCCATCCGTGCCATGGCTTTTCTTTGGCTCTTGGAGAGCAGCGCAAACCTGCCCGTGCTACCCCATTGCGGGTACGTTTAGGCTTTGAAAGGTTCGAGAGGTTGCCCCTGTCAGCGGTCATTGCAACCCCAAGACGGCCACAGTCAACCGCTTCTCCAACTCAATCCCAAGACAACTGGCCTGCCACTCAACTGCCACCATCCTGCCGCGATGACGCCAGTTGATCGTCGCTCTCTGGATCGCCGTCGTCATTGTACTCTCGGTACTTTCTGGTGTTCTCGAGTGTTCACGGCCGGCCCAGAGCACGTTGTCGGCACGGGCGGAACCACCGACGATCACAAGCATGGGAAAATAGCCTGAAATCTCAACTTGTCTCCCAAGAGTCCCTGTTCCTCAAACAAACTGCCGATGGCTCGTATCCTGCGGAAAATGTCGAATTCTCTAGAAGAACTCGACAACGAATGATTCAAGAGGTGGCGAAACCCAATCACAGGGCACGAGCAGCTCTGTCGGAGAACAGCTGGGCTTGTTGCTCCTCCTCATGGGCAAGGAGGCAAGTTTCGCCGGCTCGGGCGGCTGGCTCGTACAACCCCTCCAGGGTTCGTCCTCAGAGATTTCCCCCATGCCAATGTCCGCGTCGCAAATGTTCAGGCTCAGCGGAATGCCGCCGAGAAACATCCCAGGGAGGAAACAGAGCTACGGCCAATCATCAGGTTTGTCATGAGGGTCCTTGATGTCAGCGGTACCGGAGTTGCAACCGGACGGTGGCACAAAATCGACCACCATACCGAGCATTTTTGCCCTTATCAACCTGGAAATCTGCATTGGTAGTGGGTATCTCCCAAGTAGGAAATACTTTGAACGCACCGTTGCACAAGTCACAAATATGCTGACCTTGCGCGTAAAGAGAAACACATGATTGGCAAGCGTCTGAACAAGAACGAGAGCTAACTTACCCTGCGGGTTCGCGATCCTGTCCCTCTTCCATTGCTCCAAGAAGTCGAGCGCCACCTGGATCTTTGTGTTGCGTTGCCACCATGGGACATATTGCGTGGCATATGGACGTGGCCTCGACATCATGGGACGTCTGATTGGAGGATTTGCAGTATTGGGAGCCTTGCTATGTAAGCGGTATAAACCCAGAGCCTCTGCCCCCTTTAACTATTGCCGCCCGCGCCGAGAGGGTGAATGATGAGATCGGAATATTCGGACCTGAACGTGTTCGTTATGCCCGGCTGGTGGTTCGGACCAGGGTACCTAGGATTCCGAAGGAAGATGATTTGAAGCTTTCGTCCCAAAACTCAACCTATACACACGTCGAACGGGCTTTTGGACGGCCGAGATCTCGGCTTGATGATGCTTCGAGGTGATGAGCAATGACCCGGGCGGATATCAAGTTTCCACAAAACAAGAGAGGGAGCATATAACAGCTGACGCAATCCATTTGGACTCGGGGCTTGATTGTGCACGGTTTGTGAAGAAACGCACAAGACTAATACTATTTGTAGAGTAAGCGCTCAAGGGCCCTCAAATCATCTGGTACCTCCCAAAGAAATTGAAAAAAAAACCGGTCCTCAAGAGGATTGAGAATTCAAGCTTCGGTCCAAGTTTGGTTCCACGAACGAGAAGGACCTACCTAGAAACCAAATATTTCGGGGGTCCTATATGCCTACCACCGGACTGACAACTTAAAAAAACAAAAACTGAAGTGTCTTCAACGCGGAACTTTTGTAGAATTCTTTTCCAGCTAAGAAGTTAAACTCCCTGAGGGTGAAAAGGGGCTGGAAATGCACAATTTTGCAGAACTAGGCCACGGAATATAGAGAACAAATAGTTAACCCTTGGGAGAAGGGGAGAGAACAAGGCTCAAACCCCCTTAGCGAATAGTCCGTTTTCTCCTTAAGATGACACCATAATAGCTCGTGGATAAATCTCGTCGGAAAAAAAGACGACATCAAAAATGCTTCAAATCGAGCTTTGTTCTCGAATAATAATCAACTGGGCCAGCAGGCCCCAAACCGGGAGGGAACCACCCAGCCTGACAAATAACAGCTGCAATGCAATGCACATTCACATTTCAAAACCTCATTTCATTTTCCTCGTCACCATCGTGGTTCATGCCCCTTTTTTTCTTTCTCTAAAGATCCTTGGTCCGCTCATCACTCGCACGGATCCATCTCTCCAGAGCCTCCTTGTTCCGGACCCGGAAGCCCACCTTGAACGGTTTGGGTTCCGTGGTGAGGGCGGTTGGGATGCTGTTGCACTCGATGGCGTCGAGGACGGGCCAGTCCTTGGGGTCCTGGGCCTGCACAAACTCAAAGGCCACAATCATGCGCAAAAACGCCGTGTAGATCTCGCGGTTCGCCAGGTGCGAGCCCACGCACATTCTGCTGCCCGCGCCGTAGCCGTAGTGGGGTGTTCCACTGCCCTCTTGGTCGTCCAGGTATCGCTCCGGGATGAATTTGGCGGGGTCCTTGAAGTGCGTCTCGTCATAGTCGGCCGCCCAGGCGTTCATGTAGAAGACGCTCCCCGCGGGGATGGTGACGTCGTTGTACTTGATGTCCTTGATGCTGGTTCGCGGCAGGCAGATGGGGATCACGGTCCAGAAACGGAGGATCTCCTTTGTCAGAGCCGTGATGTAGGGCACCTTTTCCTCAACCAGGCATTTCTCCCACGCCTCGCCGTCCGTGGGATACACTTTCATAATTTCTTCATAGGCCCTTTTCTGGATGTGCTGGCCCTCCGGAGAGGCAAGGTATCCAAGACCCATAATCATGTTGCCGGGCACGGTGTCAATGCCGGCCGAGACCATAGTCAAGCAAATGGACTTCAGTTCTGCTTCGTTCAGCGTCTCCTCGGGATCCTTGATGATGTTGCCGGTAATGCAAGGTCTGTCGGTACCGTTCGCAATGCGCTCCTTGAGCATGTTCAAGAAGGTGGTGAGATACTTGTCTCGACGCTCTCGGTATTCTGCAGCCGATTTGTTCTGGCGAGAAATGAACGGCAGTCGCAGCAGAGGAATGTAGTCTTGCCAGTTGTTGGATGTGCTACGGAAGTTCGACACCACTCGTTCGACGTGGACAACTGGGCACAAATTGTCAGCTTTGCGATTCACGTCTAGAATTCGTTTTCAAAATACACTCACCTTCCCTGAGCAGTTCTTGATCAATTCCTCCGTCGATCCGGATCCCATAGTTCAACGTCAAGCTGGTATTGAGGGCAAACCGATGGAAGTACTTTCTCGGATCCAAATCTAGCGTGCCATTCATCGAATCCTTGTACATGTCCTTGATGGCAACACAACTCTCCAAGTCAATGAAGGGCATGTAGCTCTGCACGGCGGGTTTATTCAACGCCGTGGCCGCCACCTTGCGACGTTTCTTGCAGGATTCATCCCAGGGCGACGTTCCGATGGTGAAGCCCTGGCTGCTCGAGACGACGCTGTGGAAGGTGTACAACGTGGGCCTGGAGATCAGAGAGGATTGGTTGGTGATCCAGAAGTGCTTGACGGAATCGAACGTGTTGGCGAAGATGATGCGGCGGTTGCCCAGGCGGGTCTGGAAGACGGGCCAGCCATATTCCTTTGCCCACCGAGCGGTGACACGCGCGTGGTCCTGGCCGAGTTGGAGCAGGTTTCCAAACAGTGGGACACCCGGGATCTCAGGTAGGCCTTTGATCTTGGGCTGGTCGGTCGAGTTCAAGTAGCGGATCAGGAAGTAGCCCAGCGCGAGGAAGAGGAAGGAGAGAGTTGCGGGTGATAGAGCCACAATCATCTTGGTCGTCGTCCAGGGTATAGTCCTAACAGGTCGGCACCCTTTCGATGTAAAAGAGAAGGATATCAAATCCGGCGCTAGCGTTGACACCCCTAGAGGAAAGCGGTTGAAGCTACTGATGAGCTGAAAGTGAAGAAATGGAGACAGATCACTCGAAATGTAGAGGACGGTCTCTCTCAATTATATCCTTGTGGCACACCGCCAGCAGTGGTTGTACTCGAATGAGGCGTGCTGGACCAAACTCGGACACAAACCCCCTCTTGTAGAGCGCTTACCTGCGGTAGAGACCATCTATCCAGCTTGTCTCACCAAGGGTCGACAGCGGGAGGGGTCATCCGCGCTCAGCAGCAAAGGTGGAGAAGACGACGGGCTAGGGAGTCTCAAGCATTGACCAAGGCATCCGTGAGCGGAACGAAGCCGCTTAATCGTCATTGTATCGACCACGTTCGAGTGGCCAATAGGTGCGGGATGTCTGGGGGGAAGGAGGAGACGATGGAATACGGGAAGAATCCGGGGAATGGCCATTGAAACAATCGCGAGCATTCTTCCTAGTACTTAGCTAGGTAATCTGTGTATACCGATTGGATTACACTATCACGCTCTCGATAATAACTCCACGTGGAGTAAGTCCTTTACGAGCAGAGCGGAATTACGTGGTTGCGAGATACTTTTGATTTCCCTCTCTCCTCCCCTACTAATTCATCGTCTAATTGTAGTGTGCCATTATGGTGCCTTGTGAACTGCTAATGGCACGGCTATGCGGCTTAGATCTTGGGCGCAGGCAGGATCTTACCCGAACACTCTCCGAAGCCGACAAGTCCAGATTCCTCTGTGCCGCAGACTCCGTACATTGTAATGGTGTCTCCGTCGTCCAAGAACTTCCGCTCCACTCCTCCGTTCAACTTGACACTTTCTTTCCCGCCCTTGGTGATCTCGAGCATACTTCCTTCCGTGCCTGGCTCGGTGCCGCTGATTGTGCCAGACCCGAGAAGATCACCGACCGCCATAGGGCATCCGCCTATCGAGTGATGAGCCAGCATCTGCGGAAATGAGAAGAGAAGATTGCGGCCATTAGAATTCAAGATTGTAGTCGTCGATCCGCTCTCAGCTATTGCATGCCTTCGAGTTAGTCTCCAACCGTACTTTGAGAACAGCGCTTGTCGTGTCAGACTTACGTGTGATATCAACCTGCAATCGAATGTCATACACATTCTTCTCCTCTTTCTCCTGCAGATATGGCAGCAACTCCGTCTCATTCGAGATGCCCTTGCATCGAAACGGCTCCAATGCATCGGTCAGCACCACCCACGGGCTGATGGTGGAGCCAAAGTTCTTAGCTAAGAATGGTCCCAACGGGACGTACTCCCAAGCTTGGATATCTCGGGCAGACCAGTCATTGAGCAGCACGAATCCAAAGATATGATCTGCGGCCTCAGATATGGGGATGTTGGTGCCCATTTTGTTGCCCTTGCAGAGGAAAGCGCCGAGCTCCAGTTCGATATCAAGTCTCCTGCAAGGGCTGAATACGGGTTTCTTGACGGTTGCGGCGGGGTTCTCCAGGATCTGGCCATTGGGCCTTGTAATTGGAGTACCCGAGACGACCACAGACGAGGCTCGACCATGGTATCCCACGGGTAAATGCGTATAGTTTGGTTGCAGGGCGTTATCAGGTCCACGAAAAAGGCAACCAACATTGAAGGCATGGTTCTTGCCGGCGTAGAAGTCCGTATAATCACCAATGTGCATTGGCATGTGCATCTCGACTTGCTCCTTGGGGATTAGGCATTTTTCTTGCAAGGATTTGTTGCTTTGTAAGACGTCCGGAAGAGATGTGTTGTCAACAAAGACATCTTGGAGGTATTTCCTCACTGAGCGATGGACCGGTCTTCCCAACGCCGCGAAGTCGTTCAGGGTTGACTTGGAGAAACACGAGACGTCAAATCCGAGCGAAGAGAACGCCCCCGACGCTGCGAATTCCTGCAGGTCCAGGCAGTGTTCGCCGATGGCCACAGCTGGCCGTGGAGTGGGCTTAGATGCTGTAGAAATGATGCCGAAGGGTAAATTGGTCAAAGAGAAATGGCTCGACTTTGGGATTGGAAACCATGATTTGAGAGATGCCATCTTGATTGTCTGTGTCTTTGTCTTTTCTTACCAGCTTGGAGTTATCCAGTTGCACACTTCTTGTCAGAGATCAACTCTCCTCTTGTTCAGTGGATTATTTCCCTATAAGTCCCGTGTACAGAGAAGGAGAAAAAGATGTCAGAAGCGGGCAGCTCGGAGCCAATTCCGTCGTTGGTGCCAGGGTCGCGGCTTCGCATACACTTTTGTGTCCCAGCAGCCGATTCGCTATTTAACCTGCCAGTCCCAGGGGGCTTGGGTGGCTAGAGTTGATCCATAGGGACGTTGTGTATCAAGGACCTCGTCTGCTCGTGTGGGTGCCAGCCTTGATGCTGACTACCTTATGTTGATTGTTCTGTGATGATTTTGAGGCGCCATCTGCCCTCGAACGGCGGGGAAATTGCAGGCGGCAAACAACTTTTCAGGTTACCGGCAAGGACTCCATAGCATGCAATGGCTTCAACTTACTTTGAGCTCCTTCGACCACCACGGACAGTGCTCTGGAGACATTCTAGGGTCCCTTAGTGGTGCCTCGTCGTACAAGAGGCTGGAGTCGAGGGGAGGCAGCGAGCCAAGTCCAAGAAGAAATACAGGGGCGCAGTTTGACAAGCCAAAAAACTAGTCCTCGTCGGTTCTCGGTACTTTGGCCAGTATCTGAGCAACTCAGGCAGACTCGCCAAGTTCATACCACAGACAACACAGACATAATGGACGGCGAATGAAGATGCCCTTATCCGCCTTACACACCTACACACCTACAGACCTGGTGCCATCAGTGCAGACTGACATACCGAATCTGATCAACGGCTCGACTTCCCAATCAGACCATGACGACATTGGCCGGAGATTCTTTCGCTGGAAATCCATTGACAAGGGAATCATGTCAAAACGAGTCCAAAAATCTCATCAGACTTGGTATAAAAGGTAAGCGATTCAGGTGATACAAAGTACCTCTTGTGATAATAAGACCCCCCACCTCGTTGCTGCTTTCTCTCCTGTCTTGCTGCTGCCAGAATGTCCAAGACACCATCGACGTATGCGACGCCAAAATGGTGGAAAGAAGCCGTCATCTATCAGATCTACCCGTCGTCCTTCCAGGACACCAACGGCGACGGCTGGGGCGACGTCAAGGGCATCACATCTCGCCTAGACTACCTGAAGGAGTTGGGCATTGACATCGTGTGGACGTCGCCGATTTACAAATCCCCCCAGGCCGACATGGGCTATGACATTGCAGACTACAAGGTCATCGACCCCATCTACGGCTCCCTCGAGGACGTGGACAATCTGATCGCCGAGCTGAAAAAGAGAGACATGAAGCTCATGATGGACCTCGTGGTCAACCACACGTCCAACATGCACCCTTGGTTTCTGGAATCTCGCTCATCAAAGACCAACCCGAAGAGACACTGGTATATCTGGAAACCGCCCAAATCAGTCAGCGACGCCGGCGTGCCGGAACCGCCCAACAACTGGGCCCAGATCTTGGGCGAAGCAAACTCGGCGTGGACCTACGACACCGAGACGGGGGAATACTACCTTTCCATCTTCACGCCCGAACAGCCCGACCTGAATTGGGAGAACCCGGACGTGCGCGAGGCCGTGTGGGACGTGATGCGGTTCTGGCTCGACCGGGGCGTCGCGGGCTTCAGACAAGACGTCATCAACATGATCAGCAAGGTCCCAACATACCCGGACGCCCCCGTGGTGCTCGACCCTCTGACGCACAAGTACCAACCGGGGACGCAGTTCTTCGTCAACGGGCCCAAGCTGCACGACTACCTGCGCGAAATGAACCGCGAGGTGCTCTCCAAGTACGACGCCATCACCGTGGGCGAAATGCCGGGCGTGTCGGACGAAGACGAGATCCTCCGGACCGTGGGCGCCGAGGCGGGCGAGCTCAACATGATCTTCATCTTCGACGTGGTCGACATTGACAAGCCCAACGTGCGGATGGCGCTGAAACCCTGGGACGTCAAGGAGCTCAAGTCGATCATCACGCGGTGGCAGCGGTGCATGATCGAGCGGGACGGGTGGAATTCGGTCTTTATCGAGAACCACGACAACCCGCGCAGCGTGACGCGGTACACGGACGACAGCGACCGCCTGCGCGACAAGGGCGCCAAGCTGCTGGCCCTCATGCAGACCACCTTGGGGGGTACTTTATTCGTGTACCAGGGCGAGGAGATCGGGATGCGCAACGCGCCCCGCGAATGGGACATTGCACAAGAATACAAGGACATCGAGACCATCAACTACTGGAAAAAGGCCCAACAGATCTACAAGGACGACCCGGACAAGCTCGAGCACGCCCGCAAAGTCATCCACCTCAAAGCCCGCGACCACGCGCGCACGCCCTTCCAGTGGAACCGGTCCGACAACGCGGGCTTCTGCCGCGCCGGGGTGAAGCCCTGGATGCGCGTCATGGACGACTTCAAGGACGGCATCAACGCCGAAGACCAGATGAGCCGTGACAACAGCGACGACGAGCTCTCGACCTGGCAATTCTGGCAACGCGGCATCCGCGAGCGCAAAACCCACGCCGACGCGTTCGTCTACGGCGACTACCACGAACTGGATCCCGACCATCCCGACGTGCTGGCCTACATCAGGACCAGCACCAACCCGCGTGGGGATCGGTGGTTGGTGGTGCTGAACTTCTCCGGCAAGGACGTCGACTGGACACTGCCCGAATCTCTGTCAGTCGAGTCCTGGGTCTGCGGCACGTATACAAAGGGCAAACCTGAAAAACCGCGCGAGGGAAAGATCCCGCTGAGGCCGTGGGAAGGGCTTTTGGCGAAATGCCAAGATCTGAGGCAGTAAAGGCTTGAGTGCCAGAGGGCGGGATTTAGAGAATTAGATGGATGGGGAAATGGGACAGATAGATAGATAGATAGACAGAGACCAGACCGACCGAACCGAACCGATCTCGGGCTCGTTTCTGAAAGTGCTGGATCATGAATGTGAATAGAATGTTGTTCCCTCCATGAATCTCTGCCACCCGTCAACAGTTTACTATCCCGCTTGCCACTCTGGGCCCTTCCCACATACCTAACGTATCAACAGACAGCTCGACGCAAATTCGACAAAACCGTTGAATATCTTGCAAAAAGGAACAGTTCCGCTCTTTGGTGAACCTGCTGGTCTAATCCGGAGAGAAGGCCCAATTCATGGGGGATTGATGTTTGGGACCAGAGCGCGAAAATACATCGGATCCTGGTGCATGGGTCTCGACCGTTATGTTGTTCCCTCAGCGTTCCCACTCGCTTGATATGTAAGAGTCCTGGAGACACAAGCGGCGGCGTAAGGTGTGATTGACCGTTTTGGGTGCTGGTGTGCTCGTCGTGTAGAAGATGGATCCCGGCAATATGTTTCGGTACGAAGGTCGACCTCATTTTGGGATCGGGCTGCAGCATTGGAACATGTTACACAAAGGTTTTTGTTTTTGGGCAACCGCCATTCCAAATCCATGGATCTTCAGCAGGGAGGGCCAGTCTCCAGGTACACTGTTAGTGTAATGGGCAGGGCGATAGGAGGGATACCCTTGGCCGGGTAACATCCTTGCATTCCTCTTCCGAGTCTCCTGTTCCTGTCCTTCTATATTTTCCATCGGAGGGATTCTCACATCACCAACGGCAGAACTGCAGAGCAGCCCTTCCAGTTCTTACGAGCGGTCTCGTGCGTTTCTCGCTTGACGATCAGGACGGGAGCAAGAGGGTCGGAATGGTGCATCTTGACCGGGGATCCTGTTCCAAATCTCTGCAAGGCCCCGGGACAATTGCGCATCTCATCAAAACTCTTCCACACTCGTAGACCCCTGTCGTTCGCAACTGACTCCAGTCAGTCCCAAAAGAGCGTTTAGGAGTAACGAGAGGCAGTCGGACCAGATGGTGAATAGCATGATTGGTTGAACGAGCTTCCATATCCGGGCAGCGGCTTTCTTCCGTGCTCATCGTGGCGGATCCCGCACTGCTTTTTGTTCCCCCAAGTTTCCAACAAGGACCTTCTTCCAGCATGATCTGCATGACCCCGGTTTCAGAACCGATGAGCTAGTGAGGACATGGCTGAAAGACGCGCCGAGAAACCACTTGTATGTTGTTGGTAAAGGTTGCCATGGGCCCGGACCGATAACCTGGCCTTCATCTCGGGAGGAAACCGTGGGACAACTACACCGGTCTTTTTCCATACTTGGCGCGGGTACTGCTGCCATTCAGTCCCTCCTCACTGACAGACGATCGACAAGGAATGTGGCCATAGATGTCGAAGACAAGGAAGAATAGCTCGCTTGGGGAGCATGTCCAGACCCTGGCTCCATTGCCTGCCAGAGGGACTCTTCCTCTTAACCAACCAGATTCGGTCCCTGTGCTTATGAAAAGGTGCTATTGAATGCGAGCAGAATCCCAACATAGCTCCCTTCCCCCACAGCTCCATGCAACCCCAGGTCTGGGGAATATTGACTGGACGCCACAGCGCGGAATCAACTCATGGAGTTGCTCGCTCGTCCTCCAACTTCGCGGTCTGCTAGCGCAATCAACGTCCATCAATTTCCAGCGTGGGAACCTGGTGGATAGGGTGTGGCATAAAGGGCGACCTGCGCCCGTGAAAATCTGGACTGGCTCCAGCTTCGAGACTCGGTGTTTGTCTGTCTTAGCATCCTGATCTGAAGTTGATTGCTCATCTCTTCTCTTTGTCCTCTTGTTTGTCTCCCGTGGGTCGGTGAGCAATCAATCGCCATGGCGGAAACGATGGTCGACAAATCCGAGATCAAGGATGTTCCTGTCGCCCAAGAAATGCACGAAGTCATCAGCCTGAGTACCAAAGGCGAGGCCCAGGAGATCGATAGAGCTCTGGAAAAGAAAGTGCTTCTCAAGACCGACATCAATCTTGTCCCCATCCTCTTCCTCCTCTTTCTCTGCGCGTTTATCGACCGGTATGTGCGTTCCACACCCTCGTCACGATCCCCCAATTGACCACTCGTCCGGCAGCATCAACATCGGCAATGCTCGCATCCAGGGCTTGGAGAAAGATCTCAACATGGCTGGTCAGGACTATAACATCGCGCTGTTCATGTTCTTCATCTTGTATATTCTCCTGGAAGTCCCTTGCAACCTTATTCTGAAAAGAGTGCGCCCATCCATCTTCATCTCGTCCATCATGCTTGGTTGGGGAATTGTCACCGTCTGCCAAGGGGTCACTCAATCCTTTGCCGGCCTGGTTGTCTGTCGAGTCATTATAGGCGCATTGGAGGCCGGGTTCTTCCCTGGCTGCCTCTATCTGATCTCAATGTTAGTCTCCCAAGACCACCCACAGCATCTTGCCGTGTCAAGAGGCGGTACATTCGAACTGAGCTGATAGACAACAGGTTTTACAAGCGCCACGAACTGCAATGGAGGTTCAACCTTTTCTTTTCTGCCTCTATCATTGCGGGCGCTTTCAGTGGCCTTCTGGCGTACGCAATTGCTCATATGGATGGAATCGCTGGATACAGTGGTTGGAGATGGATCTTCATCCTAGAAGGTCTCTTCACCATACTGGTGGCCTTCGCTTCATTCTTCGTTGTCCCAGATTGGCCCGAGACTGCAAAGTTCCTGAAGCCGGCCGAGCGGGAACTCCTTGTTCGTCGACTGGCAATGGATGTTGAAGGTGCCAATATGAGCCATTGGAATAAGAAGACCGCCAAACGCGTCTTCAGCGACGTCAAGATCTATCTCGGGTCAGTCATAGTCTGAACGCGTTCCTTGTGCCTGGAGAGAGGAAGACTGACATTAGCCAGCATTGCAATGTATCTCGGCATTGTCACCACCAGCTACAGTGGCGCCTTCTTTACTCCTACCATTCTCAAACAGCTTGGATGGACTTCAATCCGTGCCCAGGTCATGTCTATCCCTATCTTCGTCTTTGCCATGGTTTGTGCTTTGACGTGTGCGGTTGCAAGCGACAGGCTTCGCCATCGCTTTGGTTTCATCCTAGCTGGCTGCCTCGTGGCCACCATTGGCTATGCCATCTTATTGAATATGCACCAGTAAATATCCCCTGACCCGCGAACAACCGTCATATTGTCCCCTTTCCCATGCTATCTCACTGTTGAGAGACGCTCGAATGCTAACGACAAACTAGCGTAAGCGTCGGAGCTAGATATTTCGCCTTGTACGCTGTTGTCAGTGGCGGATATATTGCTCAGCCAATTACACTTGTGTGGCTGAACAACAACGTCTCCGGTCACTACAAGCGTAGTGTCAGTGCCGCAATGATGGTCGGATTTGGCAACTGCGGCGGCATTGTTGCGTCGTAAGTCAGCTGGGCCCCGCTGAGAGCGTGACTGACGATCAGCTAGAAACATGTTTGTGACAAGTCAAGCACCTGAATACCCGCTTGGATATGGTTTGGGACTGGGGCTGGTCTGGCTATGCGTCCTTAGCGCAGTTCTCTTCTTCTTCTACGTCAGGAGAGAGAACAAATTGAGAGACCAAGGCCGACGCGATGACAGGTATAATTTGCCAGACGACGAAAAGAACAACCTCGGAGACGACCATCCAGGATTCCGCTTCACCTATTGATGCTGATTAGGAAGGTTGCCGGCATTGCAGCGGTTCTGCTTCGTGGGACCAAATGCAGGACTAAGCTTGACTCTTTGTGGACTGGAGGGGGCGACCCAAGAGCGATTTGATCAGAGGACCGTTAGAAGGACATTCGAAGTCCACAGATTGAACAGACTAGATGTGTAAGAACCCCAGGGTTCCCTAGGTGTTTGAAGTTTTGAAGACTGAGTGTCGAGTTGCCGAAGGAGAGCGTCTCGTAGGCTCCGGGTGACCCATCGATCTGCTTCCAAGAAAGGTGGGAAGGCATTCGAGAAAAGGGCGATATGTGGCGAGAACATACCAACAGTTTGTCCAAAGCCCATCATTGGAACCGAGGTATAGGGAAGTGAGAACATCTTCATTGAATTGCTGGTTAATGTTCAATATTGCACGTAAAAAGCACGGACTTCACATACTCTTTTGTCCAAGCTGGCCCTCCATAACGTATTTCATCATGGGGAGCGGATGAATCTCACTTCGGCCGGCGCAGTCCTCGTGGCAAGAGACAGGCTTTGAGAGGCCCTTCTGCTCTTCGATCTGTCCCGGTAGGAATAATCGTATTTTGAGGCGCGTCAATTCGAGCTGAAGCTTTTTGCAAGCAAACGTCCGAGTTTTCAAAAATCACACATGTTTCGTTGTCCCAATAACGTCGCCTCTGACTTTATCCCAGTCAATGCTTTTGTCCAACTCTTCGTCCACTAGCCCCACGATTGTGATGTTGTCGCCTCTCACCAGGTACAAGCCATGGCTGACCTGGGAGCTCGGTTCGGGATCATCTGCTGGCCGGATGATACGCTCGACCGTGTCGTTGAGAACAATGTTGGTGACTTGATCACAGGAGAGCAGGGTTCCGACGAGGGTTCGCCCGTCGACTGTAATGACCAACACTTTTTCTGACGCGGGGAAGTGTCAGCGTAAGGATATGGGAATGTGGTGGATTGGATTGGTTTGGAGTGGGCAGACACGTACTGTCAATGTAGGGCTGGAGGGACATGACGAGAATCGGTCAGCCAAGGTAGTCGCGGGCACGGAGAATATGTCGGAGAGAGAGAAATGGAAGGAAAGGGTAAGGTGCCCGGACAGTGACTGCGTGAGTGGTGGATGGGAAGAGTCAATTCAATTCAACAGGCCATTCTCTATGGTGGAGGAGAGTGGGAGAGAAACTTCTCGGGCAAGGCAAAAGTTCAGCCTGGTGCAGCCTTGTCGTGGCTGGTTGGCCAACCACAATACTCATCCATTCGGCGACTCCAAGGCACATTCCGCCACTCTTCGTCATGTGTAATACCCAGGTAATGATCCCTCCAGCCCCTTGAAATCGTAGAGTACAGGACTGTTCTGCTTCCTCCATAGCTTCCTGCAGGATATCATGGCAAGGACAACAAATACTACGTGACCTGCCGACAACTACGGGAGCATAAGCCGTCGGAGCAGACCACTTTTCACACAAACCATGGCTGCAATGGAAGAGACTTCTTCCCCGAGTCTGGAATCACTGCTTTCGTTGTGGCCTGTTGCCTTCACGTTAAGCCAACATCTGCCGGTGGGCGATCTCATTACTCTGGCTCGGCTGAACGTTGTACTGCGAGCTGTGCTTCACGGCTTCGAAACACCAGACATCACTTCAGTGCCAGAGCACCCTAGTCTTGTTCGGCCAGAACTGAACATCGGCCGTCATGGAACACCTTCCTGGCAACGCCTCAAAGACCGCTCCCCTTTCGAATGCTCTTCCCGGATCCACACGAAGGGCCCGGAACCAAAGCCTTGTCGGTACTGCTCGAGACCCATTTGCGATGCTTGCATTGTCCGATCCTCTTTCGCCCGAGGCCATGAAAATACATTCCAGAACAGGGTCCGGCATCTCTGCAAGAAATGCTGGAGCTCGGGAAATCCAAGCAGAGCGCAACGATTCCCACTTGATGGCCCTTCAGAGTCGACGTCGAAGAGGAAATGGTATGACCCTGAAGACAGTACAAGAGACTACTGCATCTGTGCCCTAAAGGACGATGGATGGCTCTGTATCGAGTGTAAGGACTCCCAAAACTGGGAGGCCATATCCTCCGCCGATACCGAGTGCCATGGTCAAGACTGTAAAGAACCTCTTGACGCAGAGGACAAGGACCGAAGACGAATCTGCCTCTGGTGCCACAAAGGCTTACCCAGGCAAATTGGGGGTACGACTCGATACCACTGGAACCAAAAGATGATCGAAGCAAGGGCTCGAAATGCTGCGTCGCGTCAGGCAGACCTGGAGGAGTACAACCGGAGACGGTTGAAATTGATGAGGATGTCACGCCGAGAGATGCGAGGCGATGAGGCTGTCAAGGGCGATCCAGAGGCCGATCTCCCACAATTTGTCAGGCATCTTGACACCATAAACTATCGGAGCTATATGTCCGAGTCGGCGGCGCCGAGCGGCGACGCCGTGTACGACTCCAAGAGAGGCTACTGGAGGTACAACAGGGAGTTCCTCTTAGAGATGAGAAGCCGGTGTGGAGGGGTCCCCGTACCCAGACAACTGAACGCTCCTGGCAATACCGATGGCGGCCGCCTGCGCTTCGCTCGGACCAATGCAGAAAAGGCGGAAGACTTCTCGTCCCTTGCACAGGCGGTTCCTCACTTGTCAGAGGAGCGCCGAACACAGTGGTGCACACTCAAAGTTATTGTCCTCGAACATCTCCTTGTGGAAAGACTTAGCTATCAGGCCACGCAACAGATCATCCTTGATGAGTATGGGTTTGACGCTGGGGTGGACGAGTATCACAACGTGATGCGCGTCTGGAACACTCAGGACGCAATCAAAGAGCATCGAAGGAATTCGCTTGATCAAGAAGGTGAAGAAGCCATCAAGAGCAAAGTTCACACCCTCGCTGAGCGGGTGCATGAGGTCATCGATGGGGACAGAGTTCTTGTCGGGGAAGAAGGTGTGAGGCTCCAGATCTTGCCAGAGTCTCCAGAGGCTGAACCCCCGGGCGATTATAAGCTACCGAGTTGGCAGAGAGTTGGCGGCACCAGCGCGCATCAGGTCCAACGCTCTTCTGACCTGGATGATGAAGCCGAGTCCGCCCTGAAGATGAAGATGAGGCAAGACCGAAAATCGTCGCCAGCTCAAGCGGACGCCCACGCATCATCTTCGCAGGCGCAGTCAAGTTCACTGCCGGCCCCTGAGCCCTCAAATGATGTGCAAGCCGAAGGACCACTTCTTGACCGGTCATTTGACGATGAGGTTGGCTCGCTGCCACACCATGAGGAGGATGATCATGACGAACCCCCGCCATATACTGCTGACGGGTGGGTGTGGCCTTAGGAAGGGAGCCAGTCGAACAAGTTCAGAGGCGGGTCGAAAATGCCTGCGTAGCTCGCCATGCTGGAGACTGGTTTCGCTGAGGATCCCGGGGCTGGCTTCTGGACGAAGTACTGCTCTCAAAGCATCGTTGTCACGCATGTACAGATGTGGTAGAACACAGTCAAGCCCGCTTCAGGCTGGCTTTATACGTGGACGTCAGTTGCAACGACCAATTACACAGCGGAGACGTCAATAAGATGAATTTATATAAAGGCTTGAGCATTTTTATATCCTCTCACCCTCAGCCCTGCTAGTTATTCACAACCTCAAAAGCGCCAGCTTACCGCCTCCTGCATTGCAATTCTCGTTCAACAGACCCAACTCGCTCAATTTCCGAGCCTCCACAGGCATATGACAGTAGACACGGACACCTCTGCACATTTCGGGCCCCCTCGCTCGCGATCTGGGCACATCGTTGATCTGTACAAGCCCATTTTGCACCGGAGAAGTGGCCCAATACCAAGCTTCAGCCACCTTCTACCAGAGCTGGTTGGACTTTGACAGACAAGCGGAATGCTCGACCAAATAACCATACATGCCTTCCTGCCAATTCGGCCCACTGGTCATTGGGACGCGAATTAAACCTCCACATGACTTTGCCCAGCTTTGATGCTCCAGCCTCGTCGTTGCGATGCCATCATAACCCTATACTGCAAACGAGGCCTTTGTGCCTCGCCAGTACAGCCACTGCTCGTTTCATCGTTCGTTTTCCGTCGACAACACTAATTCGGGCGGACCTCAGAAGACAGGAGATCCGACTATTCTTGGCCGAAGCCAAGCGTTTCTTCCACTGCGGTGGATAGTTTGCCTTGAAGAGCCTCGTAGGTCTTGTACGGCGGGAGATCGAGGCGATTGAAGCTAGTTTTGAGTTAGCGGATTCACTCAGTGTCTCAGGAACAACGGAAGAGAGCAAAACATACCAAGTATGACTCTTCGGTAGCGCGTTAATCTCACCCGCTTTTTCGATCGTGAACCTTCTGGGGCCATCGCTGCCCTGCAAATCCTTGAATCCATTGACAGGAATGCGACTCGTGCCTGTGGCGAATTGCAGCAGTCGAGATTTTTGCTCGGCATCCCATGATCGGATCACCTTCCAGAAGTTCTGGATCACTTCGTCTTGCTCCTGGTATCCGCGGTAGTCTGTGTGTTTCTTCCAGTCGTCTACATCAATGTCGGCGATACCGCCAATCAAGAGCTCGAGTTCGCGCTCGTCAAAGACATTCACAAGATCAGCTGGGATCAGTTCATTGAAGCCCGTGATGAAGGCGTTGAATTGTTCTTCGACTCGCTTCTGGATCTTCCACTCTGTGAGGAGCCTAGATAAAGTTTAGAATTTTCACCTTACGCTTGGGTTTGATACTCACTCGACATATTCTCTCTTGTTCTCGTTCGTGACTGGGAGGTCTCTGCCACCAGGTTTCAGGTCAATCGTCTTTGTTTCGCCGAACTGTTCGTCCTCAATTGAGAAGGTTTGATCAAGGACGTCGGTGATATCGTTTTCAAGCATCCACGTCAAGTTCTTGTGGTATTCTTCATCCACGCCCTCCATATCGTTGATGGTGACCTTCTTTCTTAGCATCATCTTGTAAAATGCTCCAATGAAGAAGGAATCTAGGAATCGACGATGGAAGATGGCAAGACCAACAACTCGCCCGATGAATTTGAAGTAGTTAAGGTGTTCTGGGTTGATACCGGAATGAGGATTGATTTGCAGCGTATAGTTGTCGTGCGCCGAGTACTCGAACAGACAGTAGAATGGGTTGAACATTTCATGTGAAAGGAGGAAGAAGAACTCGCTAGTGAAACATTAGCAATTTGGCGGACAGACACTTCGAGGGGCTTGGTCCCATACCGAGAAAGACCACCATAATCCAGACCGTCTTCTCCGTCGAACTTGATCATTAGTCGCTTCTTAAGATCGGTCGCGCTTTGGCGCATGATTTCAGCATACGAGTCCTCAAAAATAGCGCCTCGGCGGACTTTGATGTGGCACTGGCCAGAGAGAATCCTCAAAGCAGGTTGCGACCGGAAATAGATCAGCTTCCGCCTGAAGTCACGCTTGTATTGCGGCACGCCCTGATCCAAAGATGAGGGCAATCTGGGATCGTCCCATGTCGTGGTCTTGGTATTGTGGTCCACGAAATAGACACGGGCGGTGTTGGTCAATCGCATTTCCCATCCACTGGGCAATGGTCCCAATTGCGAAACCGGCTGCTGTTGGATAGTAGTGTTGTTCCCGGATGGGTTATTGCCGTACATTCTTATGTACTGTTGCCTTCTAGGATCAACCCAGGTTGTGGTTCGAGTATTGTGGTCAACAAAATAAGCTCGCCCTTCGGGAGTGTGCCTCTGTTCCCAGCCAGCAGGAAGTTCGCCAGTCCCGGCAGTCGTTGCCCCTGTAGCCATCATTGACACCGCGTTCGGTTGCTGAGGTGATCCTCGAGACTCCTGCAAGTTAGGGGAGTTTGCCCCCGTACGGTCCTCTGGCAGCATACGGTTTTGATGGCGGGCACGTTCCATCTGCATATTAGCCTCGACACGGTTGCGTGCTTCGGTCTCGCTCATGTGGTTGGAAGGCCTGGTCCAGGTCGTGGTTCTGGTGTTATGATCAACATAGTAAGTCCGGCCCAGATTGTCTTCTCTCCGCTCCCATCCAGCTGGCAGACGGCCTTGGCTATCTTCAAAGGAGCTGAAGCCTCCAGATCTGCCGGCCCCAGCACCGGCACCGGCACCGAGACCGCTGGCCGGGGGTTGCGTACTAGTTCCATTTACTGCAGTGTTAGATGATCTTGCTTCGCCTGAGCCAGACGTAGCAGTTCGCGACGCCGGACTTCTAGACCGAACGGGCAACGCCTGATTGACATTGGTGCTGCTTCCGGTATACGGGTTCGAGCCGTTCACACTGGAAGCAGTGCTCGGGGGAGGCCGATTTTGCTGAGGTGGCGGGCTGGAGAGATTGGTAGATAGATTGACGATCAATTTCCCGTGGACGACGAGGTTGTCAGTGGACTTCTTAAGATCCCGAGTAAGCATTTCTGGTCGAGGTTTAGTATGTGTTCTTAACGTGGGAGAAGCTGCCGAACGTACCGTCTCCTCCCATTTCTAGGTCGATGACATCGCCGATGCGGATATTGATGACACCAAGGAAGCCCTGATCCTTCTTTTTGAACTTCTTTTGGTCGAAGATTTGAATCGCCAGTATGCTATCCTCTGTGACTCTCCTAGAAGATGGTGAATATTTTGTGCCAGCAATCAATGGCCACGCTTCCACTCACATGTCAAAGACTTCGTTCCAGTAGGGATTCAATGTTTTCCTGATGACTGAAGTGGTCTTTGTTTGTTCTCCCGAAATGGTTGCGACAGCAAAAGGGTCGGGGAATCCTGAATTCTCTCAGTAACCACAGCCTTGCTTATCGATATACCATTACTCACTGAAGACATCTCTTTTGTACAGGCCATCAGCCGCGATGACTGGATAGGGTTAGTTTGACCGAACGAGTGAGCGAAGGTTAGGAACAGAGTTCATACTTGTGACTCGCAGATTAGGCTCTCTGTGACATCGCAGTTAGCATCTCCTGGCAATCGTGGGTATAGAGGGACACGTACGCCGGCAGGTTTGCTTCAGGCATCTTGGTTATTCAACCACTGGGAAGCGCCCCAGACTCGTAGCCTGCGGACAGCTCTCGTGCGGCGCGGCGGGGTAACTTGGAAGAAGGATCTGATACAAAAAGGACAATCCCAGCAAAAACTGGCTCGACGGTGACAATGGCGATATGTGTGAGATCAAAGGTAATTGATGGACTTTGATGTCCACAGGGGTCGCAGGACGTCGCCCTGATCGTATTCGCAAGTGACTTAATGGGTGAATGAGCGGCGGGTTTGGAGAGGCAAACGAGGCGCAGCTCGACAGAGTGTGAGGCGCTAAGAGGTTTGCGGAAGAGGACGGGCAACGACACAACTCCACACTCGCTCAAGTCATGATTGCATAATAGCTGAAAGGGCGTAATTACCAATGATGCCACTGTTGCAATAGCAGCATCTACCGCAGTCGCGATGGTGTCTTCAACGGTGCTGTTAATCTGAGGCAGAGCGAAGGTCACCGGTCGATAACACTGAGGGTGGGACGGAGATTCAAGTCGCAGGCTTCCAAGGTCTTGGTGGCTCGGTGGGTGGATTTTGACCGGGACAAGGCACTGGGAGCCTGGGACGAGGCCAAAAGAAGGCCAGCTTACATCATACCGGGCCACCGTCAAAATTCGAGGTCCGGGCATTTTATATATTAAAACACAATATGCACAACTGCATCTTACTAGTAGGACGAGGAATGATCCCGCTCATCAGGACCAAATCCTCATGTCATTATTAATCTCCAAATTGTCCCAGTTGTAGAGTGATTTGGTTTACAGTGGCAGTGACGTTCTTGGACCTCTGCTCATATTGATTCCATAAATCTTACACAAGGCTTCACGCCGGGTCGCCGTCCAATATCAAATTCGAGAGCCCAAGTATCCATGAGCCATTTATTCCTGCATGCCTTGTGAGCCCGATGGCAGGTCGCGATTAACTGATGCTCGATCACAACATGCCGGAAAAGCTCAGCATCAGTACTGCTTGCAGTCCTTGTTGTCTCCACCGTGGACTCTTTGGCCCGGAGCAGTGTCGCGTGCCTTGTCGTGGAGAACTTGGTTGAAGCCGGAGTAAGAGTTTTCGCAATCTTCTCTCAATACGGGGCATATCCACGGCCACGCCCTCTGAAGCCGCCTCTAGGGGCACCACGTGGAGCACCATAGCCACCGCCAGCGAATCCCCCGTACCCTCCACCGAAGCCTCCTCGTGCGCCAAATCCGCCGCCTCGAGCACCACGTGCTGGGCCTCCTCTTCCTCTGCCTCGAGTCATGCCCGGAAGGTTTGTACGCTTTGGCACAACCTGAACCGTCTTGTCAGTGCCATCTTCACAGACCAAGCAGAACCCGTTACTGACCTTGAGATTGCGGCCACGGAAGACGCTTTCATTCAGCACCAATGCTTGAGCCACCAGTCCTGGGTCTGAGAATTCCACATATGCATACCTGCGCGATAGTTCCATTAGCAATCCATCTCTTGCCAGGCAGCATGAAATGATTTTTTGTCTTTTGAGAGTCTTGAAAGAATAGCATCCAGCTCTTGAACAAGCCTTATGCATGATAGTGCTTGGAGGTTTATTTTAGACCCACCCCTTTGGATGACCGGTAAACTTGTCCAGGAGGATGGTGACTCTGTTTATCGACCCTGGCCCGCTGGCGAAGTGTGCTTGGATCTCTTCGGGAGTCGCGCCGTAGTCTACGTTGCCGACAAAGATGCTACGAGCGTCCACATCTTCCCGGTCTTCCCTAGGTGTATTCTCCGAGGATTGTTCAAGGTGGCTTTGCATCTCGCGCAATTTAGCGGCTTCCGACTCCATCTCGGCGACGCGCCTCTTCATAGCTGCGATTTCTTCCTGTGACCACATGTGAGCACGAGATCATATGAACGCAGGAAGGCGCGGTAGCCAGGAGGCAGTCCTTACTTCTTCCTCACCACCATCTTCCTGGCTCTCTTTGTGTTCATCTTTGATATCATGTTCGTCAGGCATAATGGTCGGTGGAGTAAATGTAAACGTGATGTGTCCAAGGCAAGTCAAAGGGATCTTGTGCACGGCTTGGCCGAGAGGATTCTCTTATTTGTCGAATAAGTTGGACGAAAGGGTCAAACGAAATGGGGGGTGGTTCTGGTGATTGCAGAGGTAGATCGGTTGTTCCGCGGACAACAAAGAAGTTCGCGTCGTGAATGAAGTGAGGCTGACCTGAAGGCTGAGAATGTAGTGACGGCTTAACGACTGTTCGCAGCAGTAACATACGCGAACAGACCTCGAAAGCCCCATTTGAGAGCCGCAGTTTGGTCCCTGCCAAGCCAACGGAAAACCTCGCCGCCGGTGTCGCCGCTATAAGGCGTCGCTGGGGATGAAGGCCCCGTGACTGGCGCTTGTCTCCGGCTTGTCCCCGGCTCGTCTCCGGCTTGGCATCAGGATTCGTTGATAAGTGCCGATGCATAGGTATATAAAGTCCATTTCTCTGCGACCAAACTCCTCCTTCCCCCTCAGCAGAAGATCTATTCAACGCTGTCAAGAGTTGGTCGACCGGGACATGACAAGCGAGAAAGATGGGGGAATCTCAGCCCTGAGCACCTTTCTCGGCCAGGAGCAGCCTGCCCCAGCGACTAACCATGCATCAGTCCCCAATTTCCAGCATACTACGCGGGATTTCACCTCGACTTGCAGGATTATAGGGTGCTTTTTCATTTTCTTCGTCACTTGGGGTGTCGCCTCCTCATTCAGTGCATACCAGGCCTTTTACCAGAAGGACCTGTTGGCCTCCCATACACCCTCCGTCATATCATGGATTGGCACGGTGCAGGTGTCCCTGATGGGCCTGACGGGGATCATCTCTGGGGCTCTCTATGACCGAGGCTATATTCGAACGTTGTTGATTGTCGGTGGCACATTGGTCACGTTTGGATTCATGATGCTCAGCCTGGCAAAGGAATACTATCAGGTCATTTTGGCCCAGGGCGTCTGCATTGGATTCGGTGAGTACATACCAGACCACCAGTATTTCGGCGTTGGCGTTCGAACTAACCCTAGCTTATCATTAGGCAACGGAATGCTGTACATACCCTCGATAGCTGTCATCAGTCAGACCTTCACCGCCAAGCAACGACCACTTGCGATCGGGGGATCATCGTCTGGAGCAGCCATCGGCGGCATTGTCCTGCCCATCATGTTCCGTCACTTACAGCCTCAGATCGGCTTTGGATGGACCAATCGCATCTTTGGCTTCATCCTCCTCGGCATGGTCATAGCCACGTTCTTCCTGCTCCGCCCCGACCCAACGCATAGGCGGCGCAAGGGACAATTATTCGACCCCTCGGCCCTCAAGGAGCCACCGTTCGTCGTTCTCTTGGTCGGCTTGTTCTTTGTCTTCCTAGGATATTGGATCCCGCTGATTTACATTACACCATACGCCCAGTTCTCCATCAAAACGAACGTCTCGTACGCATTTTATCTGCTGGCCATTCTGAACGCGGGGAGCTTCGCAGGCCGGATCCTCCCTGCCTTCGTCGCACACAAACTCGGCCCGGCCTTTGTCCTATCAGCCGGCAGTGTCAGTCTCGGAATACTGATCTTGGCCTGGATCGGGATCCACGACGTTGCCGGCGTCACCATCTGGGCTATCTTGGTGGGCTTCATGGCTGGCATTACGGTGGCGATCCCCGCCGCCGTTGTGCCCCTGCTCTCACCAACACCAAGCGTGGTGGGGGCAAGGACCGGAATGGCGTGGTCTGGCTCTGCCTTCGCAGGCTTGATTGGTGGGCCCATTGCTGGTGCCCTTGTCAACACGACGACGGACGATTACGCACGCGGTCAAGCCTTTGGCGGCGCGGTCAGTTTATTCGGCGGCTTGCTGCTAATATACCCTGCAGTCACCATTGCGAGGGGGAACAAGCGCTATCAAAAACCCAAACCACCGATGCATGATATCGAGATTACTTCTCCACCGGTGGTCGGCGACAACGTGGCATCCGCGTGAAAGAGCTGAACGCTCACAATGCCTTTCCAGACAGCTCATCACGAGCCAGCTGATATATATGTATTTCAATCTGTTCATATCCGCGCACATAGAGATGACTTTCTTGTCCCAAATCCGGACCGGAAAGATAGAGACAAAGATAGATATAGATATATATGTAATCTCAATGTCTGTACAATCATACACGTCTCATGCCTCATGTCTCAACCCCTCGCTTACACTCACTTCCCTTCTCCTCAAACCTTAGCCATCCACCGCCAGCGCCAGCCCAAGCAGGCCCAGCGACTCAGTATGAACGTGCCCATCGCCACGCCAGCAACGACACACATGAACCCCACCATAACCTCTGGACCGGCGGCCTCGACCAGCTCCCCGCTAATGGGAATACAGACGAGGGCCGCAAGACTGCCGATGAAATAGGACGTCCCGTAAAACCGTCCAAACTGATCCGCCTCGCAGAGTTGGCCAATGCATGCCGGGGTAAGCGCCATCCACGAGCCGGTGCCGAAGCCGAAGAGCGCGACGAAGATGTAGAGCGCGACCAGGGAGGTGTGGCCTAGCGGGAGCCAGACCGCGAGCATGAGGATCAAGGTGAAGAGGATCATGAAGAGGAGAGTGTTGAAGCGGCCCACGTAGTCGGATACATAACCTGGGATGATCCGGCCGAAACAGGACGAGGCATTGAGGACTGATATGATATAAAATCCTGTATCGGGGGGAAACTTGTCGCCGTAGTTCGCGTAGGTTGGGAGTATGCCTAGGGCACCAAACAAAACAATTTCGAACCCAAAGACGCTGATCGTCAAGAAAGTGAATTTCAAATCCCCAAACAATCCCAGCGATATGATGGCCTGCTTCCGCGCTTCAGGCGATGGCGGCAAACGTGGTTTCATCAACACATTCGCAATAACCAAGCAACCGAGGAACAGAAATCCTAGGATACGCATAGACCACGCATATCCGTAGTTAGGAAGCGTGGTCCTTAGGATCAGGGGAATTGTGACGCCGCCGAAGCTCGATCCCACCATTGCTATGCCATGCGCGAGCCCTCTTTTCCGCTTAAACCAGTGGCTCACCACAGCCAAACTGGTTGTAGTCAATGTCGCCCCTGCAATTCCACCCAGGAATCCAAGGCAGAGTAGAAACTGCCAATACTTTTTACACTCTGCCAACAAAAACAACATGATCACGTAACTCGTACTTCCCAACAATGCGATCCACCGTGGTCCGTATCGGTCAAAGAGAGGTCCGACCCAGATACCCAGTCCTAGAGCCAGGTACACAAAGACTGAAGGAATCCAGCCGATGTCGCGGGACGTGTAGGTGGAGAGTTGGTGCATTTGAAGGTATTCTTGGATTGTACCGATTGACACCATAAAGCCAAAGGAAGCAAAGAGCGCAAGGAAAGCACCAGTCAAGACAAGCCAAGCCTGAAGGCCACCTTCAGGGAAAGTGTTGTTTGGTCCATGGCCTGGGCCTGGCTCGTCGATATCCAACGCGATAATCTGTTGCTCAGCATCGCTGGAGGCATAAGGTTCTTTCTGGATGTCGAGGACAATTGGTGTTTTGGCCTCGGAACTGGTATGGTTCGGTACTGTGTCACCCTCGGCAGGGGATACCACATCTTGCCGTCCATGGTTGTCAGATTCTACCTGCTGAATGACAGGGAGTGAGGCGGTGTCCATCGGGGTCCTGATGGGGCGTCAACTCCTGCAATAGCAGCTCAGAGCGAAGCAGGAAGCAGGCGCCCTCTGCAGACCTTTGAATATAGCAGACTCCCGATCGTCATCACGCCCTTCGACTCCTCGACCGAAATTTTGTAGGTACAACCAAGAGGATGTGGGGAATATAAGTGGAGAGAGAAAGCATTACCAAGCCGCACTTCTCCGTCGCCAAAGCATCGCGAGAATCTCCACATCGATCTTACCCTAGGCAACGTGCCGCACGTATCCCGTTGCAGTACCGCAATTAGAGTGCTGCTTTTCACCAGCACGTCTGTACGGTGCAGGAGGCCACAGAGATCGGGAGCGTGCCTCGTCAAGTGTTATTCAGTGATCAAAACCACAGCGAAATCGTTGCACTCGTTTTCGCGGCTCAGACTTGCCTTTTGTTCACCTTCATGGGTCGACTCGGCGGTTACAGTCGCATCCTGGGGGACCGCTGCATCCAGCTCAAGTCTATTAGACCTCAGAAGTATCTGTGAGTTGTCATCATAGCCGCTCCATCGAAATCCATTCTTTTCCTTGGGATGAAACTGGTCATTTGGCTGCCGGCGCTTTTCAGTGTCGCAGTGCTGCCATGAAGATCAGCTTCCACTGACTAGAACGTCTGTCCCCTTTGTCCTTCCTTTACCAACATCCATCTTTGCAGTTCTGGCGCCGAATTGAATGGCCCTCTTCCTTTCTGAAGCAACTCTCCGCATGCCTAGCTTCCACATGGCTAACCTCAACAACATCTTCGACGGTTCAAGATCTTCAGGCTTTTCGACCGGGCGGGCTTCCTCATAATGCTTGGGGATTCTTTTTGACGACCTGAACCCACATTTTTCCCACACCGGAAGGTCCAGAGAGAACCTCACGAAATCTTCGTCTAGATAGGGGTAACGCACCTCTTTACCCCAGTGACTCAGGACACGGTCATCCCGACCGAGGTTGCGAGATCCAATCCGATTGAAATCTAGCTCGAGTTCGTCGGTCAAGTCGACAAATCCGCCCCGGGAAAATGCTGCAGCATGTCGCGAGTATCCTGCGTATAGCTCATCTGCACCCAGGCCGGAAAGAAGAACTCGAGCATGGGAGGTATAAGGTTCTGTGATTGACTGCTGCTCTTTTGCGTTTTTGGACAAACCCCCGGCCCCCTCTGCGGCAAAGAACAGTGCCATGGTGATAGATAAGTCCATCTCCGTCTTGTGAGGCTGCATCAGTCGTTGAATGTCGGCTTTACAAGCTTGTGACTGCGTATAAGGCACGTCAACTGCCACAAATCTCCAGTTTCGGTCCGGGCATACTTCGCAAAGTTCTTTGAAGCTAGAGCGGCCCGTGACCCTGTCAGGGCAGAGCTCATAGGGTGAATCTGCGATGTTGTTCTTGGCAGCTATGGACCGTGGATTTTCAAATGCCACATTCAACAGATCTATAGCTTCTGATTTGGGTAGAAGATCATGGGCTAAGCGGGCGAGCAGTGTACAGTCCAAGCCTCCCGAGAAGAGTATGGCAACTTTCGTGGAATCTGGCATAGCCTGGCGGTGATGATTCGGGATGTCCAAGAGTCTTAGTTCAAGGGCAGCAGTCAACAACTCCAGGAAGTTATCAACACTTTTGGAAGTCGGCATCGACTCGAGAAGCTCCACTTGAACAGCCTTGTTGATCACAGGAGACTTGCTTTGCCATGGAAGTTCGCCACGCATGATTTGACCGTGCGCCAAAGAGATGGAATGGATTTTGTCAGTGGACACCTCTTCGCACAGTACATCACCAGGTGTAATGCCGAGACTACACAGCGTCAGTGTATTCTCATCGCCACGACTAGTGAGCAAAGAGCGGCGTCCTAGCCGGTCTCTGCCGTAGAAGATGGTTGAATGAGTAGCATCATAGAAGACAAATGCAAAAGGCCCGGCTATGCTTGTCAGCACTTGAGCAATCCGCTGCTGGTATTCACCGCTTTCAGTCGACTGAGAGGCATGCAAGAGAAGATCAAAGATTTGTGCCGAGTCATTTCCTTCGACTCTGACTCCGTCCACTTTCCATGCCTCGCCATTCCAGCAGAGGATGGATCCTGAAGTACGATCCTGTAAGGGTTGGACCCGTACCGAATCTCCTCGTAGTGCTAGGACAGATGAGACAAACGTCAGGTGCAGATCGTCCGACGGCGAAAAAGGAAGTCTGACATCCAATTCTTTGTAGCTGTCGGGCCCACGCGCGTTGAGCTCAATCGCAGTATGAGAATCAGGCAGGATCGCACGGTATCTTGCAACCGAAAAGAAGATGCCGCACATAGGGCGGGAGCAGCAGATGGTGCTCGTTGAGATACTAGGTAGCTGTGCACTAGACTTGGAGTGAGAGAGCAGGAAAAGGAGATAATCATGGACAAGAAACTGTAAGAGTGACACTGCCACCGCCAGCGCGCGACCGACCTCGCCAAGATATACAGAAGTTTGACCAATCATGAAGCAGGACACGCTGGCCAATAATAAGCTGGCTGTAGTGGATCCATGTCGAGTGCCCACCGTGCCATCCACGTTCGGCTGGTTTGGCTGGCAACCCAGCTGCACTGCTGCATCATTCCGCTGGGCATCTGCTGGGGGGAAACTCAAACTGCGCTGGCGGCCTTGCAGTATCTCCGATATTATGCAGGGCTGCTGTTGTCATAATCCTTGAGGAAGGGGGATCTTTTAAGTACTCGGTACAACGAGTGTCCTCGACCTTCTGCTTGAAATTATTCGCTCCACTCCTTTCGACGACGTCCTGCTCTCTCGCTGAAGTGGCCGACCTTCTCCTCCCGTCGCGTGACGCCTCGTCAGCCTGCCCATCCTTCATCATGAACCAACACTAGATCGGCGATCCTACAAGCCTTGAAACCGCCAACTTGAAACCATGCCACAGATTCTCTAAACCCGTCAACGCCATATCTGAGATAGTTGTCAATGTCACCTAACAGCAATCATGCAGCAATGGACGCCAGCGAGAAAGCCGTTTCGTCGGAAACTACCTCGTCCGACCTGATCGACCTGGAACCAGAAGCGAGCGACGTTGCTACTGAGCACAAGGTCTCCCAAGATGGACTCTCAGAAAAAGGAAAGGATCCAGAATTGGACGTGACAGACAGGTTACCAGCTCTCAGAATCGGCGAAGTCAAACCTGAGAGCAACCATGAGTCTCCGCCGAAAGTCCTTCCCTCCACGCCTCCTCCACCTGAGCCGCCGGCTGCCAGTGAAAAGCCGTACCTCGATCCTACACCCAAAACTCCAGCCATCTCGAGGCACCCATCTATGAGAACATCAGTGGAAGAATATGACGAGAAGGACCCGGCCTATAACCAAGAATTACAGGACAATACTGTGCAAACGCCTTTCCAGAAGCCCAACAGTGACCCTGATGTGGAATCAACATCAGAAATACAAAGCATTATAGATCAGTTCGATGATGCCTCGGCGGCCCCTTCAAAGGAGTCAATCATGTCTCCTCGGCACGAAATGGCCGGGCCAATTCTAGGATCGGGTGGCAGTTTTCCACCCAGAAGGTCCAGCCTGGAACATCTACGATCAAGAGATATGGACACGTTAGCATCGCCGGTGATACCCCATCATTCAGAAAAGCCTCTGCCCTCACCGCCTTCGGGTGTCCTCAATAATGATACAGGTCCACTGAGAAGCCCCCCGATCAGAAGCCCAACACAGGCTTCGTCACCTTCGCTTCCAATGCAGCCACCACCTCCCGAACCTGAGCCCGAATTGCCATTTGACTTCCATCGATTCTTGGAGCAGCTCCGACATAAATCCGCCGACCCAGTGGCCAAGTTTTTACGCTCCTTCTTGACAGAGTTTGGAAAGAAGCAATGGATGGTCCATGAACAGGTCAAAATCATCGGCGATTTTTTGGCCTTCATCACGAACAAAATGGCCCTCTGTGAGGTATGGCGAGAAGTTTCAGATAACGAGTTCGACAATGCCAAAGAGGGCATGGAAAAGCTCGTGATGAACAGGTTATATTCGCAAACATTTTCTCCAGCAATCCCACCTTCTCCTCCGGTCGCGCGATCGCGGTCCAGAGGAAGAAGGAAAGAATTAGAAAAGTCCCAGGGACCGGGCAGACGCGGTCAGCATCAGGAAGATGTCGAACGAGACGAGATTCTTGCCCAGAAGATTCGGATTTACAGTTGGGTGCGAGAGGAGCATCTCGATATAGCGCCCGTCGGTCCGAACGGAGAAAGGTTTCTTAGACTGGCCCAGCAGGAACTCCTCAAAATCAAGGGGTATCGAGCGCCTAGGGACAAAGTCATCTGCGTCTTGAACTGCTGCAAGGTTATTTTTGGCCTGTTGAAAAACGCAAAGAGCTCCGACACTTCGGCAGATTCATTTGTGCCCCTCCTAATTTACGTTGTCCTTCAAGCGAACCCAGAGAACCTCGTGTCGAACATACAATACATCCTTCGATTCAGGAATCAGGACAAGCTTGGAGGCGAGGCGGGTTACTACCTGTCCTCCCTGTCGGGAGCAATCCAATTTATCGAAAGTCTGGATCGGACGACCTTGACAGTTAGTGACGAGGAATTTGAACGCAACGTTGAGAATGCCGTAGCAGCAATCGCAGAGCAGAATCGTCAGGCTGAACAATTCAGCCCACGGGCCTCGACCATTGCCGAAAAGTCATCACTTGCGGAGCCAGAGCTTACACCACGGAACTCAATGGATGTGACGTCCACCAGCCCTATTCGACGAGATCCTAACCGGCAGTATAGCACCTCAGGAGACGGCTCCGATGACAGCGTGGCAGGTCTTTTGCGGACCATTCAAAAACCTCTCTCCACGATCGGCCGAATATTCTCGGACCAGGACTCATCATCCCAAGAACGCAGGCCGAGTCCAGCGCCGCCTCAAGCGGCTCCGAGGCTGAATCCGAACATGTTCCAGCCACCGCCACTAGCTCAGGGCGGCGCAGGCGCAGGCGCAGTCCCGTCTTACAACGCCGAAGAAGCTGCGGCGAGACAGGCAAGCGCGGAAGCCGCGGAAGCTCGACGGATCTCCCGAGCCGAACACAGGACTGTGGTCGAGACCCTGTGTGGCATGTTTCCGAACCTGGACAAAGAGGTGATTGACGACGTGGTGCGGCAAAAAGAGGGCAGAGTGGGACTTGCGGTTGACGCATGTTTGGCCCTGACAGCTGGGAGTTGAGCCTGAGGACTGCTACGAGAGATCAGCAAAAGCTTCCGACGAGGAGAAATCACAAACCCCCTATGTGAAGAGAAAAGCCGCCAAAGAGTGGGCGACCTCGGGAGACGATAGAGTATGAATCTACCTCCTCTGTGCTAGTAAGTCTTCTTGGGCAGGCGTCCTGCTGTAGGGTTAACGATATAGCCTAGATGGGCCCGCAAATTTTCACCCCGCTTATATAGCGCCATCGTAACGTACTGCGAAGGGACCATATCTTCATGCTCAGCAAGATTGGCGGAAACAGTAGCGTCATCTATCCAGATGGGCCATATCACCCAATAGTTACACGGTTCGTTGTTTGAGCGTATGGAGCTATTTATCGAAAAGACTTTGCGAGAGAATTCGGGTTCATATCTTCTCGAAGTCGAGATGGGCGAGGAGAGCGATCTGCTTGTTTTTTCCCGGCCAACGTGGCCTCCAGTCTCTCACATCCTTCTCCAAAATGGCCTTATCGAGCAGGCCGAGTGACTTCTTTGTTCAAGTGATCAAGGCCAGTTTCATGAGCCACTGTCGTCGAAGAGAGTATGAGGTCGACCCTTTCGAAGTTGCCGTTTGGAGACTGGGTAGAATCCGAGTCAAGTGATATCCGAAGGATGAGACCTAGTAGAACAGATAGCCCCATTTCGCCGAGAACTCTTTCCCAATCTTCCAAGCCTTGGGATCCCAAGGCGCAGCACCGGGATCCAGGGTAAAGCTCGTCAAGCAGAACAAATCGGCGATGAACTCCTCTTCGTCAATGATGCTCATCAGAGTGATCAGATTGTCTCTCATCTTCGGGAAGGGGAACCGGTCAATCCACGACGGGTGGTTGGTGGTGAGTTGCAAAGCTGTAGGACGCAATGACTCGGGGATATCGGGTCCAGCAGGGTTGGATTTGGCGGGCGGCACAGCGAGGGCACACGATATCCCCATCTTTCCGAAACATGCGGTGGTCCCCCGTCAGCCCTCACTTGGCACGAAAAGAAACCCTTTGGCAGACCTTCAAGAAGGGCGGGCCTCGGGGAAAGCCAATGTCTCTTGATAACAGCGACTTACCATTGCACCGTTCTGATACAGAGCAGCATAGATAGACCCGTAGAGGGAACTGGCTATACAGGAATCAGGCTTGCTCGTGGGTACAATGACCTGATACAAGGCGGGAGATCGAGGCACGTTGGGTGCAAGGCAGAGCGACCCGGCTAGGCTGTGGCTGCTTTGAGCGTCTGGCGATACGCCCTCGACAGACTTCTTGGCCTCTGCCAGGCGTTTTCCTGTGGTCCGGCGATCCGTCAGTCTCGATGTCGAACACTCATAGGCCGGAATGGGTGGTTAGCTGGGAGTTGTTACTGACTCCTTGCTCGTTGGGCTAGTCTGTCTTGGATCTGCTTCCTCTTTCGGGGATCCTGGACGCCATACCAGTTGTCGTCTTCAGCCCGTGCTCTTCCCATAGTGTGCGACAAGTCGCTGGAGTGCAGACAGATTTCCTAATCAGTGCACGTTATGCCCGGCACCCACCGGGAACAGGGGCGTTGGGAAATGGGATGATCAGAAAATAGGATGAACACTGAGGATCTGGCTTCCGTCTCTAGTGCTTGGCCTGTGGGTGATAGCTTTAGAGGAAGACTAAGTCGTCCAGTGGAGAGACGGATGCTGCAGAGCTGATCTGAACCATGGCATTGAGATGGGAACAAGTTGTGTGCGAGGTATGGTGAGGTCTGTTGTGAAGCCGGGGAATTACTAAGTCAGTGGGGGACTTGCCATTTGGTGCCTGGATGGCGCCTAAATTCTGACCTGTACCTACGCTTCTTCCCACGAGCCTTCTGACATTGGTAATAAGTTGAACATTATTTACAGTCCGAGGACGGGAGTAACGACACGCTGTGAAGTCGACGACACTGTGATCAATCTCAGCTGAAAAGTCCTGGCTGAAATTCTCAAGAGAAAGACCCCTAAATGACTCCTCAACGGGACTGGCAATCAATGCTCCCATCTGCCTCCAGAGCAACCTCCCCTGCACCCTCGTCCCAGATCGTGTGCCTCGCGAAATCCAAGGGCGAAAAGAAGGCTATCACCAGGCAAGGCCCACGCTTTTCTGGACTCCGGAGAACAGTGCGTTTATAACGAGGCTGCTGAGGGGAGAGGACACTGAAAATCTGGGGATTGAGGCTGCTCTTGCTATTCTCTCCGATGCAGCCTGGACACGTGCGGCCATGGTCGGATCCGAAGCACATACTATGTACGTCGTCGTACAGCCTGGCACCCACCTGGCACCCAGCCTGGTGCCCTGTAGCCCTGGGGTGGCGCGGTTGGGGGTGGGGGTCATCAGGCTCGACCGGACCCAAGCTGAAGCAATATTGGGTGGATCGCCGCGGCGTTTCGCAAGGGCTTAGGGCTTGCAGCTTGCCGCTGCCTAGACGACTGCAGGCACGACGGGCGGGCTCAAACCATTATTGAACCGTGAGCACGCAAAGAGAAAGTCAATCTAGATCGACCCTCAGGACGTCAGGTGCAGCATTGACTTTGCGCAGAGACTATTCGAGACGAGAGGGCGTCCAGTCCCTGCCAGAGCTAGGGATCGCGATGGCCACTGCCAATCCTGTCGATACGAGCCTCGAGCAAAACTGATCCAACTCCTTCAACGGGAAATCCCTTTGGACCGCATTGCCCTTGATTCTGGTTTGGTATCTATCTTGCTTTTGAGGGCTCCTGGGCTCTCGTGACGTGACACTGGCACTGTTGCCACCCCCGGACGCAGACTCCTCAAACGTCCTCCCCAGATGGGTTCCATGAGGAAGACGGCGTTTTTGAGTTGTGCCTATTCAAGGGTTGGACGGGGATTTACGGAGTCTCCATGTCTTGGGGTGGAAATAGACAGGGCCCCCGAACCAACGCCGCTATGTTGCTTTTGCAAATTCCTTTCCCCTTGTTTGTCCACCGCTCCGGATTCCCTGAATTTATTCCTTTGCCTCATTCGTCAGCTTACCGTCACTAAGTTCGAGTTGGTTACCAGCAGTGCCAACGTAAGGGATCTCTTAGGGCCCTTGCTCAGTCAGTGCCCATCTGACGTGGAGCAGTTCGCCTCCAGTTTTGATCAAGACGAGCCTGCCCTGGAATAATTGGTCCATGCAGGTTCCTCTGCTCTTCCGATGCTTATGGTCCTCTAGCCAACGCCTGGTGATGCACCACTTCAAGCTCTATTTCCGACTCGGGCCGAATGGTAATGCACACAGGCTGAGCCAAGCAACCCTTGTTTACGGCCGGTGGGAATGAGCAGACTTAGGTGATTGTTGAAACCCTAACGACGGCAACCGGGATGAGGACAGCCTCTAGTCCGCTAGTTTGGACTTCCTGCTATAAACCCTTTTCCGCCCCCCTCTTCTATTCCTCCCCCCAGAGCATTGGAATACTTGCCGTCTCCCCTATCCGAAATATACTGCTCTTGTCTAGAATTGGGTCTTTCCCAACGTCAACGCAGATCCATTCGTTGGAAGCCTATATCTCGAGCCATTCCGAGCATCATGTCTTTTGTTGACCTTCTCTTTCCCCAGAAAGAGCTGGAGGCTCTAGGAAACAAGTGGCACGAACCAGCTCCCAAGAGGAGAAGGCTGGATGCGGGGAGCTTTGGGAATGTCCAGGTCAAGAGGGAGTCTTTGGGAGGCCAGCGTAAACAATGCAGTGAGCCAACCCTAGAACAACGCCGTCATCGGCTTTCGACACCGGCACCAATCCAATATGGACGACCGTCAGCGTCGTTTGAGCGGATGAATGTGCGTGGCACCAAGAGGTCCAACTCGGAATCTCAACCAGTCAGCTGTACTCCAAACATGCAGAAACAGACGACGAAGACCAAGTCCTGCGTACCGAGCTTCATCGAGCCGTCCATCATGAGGAACTACCTTCAACATCTCCATCCCAAGGATCGCCATCGCTACACTGCAGTCAATGAACCAAAGCCAGGATCGAAACCGAGAGAGAGCAACCTCCGCATGTCACCGCCCAGTTTGATTGAGGACTCTCCGCCTTCTCCAGCATCTCTCATTGCCGATACGTCGTCGTCTCCTGCTTCCAGCGACAGTTGCCCTACCCCTGCGGCTGTTTGCGAGCAGTTCCGCTCCGGGCCATTTGGGCACATCTTTGATGGGATGCGCCTGACCGACAATGAGCGAGATCTGATGGAAGATCTCCTGAATCCATCTACCACGCTTGCCGAGGACCAGCCGCACGGCCAGACGCTTAGCCAGACGGGCCCGAAACTCGAACTTGCACCCGAAGACTACTTGGAGATTGACGAGGCATTGCTACAAAATATATTTCATCCGTTCGGAAAGCATATAAACCAGCCGTTTGACTTTGCAGTCAACAAGTCTACCAACGTTGATGAAGAGAATGATGTGCATTCGTCAGGTCTGAGCCCGGCAGCTGAGGAGGTGGCAGAGGCAGTGGAAGACAACCCTACAAGCCACAGGGGGATCGTGGTGTACGACTACAATGCCCTCAGCGTTGACGACTTCTTCGATTTGGATGAGGCATCCTCGAGCTAGAACTTGGGTCGCCGAAAGATTGTGTTTACCGGGGTTTTTGATATCGGGGGATTTGATGGGATTTCAGCATCCAATTCTCACATGCTGGTCTATAATATCTGTAGTGCTAAAGAGCCCAAAAGTAACCGGATGTCTGTCTTCGGACCGAATGATACCATATGATAATCACAGAATGAATCCCTCCCTGCCCTTTCTTTCACATGCCTTGCCCTTTCTCGTCCGGCGGATTTCCTTGATTGGTGGTGCCTTCCCATCGCGATCCTGCCGAGATGCCTTCTATCCACAGAATCATTCCAGCGCTTTCTTCAATGCCCGAGGATTCAATCTACTCTATGATTAATGTCCCAAGGCTTCTGGAACAAATGATAGGGTAAACAGACTTCGCTTCTCGGTGAACAGATGGTACGGTGCTTCTTCCGCCTGCCTCGTGAGATCGGTCGGCTGTAGCTCAGCCTCCCCCTGAAATGATCGGAAGGTGAACCTGGTGGCTGTCAGCACTGACATGTGCAAGTTGCATGGCACATCTTTGAGCCATAGGTAGTCCAGTTGAAGGTGCGCTCCAACGTGGGAACTTTCACCCAAGAAAATTCCTTGGGCCTGGACCAAAAGAATACGTGCTCAATTCCTACACCTGAGATTCCCCTGGTGTAGTCAGAAGTCTGCGGGCTGCCACCGTTCGCACCACAGAGGTTGAGCCTAAAGAATTGGGGCAGCGTAGGCGCTAAACAGTGCCCGGATATGATACCCACGGGGACTCGATGGGCACTAAACAGCCACCTAAGGAGATAGGCAGGGGTCACCAGGATCAAGGCCGTAAAGCCGTAAGGAACCGCTCGAAGCCGTTGACAGCGCAACTCACCCCACACCGCCACCTCGCTGCCATCTACAAGCGTCGAGGCCCTTCCTCTCACACTGCCTGACCATCATTCTCAGCGTCGAGTCTGACAGTGACTAACGACTGCAATATGATTACAGAAATATCCCAGCTCCCTACCGAATCTGGCGACGACAGGGGCAAAAGATCCTTGAGGCACGTTGAGATGGCCGTATCTCGTATGGTGAGCCAACTGTCTAGGCCCGGAAAGGATCGAGGACAGCTAGTACGACACAGCAACACGAACGACTAGGCTTTGCCCCGGATTCATAATCGAAATTATGACGAAGGGGTGCTTGCGAAGGAAGTCTAATTGTGCACACGAACTGGTGCCCCCGGAATGCAAGGGACGTCCAAAAGGCGAGGGAATGGGCGTCCAAGCCATACCCTAGGTAATCATCAGCATCAGCAGCAGCAGCATCATCACGATCAGCTATTTCCACCGGAAGCCACAACAGTTGGATATGTTCCTGTTCAAGGCACAGCCCACCATCTCATATAGCCGCGGCTACTTGGAATCCTCTCTGCTGATGCACAAAGATGTTATAGTACTCGGTAGAGTCCAATCCGCCTGCCTGGAAACTAATTTCACTGTGGCACCACTAACCATCCAGGCAGCGTGTTCTGGTCATACCTAAGATGATAGCCTCGGATCCGACCTCAGAACCACCACCCATCGTAAGGGCGTGCCGACCTGCAGACAAATCGCCGAGGCCGCCCAGCGAACCTCTCGACGAAAATGGATACGAGGACTCGCTATGCAGGATGGCCACTAACAAAACCCATCGCCGTGGTTGGTTACAACCAACCGATCCCATGGACCATGACACAATAGCGTCTTGCTTACCCTTGAGCTCGAGCCGTGGCTATTGCTCGACAAATCGCTGAGCTGCGCTTTCCATTGCGTCCGCCGCTCTGCCGCACACCCCCCTGGTCTGTTTAGATTTCTTCCAGACATTTTTTTCTTCACCACTGACTACCACCGCCAAAGATTGCATAGCGACAAGCCCAGGGACGGGAAGACGGAAGGAAAGGGTTGGAGAATTATGCAACGATCCTGCCCTTCCGAGCCTTCGCGTGGCTTGAGCAAGCTTGCCGCGGTGCCGTGCTCGTGTTGTTCAACAATACATGAGACCAGGGGTCTTTACCTCCCACCCCGAAAGAGTAGTTCGGCGCTTCCATCGTCCTCAAAAATGCGGGGTGACGCAGGTAGGGGGAGAGAGGGACTGTCCCTTCCTGTTGGTGTATTTCCCAAGTCTTTCAGAAGGAATGGCACACAAAGTTTGTCAGTCGTGGAGGTAGCTCGGTAGTCAGTCCACTCTTGAGGCTGGCCCTGGGCCTGTTTTTAACTCCAGTTCGACCCTCAAGCCAAGGAGGGACGGGGGAGGATTGCGGAGTAATTAGATGCATAGCAAACCCACACTAAATCTATTTATATGGCATGTACAAGAACCACCTGAATAGTACCTAAATGGTTACGATCAGTAGTAGTGGACCTGTAGTCCCCTGCAGATGACTGATACAATCTTGTATCCGTAGAGGCAGAAAAGAAAAACAGAAAAAAGATGCAAATGCTCTCAAGGCGCCGTTTTGTAGTGAGCCCGCCCGCCGATTTCTCCCATGATCCATCCCCTACTAACTCGGGCCTTTGTACCTAGCTAATTGCCTAGCTACCTAGCTACCTAGGAATATACACAAGTAATGTACCTAGGTACTCCGGTCACCGTTTCCTCCGGTAACTATCGTATTTGTGTACCTAGGTAGTTAGCATAATGAACAAGTAACAGTACCGAGATCTCCTGGGTGCTCCTAGGTGACGTGGGGAAGGGAAGGACGATGGTACGGAGGAATCTATATGCGTTTGAGACGGAGGACCCTAGTTACCCAGGTATCCAAGCACGCCCTCGCCCGGGCCCTCGAGGCCCCGTACATACCGATTGTACCTACCTAGGTATGGAGAGACTGATCAGGGGCTCCACAGCCTCGCTGCCTCGCTTGCCGGATGCCAACGAGGCTCCGCGCCCCCCTTGCCGCTCTTGTCCTCTCTCCCTACTTAGGTATGCCCTGTCCTGTCCTCCCTCGTGCCGGCGAGATGTCCGAGCCACATGGCGCCCAGTGTACGAACAGCCAAATTGATTACAATCACTCCGGTAGATACTAGAGACTATTAGATGGACAAACGGTGACCAGCACCTCTCCATACTCTTTGATCTGTGCGCGATTCATCAGGAGCTCGGCTCCATCTGCTTCGCTTCATCTCCATTATTGGTCCTCTATGTACGGAGTACAAACCTGATCATTGACCCACATCCATGTTTGTACCTTCTAATGTCCTCCAAAGTCGTTGTCCGTTGTTGCTCGTCAAAACAAACCGGTCCCTACTTACACAATTCCACAACACGTGACTCTCAGCCCGGCTTCTAACCATACCGATCGTCCCACGTCCCGTGTCTCCTGGCCGTCGTCCTCCTCGCCACCGTGACCTCAACCTGACCTTGCCCAGATCCCGGACCCTGGCTTTGGCCTGAACCAGGCCTTGAGCCTGCCACGCTGGTATTGCTGTTTGGGTTTCGGCTTTGACTGATACTGCTAGAGTGTGCATGCCTGGCCTCTCTCCTGGCTCTCTGCTCCGACACAGGTGTCGATGTCACAGGCGTGCTTCCACCACTGCTTTGTCCTTGATATGTTCTCGAAGCGGTCGTCGAGGTCGAGTCTTTCTCCGTTGATGCCCTGGCTGACCCAACAATGCTCTCTCGTGTACTTTGTCTCGACAGACGATGATGTCCGACTATCGCTGTGGGTGCGGTCGACTGGCGAGGAAGCCTGCTCTTATTGACTGTCATCTCAGTCACAACACTAGCTGTGTTTGCCCTTGTGAGGCTGGGCATGACAAACGCTGGAGAGTTCTCGCGCACATACGTTGACCCATCGCGACTGGCGGGCCGCATCACGCTCGTGCCATTGACATACACGCCATTGCGCTGTCGGCGCGGCGTCTGCGCCACGGGAGGATCATACATGTTCATGCTGGCCCGCTCGGAACGGCCTAGCTGAGGAGAAGTGGGCATACTCATTTGCCGGTCGAGGAGATGAGGTGGAGTCGTGGAGCTGGTGCGTCGTTGGAAGCCTGGGTGCTTTCTTCGAGCTCCGTTTGTTGCTGAACTACCACCCTGTCCGCTTTTGATGCTCACGTTGTCAGTCTCCTCGCACGATCGAATGAGCTCGCTGGCCATGCTGCGGACAAGCACCGCAGAGTCAGAATACGAAAGTTCTCGGATCACATCGTAAAGGCCGTACTGGTCGAGGAGGAAACAGCCTTCTTCTGTCGAGTCGCAGATGCTCCCGATGATACGAAGCAGGTTCAGACGGATCGCGGGTTTGTTGTGACCCAGCTTTTGGCCCAAGGTATCGAAAAGCTGCGAGCTCCTCGCCATAGACGCCGCAAGAGGTGGCGACAGCCGAAGCAACTTCTGGAGAGGCTCCAGAAGGTTTTCAAACGAGGTTGATTTGCTGCTAGTCAGCGCTGCCACGATAGCAGAGATGAAATTCTGATTCTCCAACAAATGATCTTCGACTCGGGCGGTCTCTTCTTGAAGCCAGGTGAAGATTGCGTCCAAAGCTGTCACCTGCCAGTAGGGATCCGACAGCAACGAGACATAGAATGCAAGACCCTTGTTCTGCCAAAGCTCCCGGCGGGCAGCCCTGGTGGAATGGGCCATGTCACAGAGAATTGGCAGCGCAAACTCTTTGACAGGCGTCTTCTCCTGCTTGACGATTTTGATGAGGATCGGAATGATCCCGACGAGCGCTGCATCTTCTTGACGTCTCTTCGAGAGACGGCAAAGGTTGTATATGGTGTTCAGTATCTGATTTGACATCTCCCTAAAATGCGGCTTGCTCATGTTGTTACTGAGGAGTTCAGATAAAACGTCAATAGCGTTCGAGTTGTGAAGCGCATCCAACGTAGTCGACAACATTGACAAGTTCTTGATGAATTTCAACATGGTGACCTGGTGTGCTGGGGCCATTCGCTTGAGATTCTTCAGGACCCGGTGTAAGACTGTTCGTTCGGCGACCAGCTCCTTGACATAATTCTCCGCTTGAGAGAAGACGAAGAAGATGCTAGCGATGCGACCTTCGCACAAGTCTGCGAGCTCTTTCTGGTCTCCAGAATCCGAGGGCTCCATCAGGACGCGGTTCAGGACGAGCGACAGCGGCTCTAAAACCGAATTCCGAGATAATATTCTGCAGAAATCGTTCTTTGGAGTCGAGCCTTGCAGTTCAAAGACACTCCAGATACCATTAACTCCAATCAGGACCAATTCTCGATCATCGTCATAGTCGTCTTCAAGAAAGTCGACCAGAACTGTTAAACCCCCAGCGCTGACGAACATCTGGAGAATGAGGGTGGACGTTTGATACATCTGCCGTACGAAAGCTGCAGCTTCAAGACGTATCTCCCGAGGAAATTTCTTTGACGCGAATTTGTTGATCTTTGGGATTCCTCCGACAAAACATAGGTTCTCCTGGACCTCTTCATCATTGAAAATGATGGTATTGACAATCTTGAGAAGATTGAGGACAATGTCTAGGCGCATACAGTCTTCTAGAATTTCCAGAATCGGTAAAAGACCATGCGCGCTGATGATGACGCTTTTTGTGTCCGAGAAGAGGTCGAAGAAATTCATCAAGTCTTCAGAGATCTGTAACAATGCATCGTCGTCCTGCATGACTTTCAACTGCCCCACGAGAGCCTCCACGTCTGTTCGTAGCCGTGCGTGCTTGTCTCGGGCAATGTTCGACTCCAGGTCAACTTCCGGGAGGCCTTCTTCGAGTTGTGCAAAAGGGTCATCTTCATCTTCAGCATCCGGAAGCCATGATAGATTTGAGATCTTCGAGTTTAGCATTAGCTCAGAGCCATCTTCGCTCTCAGCTCTCTCGAAAACTGCAGGTGTATGTGCAAAGACGTCGGAAAAATCCTCATCTTGCTCGCTCTCAGCAAAACGTTGGATTTCGATGGAAGATCGTGTCCTTCGCATAGACAGTTTGTTTCTGGGGGCCGGATGCCTCTTGAGACTTCCCCCTGTCTTGGGCGGTCTCATACTCTGCATTAAATCGATGACACTGGGTGAATCTAGAATCTTTGAAGGTGCCTCACTCTGCAGCCGCATCAATCCAAGTTTGGTGTCCAAAGCAAGTTCATTCCCTTGGACGATGTCGGAGAAATCCTCGACAGAACTCTCCCGGTAACGTCGTGTTGGGGGTTCATCTTGTTGTACTTTTGGCTGAGGTGGTTTGCTCTTGGAAAGATTCGTTGTCTGACGAGCGGAAGGCAAGGAAGCTTTGCGAGGCATCGGTGCCGGCTTTGCTCTTGATTTAAGAGGCACTTCAGACTTGTGCCTCGCGTGACGAACCTCTGGCCTCTTTGCTGGCGCAGTGGTTGCAAGTCGGACAGTTTTATTCGCATCCGCCTCGGCCGGCGAAGGAGCTTTTAATGTTGAATCCTTATCCTCGATCGCCTCATTTTCTTTTCCCAAAGCACTCTCTATTGAGGCGAAAGCCTTCAATCTTTCAGAAGACAACATGCCCCCAAAGTTATCGTGAGGTCTCAGATGCGGCAATTGGAAAGTGCTTGGGGAAATAGCCGTTGCGAAGTCATCGTCCCAGTTGTCCTCGTCTTCGAGGGAGCGGAACCTAGCTGTGCTGTCATCTTTATGGAGGGGCATGGGGGATTTGGCTTGAGATTTGTTAGGACGAAGCTTGTCCCTTGCCTCAGGTACTGGACTGGCAGTTGAAGCGTTCGAGTTCTTTCTTATCGAGCTGCCATTCGGCGAATCCTTAAGAGCTTCGTTCCACTCTTGGACACTCTTTATTGCCTCGTCATATTCAGTGGGTTTCTTCGGCTTTTCTGAGTTGGTCCTTCTGGCATTCACTATCCACGGATGCTTTAGTAGCTTCTTGGCCGATACTCTCAGATTTGGGTCTTTTTGAAAACATTGCATTAAGAAGTCCAGAACGGCAGGCGATGCGCCTTGCGGCAGGGGTGGATGGTCATCATTCACGATGCGGAACAGAGCAGGCATCGGTTGAAGGTTGTGGTATGGCGGTTTTCCATCGAGCAATTCGATTACGGTGCAACCCAGGCTCCATATATCCGAAGCGGTTGTTGCGCCTGTCAACTCGATCACTTCGGGGGCCATCCAATAGGGAGTTCCAACGACGCTGGATTCGTGTAGACCTGTGGTGCGGCTTGCCACTCCAAAATCTGCAAGCTTGACCAGTCCTTGCTTAGTGGTAAGAATGTTGGCACCCTTGATATCGCGGTGGATGACGCCCTGGTCGTGCAGATAGACCAGGCCTTGGAGCACTTGGGACATATAGAGAGCCACCAGATTCTCGGGGAACCGACCGAAATTCTTGGAGATGGAATGCAGAGACCCGTTTTCACAATATTCGAGGATGATGTTGAGGGTTTCGGGGGTCTTGACGAATCCATTGTACTTGACAATGTTGGGGTGATCAAGATTCTTCAGCAGGTCAATCTCCAACATAATGACCCTCAGTTCACTTTTGGGAAGATCCGCAAGCTTGATCTGCTTGACAGCAACAGTCTCTCCCGTGCCCCAATTCAATGCCCGGTAAACAGAGCCAAAAGCGCCTTTACCCAAGCAATCACCCAGTTGGTAGTCTTTCAGCTCGGCCACATCCTGTGCCTTGGTCTTCTCTTTCTCCTCTCTCTTGGTCGGGCTGGAAGGAGGCTTGGGCGTTTTGGTGACCTTGAGGCCCAAGCCATCGACTGCTCTAGTAGTAGGGACATCTTCTGGAGGATCGGCGGTACGAGCAGGCATCTTGATATCAACGGCAACAAGAAAAGAAGGGAGAAGTTAAAAGGGCAAGGCGGCCTTGCCCTCTTGCATTGTCCGTTGGTCCAACTGCAGGCTGGTTGGCGAGAATAAGTGATTGGTAGCTGGTAGAAGGGCCAACGCAGGAAGCCGGGCACTGGTTTTGGACTGCAACTCGTGGCTGCGGCATCAAGGGTGGTATAGGGATGGCCCGTGGCTCGTTCTCCGAAGCGGTATTCTGGCAATGGCTCTGTCACAGACAAGATAACCGTGGACAGTCATCAAAGAGCGTTGATTGAAGACATTGAGCATCAAACAAACAAGTCAGTCAATGCGGAAGGCACGAGATTGGATCGGGCTGCCAGATGAGGTCGCCAGTGGTCGGCGTACTAGCCTGCTAGCCCTAGTGAGCCCTCGCTTGTAAGTGTGTGTTGCAGGTTGCAGGGCGATCCGCGGCCGCTAACTAGTAACTGGGACCAACTACCCACTTTGCCTTCAGGGACGCGTCAATTGTATTCGCAGCACGCGACTTTCTCCCCAAGGTACCCGCCTCGTCAATCTAGATACAGCACTGTACATCCGCCAAATGGCGGTCACTGTTCCTTTATGCAAGTATTGTCTGCAGTCATCTCTGACCGCTGATCTGATGGCCATTACTTGAGTGGGTTGGCTACTGCTACATCATAAACTGAGGAGAAGATCCCTTGGTGCACTTTCACCAACAAGTTACAGATCGCCATGTGGCGCGAACTGCCAGCACACACCGTCGCCCACTACTGTCAAGTCGATCGAGACATGCCTCCCTATCCAAACAGTCGGTCCATGATGCTAAATTTGTCCACAACCGGATGTCTGACACCGCCCAACCCAGCAGCCAGAATGCCTTTGGCTGCATATCGAAGGGAATAACTCAGGAAACAGACAACCCAAGCATACCCGAGAGCTCTAGTTTTCCCTGTACAATGTCAAATCTATTTCCTGCATCTGACACAAAGAGGAAGCAAACACCTACATGTGTCCTTCAAGCCCGCCTTCTTGCCCAGATATATGACGAGGTCTTCAAACGTGATTGCAAACGGCTGGATCATGAAGAAGTAAAATTGGCACCACCCGAGGCAAGAGTAGGGACAATTGAGGGCACCAGCATGATGAATAAGAGCCGACATGAAGAAAGCATTGTATAGCTGCAAATACCGTGAGGCTAGAGTCCCGCTTTTAACTCTCGACAGTTGTAGAAGACGCTTGTTTCCACTCTCAAATATCCGACGAAGAAATTGATGCCTCGAGAGCTGATAAGACACCGGTGATTCGACATGGGGACCTCACTCACCAACAGCAACCCCATATATTCCTCACAGTGTAGCCCTTTTTAATGAATGAGCCGAACATCGGAGGCCACGATTGGGGCGTATAGAGTCCGGAACCGACAGCGATCGCCGCTCCCAGATAGTAGCCGAAGGCCATTGAAAATCCACTTTGGAAGGCAGAAGACCACCCAAGAAGAGTCTGTTGCCAGAGTGGGATGGTGAAGAGATCGAAGTCAGGAGCGGTCCCATCTCCCCAATCAGACCAACGTGTACACCACTGGTTGACATCCATGTAGAGGAATGCGTATGAGGCTCTGACAGCTTGCTCTAGGACGAATCGACTGCATCAATTAGACGAGTTGAGCTACCAATATGTGGCTCTGCACCTGCGAGAGATGTCTCTGGGGACTTCGTCAACATTCTTGACGCGCCAATTCCAACCAATTCCACGCGCTGTTGTGAAAAGGTGTAAACCCCAGCGACATTTTTGCCAGATGGTCATCTTTTCTATGTCCTCTGCGGTCTCCATTGTACCATCCGACTTTACTCGGCGGAATGCCTGCTCAGCATTATGCAACACTTCAAAGTCGATGCATCGGACCAAAATCAGGGAGACATTGACGGCAGTTAGATAGTCCTCTTCAGGTCTTCCGCTAGTGTGCCGTCGCAGGTTCAACATGACCCATGGGATCAGAGATATGGGGATCGTCTTGCGAAGCTGTCCTGGTGGAAGTAGCAAGGTAGTAATGCCAATGACTCCGGCTCCGATCACGCTTGGACCGCCAGGTTGGATGGGGCGATCTGGAGGAGGAAACCATTTTGGATCCATCGATGAGATGAAAGTGCAGGAGGACACAGAGGAAGAAGAGAGAAAAGAGGCCAAAGAAACATGACTTATCTCCAAGAGCCGATCACAATTGACCTTTAAACGAGCAGAATGCGAATACGAGGGATCTCCTGCCACGACTCGGCTTGCCAAAGGTTGGTATAGGCGCACGCATCAGTCTATCATTTTTCTGTCAACGAGAACATCGGCTGAACCAGTGACCATATCAGATAGCAATGAAACGAGTGAGAGAAACCCGAAGAGTCCTTGGTTGACGATAAGTAAAAGCAGGAGACACCAAAGATGAGGGTTCAGGAGACGTGCTTCTCAAACATATCCGTGTGCCAAGTCCTTTGTGTTGACGCAAGGCGCCTCTGCAGTGGTGCCTACCTTACTAGCGAGCCAGGTAGTTATGGCGCCCACAGGTGCCTATGGCGCCTCCAGAGCCTGGAGACACAACCCTAGCGCCTACCCCAGCCACTCGCTTAGGGATTTCATTGCCGTTGCCCTCTTCAGTCTGCCTCACCAAAATTATTGACTGGCCGTAAGTCTGCCTTCTCGGCGCAGCCTTTCCCCCCCGGATACTTGCTGACTGGCTCGCCCAAGACATTCAACTCACTCCTTTCTCTTTTATCATCAGCTCGCAAAACAATCCATCTCAAATCCACTCTTCGACTTGTCCGTCTCATCCACTTCTCCACTCCTTTTCAATTGTTTGTTACATCTTCTTGCTTTATTGTTGTTTGTTCCGACTCTCCTCTCCCATCCTTTACCTCACTCTACCTGTACGCCTGCTACACGTCCGATTGCGACAACCATGGGTTTACCGTGAGTTTGCCCTCAATTTTCTCCCACCCCCACCCCTTTTGGCATCTCGCCGCGCCTGCGCGCGCGCCGTGTCAGCATCATTGTTTTTTCATATCCATCCCCGGCAAGCTCATTTGCTAACCAATATGCTTTCATTAGTATGTTCCAAGAGCCTGACGAGGTTGCTGCCGAGCAAGCCGCTGCAAAACTCGATCAAATCGCAGCCGCAGGACGATCGAGTATCCGCCGCGAGTCCACCGTCCGACCAGGCCGATTTGCTGCTAGTCGTCGCGCTGCCATCGAACGAGTACGAGAAGAGGTAGAAGAACGCCGCCGCCGCCGCCGTGAGGCTGCCGAGGAAACAAACAGCTCTTCCCACCCACAGTCTCAACGGGAGCCACCCCGGGAAGATCAGGGATTAGAAGCCGAGATGGAGCGCATGCGGTCGGTCAGGATGAGGCAGCGAAGTCATATGAGTGCCATTGAGCGGGTGCTTGCCAGGAGAGGCAATACCGACTCAGAACACCGGAGTGATATGGATGTCGCACCCTTGAGCCGACCACGCGGCGAGCCCGATAGAGGAACACTAGACGACCTTGCTTCGCGTGGTGTCGTCTTCGACCCTCTTGAGTCCGAGGCTGAGGAGGCCAATCCTCGACCCCTTCCACGCCCGTTAAGAGAGTCCGGCTTGAGATTCGAAATGGGCTTGATACCAGAGCCTGAGTCAGAACCCTCCAGGCGCCCTCGATTTTCTGTTACTCGTTCGAGAAGAGTCGCCAGCCCGTCCGGAAGCAGAAGACCGCCCTGGTCATTCTCAGTCCACCCTCCCACTCTATCCGCCGATCCGGAGGACGAGGAAAACGAAAATGGATACCGAGCTACTTCACAATCTCGGGGATTGGAGCAACCCCACGGAGATACTGCGATCAGCACTCCCCCCTCAGAAGGCCTCGAAGCTGCATATCCACCCTTGCGACGTGTCAATCATATTTCGCCTCGCCCGCTGGGCGAGTCAAGACCAAGGGTTGACGGACTTGGGGACCGCTTGCGTAGTCCAAGCCCCATGTCTGATGGGCCAGTGGAGGAGAACTGGGAACCGCTCTTGGACACAATAACAACAGGCCGCTCAAGTACAGCGACTTCCTTTTTATCGTCGGGGTCGAACTCCAGGACTGGCTCGAACCAATCGTCTCAGGCAACGACTGCTACGACCAGCTTTGGCGAGATAGGCGGGGACGATTCGTGCGACTTGGATCTTCCCTCGGGCATTACTGAAGAGGATGTCCGGGAAATACGTGCGCGACACGGAAGGTTACCCAGAAGTACTTCCGCTCGTCTGGGAAGACCCGACACGCGGAACAGCCTGGTGTTTGAGTCGTCGAATCAGAGCGATCCTTCAAGGATAAATGAGAGGGTTCTCGAATTGGAAATGCTCGGAGTTATTCTCGATCGGATGCAGAGGAGAGAAGAGATCCCGGATGACTTGTGGGCCGCCGTTGGTCTGTCGCCAGATATTGTAAGAGGGACCCCCTTTGATCTAGCCAGACAATATGCCTGAGAAATGGCTCAATCGAGAGGGAAAGGCCGCCGGCACCCGCCACCCTTGGATAAGAACAATAAATCTTGTCAGTCTGACAATACGAGCGGACAAGCCAGTGCAGCCTCGTTCCTTTGCAGATGACACAAACGACCAGATATTTCATAGCGGTCGTGGGAAGCGATTTTCTCCAGGCAAAGCAGAACGTCCTTTCACGTGGACACGATGCTGCGGATATTTTTCTAATTCAAACCGGCGCCTTGTCAGGATGCGACCGGAAAAGGTGTTTTTGACGACAGCTGGACGCACTTATTGGATGTATGTCACGCTATGGAAAAGAGACGCTTGGAGGCTGGGGTTAGGAACCAATGGCAGTATCAGATTTAACTCCCTAAGTACGCTGACGATGGGATTCAATGACTGGGACCAAAATGTACTTGCAGGATTATGCCATGGCTGGACCGGAGCATTCTGCTTAATAAATCATGTATTTCTTGACGAGGGTTTATATTGGTCAGCGTATGCGACCGCAAAAGAAAAGTGAAGAACGGGCAACCTTGATTGATTTCGAAACATCCGGTCACTTTTTTGTATGCTGTACTCCGATCGCTCGTTCTTCATAGGCGGGATGGAAGCATCTCGTGCTCCAGCCCACAACCCGCTCGGAGAGGTACCAGGCTGCGCAACGGCATATTGGGAAGAGAACTTCATTCACGATCCTCCCTCGTGCCAAACACGATGACTTGACCTTCCGTCCGTTGCGTGCATCGCCAAAAAGGATCTGTTCACCTTCCCATAAACTGCTTCGTGGCCATTTCCAATGGGCGAATTTGGAAACGGTTTTCACATGCCAACCCCGTCCGCAGCCAGCAGAGCAATGCTGTCCATCCTAGTCATCCTTTCCTTCCTCATTTCTTCACCGTCCTTTTCCCGGTCCTCGTCGTCGCCGTCTCCTTCTTCCCCCTGCAACTGGCCGTCGACGTTCCTGACCTCCTCGCTGCGCCAGGTCTCATCCTCGACGCTGGGCACAATCTCCTGAACGGGTAACCGCTTCTCCAGAACCTCCTTGGCGTTGCTCATGTCGGATTTTTGTGTGCGGTCGAGGCTCTCTTCGAAGGAAGTCGAGAGTCCCGCCGCAAAGTTGCGCTTCGCGACCCGTTGCGTGGCCCGGGGTATGTCGACGTCGACGAACCACGTCTCGTCCATCAACTCGTGGGCTTCCCTCCACCCATCTTCGTCCAGGGCCGTGTACAGGCCTTCAAAGAGGATGATGCGAGCCGTGGGCGGGATGGCGATGTCGTTCGCCACGGGGTCCTTGACGGCGTGGTCGAAGCTGGGTGCGTAGATGGTCGACGTCTCCGGGCTGATGGGTCTGCGCACTTGCTCCACCAACTTCACATAGCTGTGCGGGTCAAACGTGAACGCCGCACCACGGCGGAAGACGGCTTCCTCGGCGTTGGGCATCTCGCTGAGCTGCTTGCGGGTCAAGTGGTAGCCGTCGAGCGGGACGACAAAGGCGATGTCGGGACCCGAGCGGTTGGGACTGTTGGGGAACCGCTTGTGATAATGGTTGTGGTGAGTTTTGTTCAGCCCTGCACAGACAGATGCCGCGAGTGTGGTTTTGCCGCTGCCTGGGATGCCCGAAATGGCGATCAGGAGCCGTTGCGAGCCGTCGCATTTCTGGAACTTTTCTGAGATCCGGACTGTCAATACTAGGGAGCGAGGTATTGAGAAACGACTGTTTGTCTTACCCCAGGTCTGATCAACAAGGCGTTGAATGTGGGACTCCATGACCCCTAATAACGAGGTTCCTCGCTCGCTTTATACCCGGGTTTGAATGTTGACTATGTAATATCGCGGTCGACCTCATACGCTCAGATTATGTCTCCTACCTGTCGATAGATTTTGCGTGAAAAGCCGAGCTATGATAAAGCTATATCATTGCAATTGCATAATATGAAGCGAGGCTTTCTTATCAAGAGTCCCTCAAGCAGGCCAAGTGGATAACATCCGTCATACTCGTATCTGGCTGGCGAAACAAGGCCCGACCCCAGGTCTCAAACTATCCAGGTGGCTTGAGAAGCGCAGGCCTCGGAGGCGACGGCAAGCCTTGGCCTAAAGGGTAGTAAGTCGGTGAGGTTTTCCAGAATCTCTGACCTGTTCTAAATGGATATTGCAAACAGCTGTTTGAACGTGTCTGGTGGAGATTTGGTTTGATAATCGAAAGAGGGCCGTGAGATCCGCGGAGCTGGAAGTACATTACTCCGGAAGTTGTCACGTGAAACCCACATTCATTGACCTAGCCGTTTGCGTCCCTGTCCAATCGACGATCATGCCATCAAAACTGCGCGTTCGCCATCCACCCCCGGACTTCCTGGTTCTGTGCAAAGGGGGATCGTCTTTTTATCCATTTTTCTTCCTGCGCCGCCAAACACACCTGGACCAACGTCTTTCACATATTCCCTCACTTCTTTCCACTCCTTCCGGCTTGTTTCCTACTAACCAACAGCATTGCCATTCTTTCTCAGTCACTCTTTTCACGATACGATACCCCCCCCTTGTTTACTTTCTCTGCCACTCGTTCAGCGCGCTCTTGAACGTCCTTTTTCAATTACGAAAGTCACCACCAACCACCTACACACCTGGCAGCTCCGTACCACGCGTCAAACTACCCACCACACCACCGACGAACGCAGCTGATCTAGACACCCTTGATCAGAATACAAAAAAGCAAAAGAATCCACACCATGAAGACCTCACTTCTGCTTCAGTTTGTCGCTCTAGCTGTCCGCGTCGTCCTGGCAGATATCCCTCCGGCATGCCTTCTCAGCGCAGTCAACACACAAGACCAACCGGGCAACCTCTCGTCCATTTGTGGGAATGAGGCGACCGACGTGCAAAAGGCGATTGCTAGCATGTGCAGCGGCAACGCCGTGTCGGTGGCACAGTCCGCGTTCATTTCGACTTGCTCTGTTGCGGGTTCTTCAGTCGGTAGGTTGTTTCCATCAATTGGGTAGACAGCCCCATTCTTGATGAGTTGGTTCACTAACGTGGTGCTTGTTTTCTGCACAGCTCCCTACACAGCATCGTCTTCTTCAAACAAAACAAGTCACACCTCAACCGCGGCCGGCACGTTCGTCTACACCACCGCTGTCTACAACTCCGACTGCAGCTGTACCACGACGATCGTCACCTCCGCTACCACCGGCGCCGCTGTCTCGACTGGTCTCGCAAGCGCCACGCCTACAGGTGGCAGCAGTGGTGCTTCCGGGTCTAATTCAGCAGGGGGCACATCAGCGACCGGCAACGCCGCCGCAGACAACAAGCAAGTGGGAAGCTTTGTCGCCGCTGTTATCGCCATTGCCGGTGTTGTTGCAGTCTTGTAAACCGGGGCCGGAGTTTTTCATTTTTTGGGCAGCGATTTCCATCCCCACGGCGGGTAAAAAAAGGCAGCGAGCACTTTGGGAGACATAATGAGAATTTTTCTTGTTCCATCATGTTGCACGAACTACCCAGCTGCGTGTCAGAGTACTTATGACATCCGAGACGGAACACTTCCTCAGGCATTTTCGAACTTGGGATTCCGTGTTTCCCAATCGGCATCTGGCCCTCATTAATACCCGAAATCTCTACGGCTGGAGGAGGAGAAGAGAGGAGGAAAGGACCAGGTTTAAACATCAGCGTCATACATAAGATGCGGGCCTAGTTAATCAGATGAACAGAAGATCAGATCAGATCACAAGACAGTTGGCATTGCTGGCCGGAGCCTTTTGTTGGTAACAAAGCCCACTTTTCTGACTCTCACATGTTTCTATCAAAAAGACCCAGCCACTAATGGAAAGCCAAATGTACCTCGTACAGGTCTAAAATTCTGTCTTTTCATCTCTTTCTGGTTCGTCTTTGGACGTCCCTCTCGCTTCTCGAGGGTGAAACAATGAGCCTCTCTTTTGTCGGAACCATCACCCCCAAAAGCCAATACACGTTTTTTCCAGGCGTTTACAGATAGCGTCCTGTCCCAGAATCCATTCCACCTCTGGCCCCTCGGCATGTCATGCCTTTAGCGGATACACATGTCCTCCCTCCTCGGACCGGTGCCGATCCATTTAATCGGTACTCCGACCTCTTGCTCGATGAACCCGACATACTCCCTCGCCTGGTCAGGCAGGTCTTCGAATCTCGTGCAGCCAGTGGTCTTAGTCAACCACCCCTTGAAGGTCTTGTACTCGATCTCCATTTCCTCCATCATATCCAGATCCGCGGGAAAACCGGGTAGTGTCTTGCCGTTGACCTTGTACGCCGTGGCCACGCGGATTTCCTCAAAGCCATCCAGGACGTCGAGCTTGGTCAGGTTGAGTTGTGTGTAGCAGTTCACGGCCGCCGAGTACTTGACCAGGACGAGGTCGAACCAGCCACAGCGCCGCTTGCGGCCCGTCGTGACGCCCCATTCGCGGCCGACCTGTTGGAGCCGCTCGCCGTATTCGGCGTCCTTGGGAGAGATTTCGCGGCTGAGCTCGGTGGGGAAAGGGCCGGCGCCGACGCGGGTGGTGTACGCTTTTACCACGCCGACGATGTTGCTTCCCGGCGCTGAGAGAGATTGAGGAGAGAGGCCTGCAAGACCGGTGAAGACGCCGCCCAGGCCGGTATTGCTGGACGTGACGTAAGGATATGTGCCATGATCTATGTCCAGAAGGAGTGCATTGGCACCCTCGATCAAGACGTTGGGCTGGCGAGCACCAGCGCCGTTCGAGTTCGCTGTGGCCATGCCCTTGGTTCCGACGGCCTGTGCCAGCAAGGGCGTCTGGTCGACGACGTATTGCTGAAGCTCTTCCCGATATCCGCGCAACTTCTGGATTTCCTCTTCCAGGCTGTAACCCTGCAGTGCCGCGTCGCCGTACAATTTGCGGTAGTTGGCTTCCAGGTCCCGCAGGCGCCTCTCCCACCGCTGTTGTTCGTTGACGAGCATCCAAAAAGTCACGCCTCTCCGGGCGACCTTGTCGCTGTAGCATGGGCCGATGCCCTTGCGAGTGGTGCCAATCACGTTCTTGCCGCCGTCGACGTTCTTGGATTTGTCTTCGGAGATGCCATCCACGACGCCGTGCAAGTCAAAGCATACGTGAGCACGGTCTGAGATCAGAATGCGCTCCCGCACGCCCACCAGGCCTTTCTCTTCCAGCGCCTTGAGTTCTTTGAAAAAGCTGGGGATGTGCACGACACAGCCGGTGCCGATGAGATTTATTTTGCAGGAAGGATTGATGAGGCCAGAGGGGAGGATGTGGAAGTCGTAGGTCACATCGTGGACCACAATGGTATGGCCCGCATTGTTGCCCCCGGCGGCACGGCAGACGAGATCAGCAGAGGTAGCGAGGATGTCGACGAGCTTGCCTTTGCCTTCGTCGCCCCATTGCGAGCCCAGCACGAGAGTGACTGGCATGATGGACAAGTGATTGACTGTTGGGGTGGCTTGAGGGAGGAGGAGTGTTGGAGGGAGTGTAGACCGAAACCGGAGCAAGCGGAGGGAGACGAAGTGAGAGGAGAATTGAGTCTGGATGTGCTTGTGCTTGAAGCTTTGGACAAGAAGGCAGCTCCCTTGATCCTCAGGTGGATATTTCTGTCATTGTCCGAGGTTTCTGACCTCCAGATACAGAGACATATTGTGGTGCTGGAGCAGATACCGACTAGAAGTTGCTTAATTGACTCAGTCACGGATTTTCATGGTGGGGTTTGGGGAAGAGGAAAAGATTCTTCGGAACTGGCACTGCAAAGTCTTCTTGGGTCGCGGTGGGGGTGTTGCACTGTTGGGGGGTTGTTCATGCAAACGCCTTGCACCGCCGCCATGGAGGAAAAAGCAAATTGGCTCGTCATGGTCATAGTCTCGTTCCAATTTGTTCGCTTCTTGTTTACACCTTTTGTTCCGAAGAGAGTCTATCGCATTCACCTGCCCCCGCAGATTCGCTTCATTACACGCAGTGGATGCCCCCTCCGATACATTTCGCTTTGTCGAGTGTGAGAACTATCCAGACATAGGCCTCACTCCATGGGATGGTACCTGCAAATTGCCCACGGTTTGTTCCGGTTCCAGACAAGTATAGACTTTTACAATCACCGCAACAAGAGAGATTCCATGTGATGTTGCGTCCCAATGCTTCCTGATTCCTTTGTCCAGCTTCAGTCCCGAGACATTCGCTAGAGCGTGGCTTGCTCTGATAACTTACGTTCCAGGCTGAGATCGAGACATCTCTTCGCTCTCCTTTGTTGCTCTTCCCAATCTTGATTGACCTCGTCTCAACTCCCACCCAGCGAGCATTGTCTTGAAGGGACAGGTGTCTCAGGGCACAATGGACAGCACAGCCTTTTCTCGCCTGTCAATTGGCATCGGAAGCAATCACCAAAAAACATAATGCATCAAACTCCTCAATCAGTGTCGCCAGATGGGAGGAAGGACATAGATATAAACCAGGACAGCCGAAACGACAAGTCAGATCTTTCTTCATACCCGCAGACAACAACCATCTCAGCTCAACAGTCACCTAGCTCTCCCATCGACCAAACTCTACTCCAGCCTCAAAAAGCCCCTTTGCACCCTTGTGCTCAAAAGCATCGAATAAATTTTCCCGACATCTCTCTTTATACAAGGACAGACCTAAATCTCCAACCCCGCAAAAGAAAAACATGGACGTCTTCACCAGAATCGCTTCGGGAATCTACATGCGCCAACCTCGTCGAGGAGAAGACCATCACCGTCGACCAGCCGAGCAGCACGACCACGGTGCCCGCTTCGTCGGCATAAGGCTGCGAGACCTGAGCGACGAAGAACTCTACCGCAAGATCGCCCACGCCAACGACCGCGTGGCGGCAGCCAAGACGAGGTACGAATCCCTGTGCCAGCAACGCCGCGCGCTAGAAGAACAAGCCCGACGGCTGGGCAAGGAGATGGACAGCACTGAGAGGGAGTTGAACTATTGGCGAGTCTGGCGAAGCGATTGTCTGGACGAGCAGAAGGCCAGGGAGAGGTACCAGGAGGAGGAGGAGAGACGGAGACGGCGGGAAGGCAGGGAGAGTTTTCGTCGCGGCTGGTGAGGAGGGGCAGACCAAGCAAGACACGATAGGGAGCTCTCTTTTTTGGATCAAGGGAAACGGTTCGCAAAGAGGCAAGGACAGGAAAATGGTGCGATAACAACTGGTTGATGTCGGTGGAACGGAGACACCTCGTGTTCTGATAGAATGTGGCACACAGATGCATGGCAGGAATTAGATCTCAGTTTAAAAAGAAATAAAAGGTAGTACTATCATCCATTCATACCCGCGTTTTAGGGGTCTCCGGTTTCCATAAAGCCTCTGAAATATGCCTCGTTGCAAACATTCCCTAGGTCGGATGAGGCGAAAGTGCCCTCCAAGAAAGAAACACAAAACAACCATCCTCGTCTACCCAAACTCCCAGAGACCCGCATGTCATTCTCATCTTGTTGTTTACCCCTTTTTCTATCCCTGTACAGCCCCCCCTCTGTCCAAAAGGCCGTGTCAAATAGTTCATTGCCATTGATACCCGGACGCCATCCGTCATGAATACCACAATAAAGAAAGTCCTTCCCAAATCGTAGCTCCAGCTAAAGAGTCTCGTGAAAGAAGAAAAAGAAATGAGGAGATATTAAGTTAAAAGTCAGAACTTCTCGCCTGCCATTCCCTTAGGCATCACAGGTCTCGCATCATGCTCGAACCCGTCAGGATCTCGAATGGCGAGCCCAGATCTCGATGTATAGTGAAATCCGTCTTCGGAAGGCTGACTTGGTCTCCTAGCATCGCCATCTCGGCGGGCAGACGACTCCCAGCGGTGTTCTCGACCCTCGCCACTGGACTCGCTTTCGAAGCTGCCGCGAGCACGGTATACCGGATCTAGTTCCGCTGGCATCGGGAATTGGGATATTGGGGATTGCGCGGCTTGAGCAGCAAGGAGGGTTTGGGAATTCGAACGAGAATGCAAATCCCCAGCGTTGTCCTTGCCAGGGCGTTTTAGTATGGCGGAGGCATCCTTGGAGATTCGACGTAGCATGTTGATCCTGGGCTTGGGTGTGGCAGGGAGAGGAAAGCTGGAGATGAGATTAGGCGATGTGCTGAATGATGGGGATTGCGGTGAGGCAATCACGGGTGTGGATGTCGATGCTGGCATGTTCTCGAAGTTGAAGGGCTCCATCTCGTTCAGCTTCAAGCTCAAATGCGTCGCACTGTCGGGAACCAATGTCGGTGCTAGACTTGAAATAGTAGCAGCTTCCGATGCCTTCCGCTCATTTTCAGGTCTGTCAGGTCTCGGAGGGGTCATTTGCAAGGCTGCACCCGAGGCAGGTGGTGCTGGCGGTCCTAGTGGTACTTGCGGAGTCGGATGCAAAATCGATTTGACAACGAAGGCAACGCAGATGACAATGCCCAAGCCACCGAGACCCACGCCCATGAACCAGCCACCACGAATGCCGTCAAGCGGATCACGTCCCTGGTTGTTCACGTGAACTTCGACGGTAGAGGCAAGACCAAGACCGAGAGAAATGGAGTAGTTGACGACCGTACTGATGAGACTCCCTGCGACACCTTGTTGTTGGGGGGGAAAGAAGTTGGACATGACCAATGTGGCAGCCGGAAAGGACATATCCATGCCAAAAGGCATGACAACAAGGCTGGCAAACGTCCAGCTCCAGTAGGTTGACTTGTCGATGTTCGAGTCGACCGCCAAAAGGAGCGGGCCGAAAGTGAATGCCACCAAAGCCCAGAATAGAGTCCAGGAAGGGCGACATGCCCGCATCATCCAAGCCGTCAGCACTGAGGCAATCAGGGCGACAGGCACGATTGGCAGGACTTGCAGTGCAGCCTCAAGAGGAGCATCATGTTTGATTCCTAGGAGAAATCTCCAAAGGAACCATGTCCAGATTCCAAACGTGGCCCATCCACAAGCCACAGCGCCAAGGACGAACCCGACATCTGCCTTGAGCATTTTGAAAGGCACCAGTGGTTGTACGGCGATTTTGAGCTCGGTGATGACAAAAAAGGCAATGAGCAAGAGGCCGATAATAAGCAACATGAAGATGTACTGAGTGCTCCATCCCGAAGCAGGAGCAGAGACAAGAGAAACTTGGACGCAAACAAGGCCGCCAACACCAGTGACGGCTCCAAGCCAGTCCATATCCCGCAATTTCTCCTTGACTGGTAGCATCTGCTTTGGACTCGGTGGCGGAGAGACCAGGATGACCCATGCTGCAGCGGCCAGAAAAGACGATACGACGGCGAGGGTATAGAAGCTCCACCACCAGGTTGCAAACCTGGTGAATAGAGCTCCAAAGATCATTCCCAGGTAGGCTCCGACCGGTGCACATAGACCGAAAAGAGTGAAGGAGAGGATTTTCTTTTTTGACCCTGGAGGATAGGTCCGGCCTAGGAGTGCTAGGCCATTTGGCACCATCATACTCGCACCGATCCCCTGGAAACCTCGAGCCACGAAGAATAATTCGTAGCCAACATAGTGACTTAACCCGGCCACGACACTCCATAGACTGAGGAAGGAATAGCCAATCACAACCATCGTCTTATGCCCAAATATGTCACCAAGTCGTCCTCCGATCAGAATGAAAGTTCCGAAGGACAGTGCGTACGCGGCGACGAGCCATGGCAGTACCGAAGCATTTGTGATGGAAAAGGATTGAGCAAGGTCTCGGCTGACTGGAAAGACCGTTGTCAAGGTGGATTGAGGAATAAGTTGAAGGAATGCCACCATTACGTTGAAGAGAATCTCTTGTTGTTTCGACATGCGCGTGCATAGCCATCCGCCCGGAGGTCCAGGAGGTCCAGGAGGTGGTCCAGCAGGCGGCCCAGTGGGTGGCCCTGCTGGCGATGGTCCATTTGAAGGGGGAGCTTTCTCCATATCGATAGGAAATCTGGCCATGTTGCCGTTGCGAGTTGTTGGTCTGGAAGGAATGCTTATCCTCAAGCTATTGAAAATGGCTTTGGAAGTCATAATGGACAATATAACGATTGTTGGATTTCATGAAAAAGAAAATCGAGCGCGCGGGCAACGAGAATGCAAGGCCCGAGTCGTCACACAATCCTAGCAAATGGCTGAGAAGGAACCTGAAGGAAGGGATACACGACTATAAAGTGGTGTACATGACCCAAATGGGGGCTGCGTCCCAGGGGAAATGCATCGCGATATCCCGCTGGCCTCGAGCATCGGCGCCGACTTACCGTTGGTTATAACCTAATCCAAGTCGCTTTTTCTTGGGAGCTGCATCCATAGCATCTTACCTCAATATCGTCGTGAACCTTGCAGAGATGTTGGGGTTGTGCAGTGGCATCGGAGGTGGGGACTTTCCGGAAGTCTTGCGCAAAAAGCATATTCGTATAACATGGGTTGTCCAAAGCCACCGAAAAACGCCACTTTGGAGCCTTCAGACCAAGATGCGGAGCGTGGATTGGAGGTTTCCAAGGTCGCCAGGCGCCTGTGTCGTTCATGGCCGATCCGCTGAGAGCCAAGAATGTTTGTTTCTCAGCGCCCCTTGCAGAGGATCTTCTTTGCAATGACGATCTCCCGCCCTATTCAAAGTTACCAAGGAGTCGGCGGACACGGTAGCCGACGCAGCTCCGTAGGGAGGTACCCAAGGTAAACAAGAACAATGATGACAATGAAGATCACTGACTGCCGGATTCGGACATATCCTGTTTTTGACGCAGAGCAAAGGAGAAGAAGTGCTCGTAGAAGATCCAAGATGATAGAGACAAGGGTATCTGGTACAAACCCCGGCACCACCGGCTATCTATGAAGATGCTGTGCGACGCAGCAAGCGGCGTCGGCCACAGAGCCAAGACGGGCTGCACGAGTAGGCGATGCTGAAGGCAACATGACGCGATATCAGGCTGAAACGACGTACCACAGCAACCAAGAAGGCGTCATTGGGCAAGCGAGCAAAAACGTGCATCTTCGCACTGGCGAGGGACGAACTGGCTTGACTGGCAATGTTGGTAGCTTCCGAGCCAAGGAGATTTGATCCAAGGTTCGGAAATTGCAACCGACTGTTGCTCCTTTATCAAGTGCCAAGACCAGCGTGATATGAGCCTCAATTTCCGCCCTTTGTCTCCTGCCTCACCAATCCTCCCCCGCAACGCGTTGAGATGCCCATCGAGCGCGTCTCTAGAGTCTAGCCGGCTATCAGGATCCTCGCTGCATGACCAAGATTCCAAAATGCACATGTCTCCGCACGGAGGTAGTAGAGGCCGATTACTCTCTTGAAAATGGACGTGCCTGGGGTCGCCCTCGTGCAACAATCCAGCTTCTGGACCGGGAAAACTGGGGCCTAGCATCTGCTGCATTCAATCAGTCCGAGACATGGGGACATAGACCTGACTTCGAGTACGGAAATAGCGCCCGAAGTACAACCCTCAACATCAGTATCGCCCTATCCATATGGGAAGACCCGGTAAAGGACCTGAGCGCGTGTCCCACCGGAGGGTGGTGGCCTAGCATATGGACGGAGGCTATACCTGCAATCCAGTGTGAACGCAGATTACCGAATCCACATCTCCTTTACGAGAGCAGCACATCATACACCAGCCCCTAACCTTCATGCGCCCAGGCAATCCATACAGTTGAGCAATGTCCCTTTCTGCAATGCAGCTGGTCTGTTGTCAGCTGAAGACAACTATTTGATTCCTCACCTGCGTGTTGTGTCGGGGACTCGTTGGAACCAAAATACGCCCAACTTGAGGTTATACAGCTTCCAATATTGCATGCTACTGACTCTTTCAACCTCTTGCATCTTCTGTGTTTGCCTTTGACACGGCGGAACGGTCGTCATGCAGCAAAAAACCCAAGGCAGAAGAGCACGGGAGGTTTCACAAGGCCGATTTTCGACTGACTTGAGTCACTTCACTACAAGCTACATGTTTTCATTTGGGTTTCTACAACATTCGCCCGGTATACAATGCCTGGAGGCCTGTCACTGGTACAACCGGACGGGACCCAATGGATATCAGAGACATGAATGGCTCGTGTTGTGATGGGAGACTTTCCCTTTGAAGCAGAACCCCGGCTCTTGGCTCACTCTCCCTGTGCTGGATTGAGACCTGGTCTAGTACTTTTGATGATCATGACACTGGTACACAACTGACGGTCAATCGGCTTCTCCGACCCGCCTCAACAATGCGTGCACCGACTCAAAGGCCTTCTTTGCAAAAGGTCCCATGTCGTCCCCATACTTCTCCGGGCCCTTGCCATCGAATACTTCCACTGACACCCAGCTTCTGAACCCCGTCTTGAACACAGCCCTGGTGAAGTCTTCCACGGGCAAATACCCACCATCGTATGGCAGCGGCCGATAATCGTGGCTCCACTGCCCCCTAGGCCTCAGCCCGCTGTCGTCTGCTTTGTCGTCCAACGGCGGCTCCATCCTGTATGCGTCTGAGATTTGCAGCAAGAATATCTTGTTCGCAGGGACTGTCTTCGAGAGCTCTTCACAGCTGCTCTTCCATCTCTTGTCCAACTCTTCTGTGCTGACGTCTTCAATCCGTCCAGATTTCGTCGTCGGGCTGCCCCATTCTCCTCCTGCGCTCTGGAAAGTGTCGAGGCACAACCCCAGATTGGGTCGGTCGGCCTTTTTGACGATTTCCCAGACATCCTTCCACGCCGGAGCGTGAGTGGCCCAGCACCAGTTTTCGTATGCAATCCGAAGCCCTTTCTCGGCAAAAATATCTGCAAGCTCTGTCAGGTCGGATGCCAGGTCGTCAAAGCTAGATGAGATGCCCTCAGCATCGGATGACCCAATCTATGCTTGTGGTCAATACTGCGATGTTGCATTCCCGGCGAACAGCAACGCAGAGGTTGCGTACCTGAAGCATATCTGTGCCAGCTGCCTCCATTATGCTCATCCATCCTTTGGCCCGGTCGAAAGCATCTTTTCTTTCCTCGCTACCTTTGGGCCAACCCTCAAAGTTGGCAAATGGCTGCAACATCAAGACCTTCAGGCCTTCTTTCTCGCACAGTTTTGCGATCTCTGCTGCGACGGACCGAAGCGTTTTGTAATCCTTTGGATCAATCTCGGCCTTGCTCTCGGAGATCTCTTGACCGTACGTGAGGATGTCGGGCATTGAAAGCTCGATGGCGTCAAATCCAGCAGCGGCAAGAGTCTTCAACTTGGCCGGAAGCGTATGCTTAGAATTGTCGTGGCCTATGGAGCACGAGGCATAACAGATTGGAATCTCCTTGCCTTTGAAATCCGCCATGATACTTGCAATGAAGCTTCCTGTGAGTGGTGCGTTTCCCTTGTGGCTTTCAAATTTACTGGCCTTTTGCGTACAGTTGAATCAAAATAACTGCAATCTTGCCTTTGTTTCTGATTATACGATATGACTTGGAGGTTTATACCAGGCCCAAGATATCGTCTACATTTCGTCACTTTTTCCAATTCGGCGGATGTCCAGCCGAGTCCGGAATTAAATACCTGTATCCACCACTTTGTCTCAAATCTCAGATGACGTCAATATACGCGTGGGAAAGAAATACTTGACTTACTTCACCTTCAGCTCACACGCATGCATCTTGCCGGTTTGCCTGTTCTGTGTGACCTGTTGTTCATGGGCTAATGACAAACTGCCTCTTCATCGGGTCTTCCATTCAGAAAACCGACAGTGTGGTCCTGCCCCTTGACGAATACAGTTTCTATCAAAAGTTTGGGACACTCAAACAGACACCATGGGTCAAGACGATAGCCCAGAGTTCAAGAAGGTGGGTGAAGTGGAGGGGGCTTTGCGTCCACCCCAACAAGCTCATTAGGGGCCGATCCGTCAAAAAGGTACGCATGCTGACCGACTGATTCAGCTTGGCATGATTGGTGTGGGGAGCATGGGTGGCATGATGTCTTTGTTATACGCCGAGCATGGTGTTGAGGTTCATTACTTCGATCCAAGTATGAGCTCTCCATATTGATCTTATCAGCCTCGTTTGCGCTAATGGCAGCTGAACAGGCGAGGAAAACGTCAAACAACTGCAAGAGCACGCCGAATCTATCCATGAGGAAAACCGAATTGTACACCAGAAGGACTACAAAGAGCTCTGCGAAAGCATTTCATCCCCAGACTCACCCAAGCTTTTCGTCTTCAGTATCCCCCACGGATCAGTCGGGGACAAGACGGTTGAAAGTCTGCGTCCATATCTTCAGGCAGGCGACATTATACTCGACTGCTCAAACGAAGACTGGCGAAACACCGAGCGACGACAGAAGGACCTCGAACCTGATGGCATCCACTATATCGGCTGCGGAGTCAGCGGCGGGTACCAGAGCGCCAGACACGGTCCCTCCATGTCTCCCGGAGGCGACGCCGAGACTTTGAAGAAGATCATCCCGTTCCTCGAGCGAGTCGCCGCGAAGGACAAGCAGGGTCGCCCGTGTACCACATGCATCGGGCCGGGGGGTAGCGGGCATTACGTCAAGATGGTCCACAATGGCATTGAGCAAGGCATGATGTCGGCCATCGCCGAAGTCTGGTTCATTATGAACAAATGCCTGAAGATGCCATACGAAACGATTGCCGACACGTTCGAGTCGTGGAATGACAGCGGTCCGCTCCGAGACAACTTCCTGGTGGCGATCGGCGCGGACATCAACCGCACCAAAGACGGGGAAGGGAAGTTCGTCCTGGCCAGTGTCTTGGACAAAGTCGTCCAGGACGTCGACAACTCCGAAGGCACGGGCGTCTGGACCTGCGAGGAGACGGTCCGTCTCCACGTCCCCTCACCCACCATCGTCAGCGCACACCTGTTCCGGCTCGCCTCGGCCGACGTGGCCAAGCGGGCGCGCGTCAACAAGGCGTTCAAGGGCGGCGCGGCACAGCCGCAAACCATCAAGTTGGAGGTGCCGCACGAGAAGTCCCTGCCGTCGTTCATCGAGGACCTGAAGCTCTCGCTGTACGGGGCATTCCTGTGCGCGTTCGTCCAGGGGCTCAGCCTCATCCGGGCCAAGGACCGCGAGTCGGGCTGGAACCTGGACTACCGGATGATACTCCAGATCTGGCGGGGCGGATGCATCATCCAAAGCGACGGCATCTCGGACCTGCTCGACAGCGTCCTCTCACAATCCAGCACCACGCCCGCCGACGTCGTCGACGAGCTTCTCGCACAAGAAACCCTCGCATCGGAGCTGACGACCTGTCTCGCCCCGCTCAAGAACGTGGTCCTCAAATCCCTCGCGGCCGACGCCTACATCCCTTCCCTGTCCGCCACGCTCGAGTACATCAAATACTCAGGCTCGACCGAGCTGCCCACGCAGTTCATGGAGGCCGAGCTCGACTATTTCGGCGCCCACAGCTTCGACCTCAAGTCCGAGGCGCCGGGCAAACCGCTCAAGGGCTCCCATCACTACGAGTGGAAGCCGCCCCGCGGCATCTTTGGCGACAAGTTGGACGGGACGAAATAGGAAAAAAAAAATTAGCTGGTCTGAGAGTTTTCTTCCTTTCTGGACGAGGAAATACAGGCAGACTGAGGTTTTTTCAAAGTTTTGTCTATTGTACAGTGGTTTCTTTTACTTTAATATCTCTTGAGGCTTCCCAGACCAAAAAAGGCCAGCTCTAGGGCACATGGTTCCATGAGACGAGATTCTACCAGAAATGTAATCTTTTGTTACCATCCATGGACCACAGAAGCCCCCTCTAGCTCTATAGATGCCGAAGACAGGGAAGCAACATTTTCAACTTACATTATAACTCACCCGACTGGTGCCTTTGCTCCTACTAATCTTCCTCACGCCGACCTTGCCACACAGATCCGTCGTGTCCACGTGCGTGCCACCACAGGGGTAGACCTCTGCGCCGACGATCCTGACGACTCTGTATTTCTCGCCGGGCGCCAATTTGACACCACCTTGGTCTTCGCCCGGCGGGATCAGGCGCTCGAGGCCTTCCCTCTTGAAATCCTCCGGGTCCCAGAATTCAATCTCCACGGGCATGGCTCGGGAGACGTACTCGTCGACGCGGGTTTGGATGGGCTCCTTCCACTTCCCCTCGATGAGCCCCTGGAACTCGCAGGCGGCCGAGTCCGGGAAGTGCGAGGCCTTGAGCTCGTCAAAGTTTGCAATCTCCCTCTCGAGCAGGTGCCGCACCGCCGCGCCGAGCACGTGGCCCGCCGTGTGCAGGCGCGAGTACAGCAGTCGTTTCTCCACGTCGATGGCCTGCGTGACGGGCGCGTCGTCCACGGAAAACGTCCGCGCCGGGTCCGCGAAGACGCCCAGGTGGAGGACCACGCCGTCGTTGACGACGTCCATGCGCACGGCCGAGACGTCGAACCTGGCGCCGTTGGCGGATGTCGATGTGATGGAGCCCGTGTCGGACGGCTGGCCGCCGCCTTGCGGGTGGAAGATGGTTTCGGCCGTCGTCACCACGAGGGAATTCTCCTCGTCCGGGACGGCCTTGAAAAGCTGCCGGCTGGCTTCCGCGAGTTGTTGGAAAGGTGTGATGGATGTGACCTGTGTAGAAAGCGTGTAGAGTTTTGCATTGCGTTGGTAGCTAAGGACTGTTCGGGCGAGAGGTGTCGACATCTTTTGGTATGCTGGAGGAAAAGATCTCGCCCGTGGTTGACGGATGATAACTGTATTACAGTGTGAATCGAGTCGAGATACCCGCTCTTGATGGAATCTATGTGCGCTTTGGTGACCTTTTTCTAGGCGTGGGTGGCTGACAAATTTTCCTTTTTATGACTCCTTACCTGCGAAGAGGAAGCCGATGTCTATTGTATTTGAGATGCTGTACAGAATATAGAACTGGGAAGGGTTAGGAAACAAATAGAAAAGAAGTTATCACAGGGCGTTGGGAAAACTGTGGCACCTGCCTGAATGGGCAGTGCGGTGGAGACAAGGTCCGTGTCTATAAACAATATGGCCAGGCTGCACCAGCATGCTCTAATGGTCCCTTACAAAAGACGCAGCACTACTCTCGACTTGAAAGGTGTCTCTTTGCTTCTTCTATGATGTCGTGTCCAACAAGCCACTGGACCAGCGCCGGATGTGGAAACTTTTGAGTCATGTCTTCTGCCGGGATGACCAGAGGACTGTCCTCTTGCAACTGCTTCTCTAACATGGCTTTCTGGGCCCTCCATATACGGTCTCTTGCTTCCTGCATTGGTCCATCTGGCAGAGCAAAAGTGGTCGCGTTTTCACGCGAGATCTCCTGTATGCGTTCGCACCGGGCTTTGCGGAGGTACTCATAGTCTTTTGCGGCTCTTGGAAGATCAGCTATCCCTTTGCAAGTTGCCACGCAAAGACCAAGAACTTCGGCGTCCTCGAGCGATGTAGCTGCACCCATGGCGGCATGTGGCGCCATAGCATGACAAGCATCTCCCACAAGAATGACACGTCCATTTGGACTTGACCACGTAGGCAGCGGCGGGAGTTCGGCTAGTACCCACTTGGCGCAGCTTTCCACGGTATCGAGTACTGCGTGAACAGTGTCATTGAAATCACTGAACACCTGGCGCATCTCCGAGACATCGCCTGGCTCATTGTACTTGCCCAACGGAGCGTCGCCAAGGTCGGGGATTGTCATAACCAAGTTGTAAAACTTACCCTTGGCGATTGGGTAAGATATAATGTGCTTGAATTGACCAGCCCAAGCCTGTTGACTCTGGTTGTCTACCAGAGCAGCGGTAACAGGATTTTTGAGCATTTCCTCACGGGGCACCAAGGCTCGATAGCAGTAATTCTCCGTTCTCCGGGGAACTACGTCCACCAAGCCAGGAATTGAGCGTCGAGTTCTTGAGTGTATACCATCGGCCCCAATAATCAAATCTGCGCGCAGCGACCTCCCACTCTCCAAGGTCACCTCAACCTCTTCGGCATCAACGGCAACGACCTTTTGCCCGAACTCGATCTTGGCGCCGCTGGCTGTAGCGGCTTCCGCAAGAATCTTCTGGTAGTCGACTCGATGAACAAGCCAGTGAGGAGAGCCCCTCAACCGCGTAGAATAGTTCTTGACATTGGTGGGCATGAGACCGATAAGTCCGTTGTTATCATATCGTCTGATCTCCATGAAGTCCGGACTCGTTGCCACCGCCTCAAAGTGTTCCCGCAATCCCCAGTTGCCGAGGATGCGAGATGCAGCTGCAGAGCATTGAACACCAGCACCGGCTTCGGTGAGAATCGGACTGCTTTCAAGAATCAGAATTTCGTGTTTTGTCTTCTGAGAAAGACTGATAGCTGTTGCAAGACCAGCGATCCCGGTGCCAATGATGATTATCTGAAATGAAGCCATTTCCCTCGGTGTTCACGTAGGGTATGAGATGTTCTCGAGCACTGCAAACACGGTAAGAAGGTTGACGGTGCGCACGTCGCGTTTCTGATATGTTAGCTTGTCAAAGAAGTGTCGGATGCAACATGTTTCCAACTTTTGAACTCCGCGTAAGAGACAGGAGACAGGCGGTGATGCTGTGACTTGGAGATGAAGCACTTTCCTGCCTAGACACGGACGGATCTTAGGCACCTGAACTAATGCATACCTGGCATGTGCTATCGCTCACAATTCACTCGCTTAAAGCATGATTGAGGCCTGCCGCTGTTCAACAAGTCTTGGGTCATTACACAAGGACAGCCCCGACCGGGCCCATTTGGTTGGATTTGACATGCAAATTGGGACGACAACAGTGAAAAGGAGGCTCGATAGGGCTGGCATACTATTACTGTAGTAGATGGGAGCGCCATGGCGGGAAAGGAGGTCGCCATGGCGCGTTTGTTGCGATTGAAGTCAAGCTGCCGGTAGAAGTAGGTCTGCCGAGTTTGGCGCTGCCAGTGTCGCGCAATCCCAACTCCCGGCTTCGTTCTGGGCGAGTCTTGACACGGTATGGTTTTATGGGTAGTGATCTCTGCTCAATTATTGTCTGGATAATACTTCACTTTGTTTGATTCTGTTGGTCAGAGTCGCCTCACCCTACCCTCATCTACAGTCATGGAGCAGGAGCCCGAGACCCCAGCGTCTGGGTCGCCCTTGTCAGATATCGACTCCGATGAATTTCCTGAAGACGTCAAATTCCACCGCAGATCGCGTTCTCATTCACGGGACTCTACTATCTCTGCCTCAGACGACGAAACTGCATCCGCTATGAGCGCTACGGCAGCAGCCCTCGATATGCCTCCCGCCAAACGTCGAAAGACTGGTGCTTCAAGCTACGATCATGCCACCCCCCAGTCCGCTTCCACCGTCATCCCCCCTCGCTCGCCAACAGGCTCAATATCAAGCGACTCTTCCGGCTCGGTGCCAACTTCGCCTTCCTTTGCCAACCTGGGTCCGACCCATCCCTTGTCGACCGCGTATGCGGCGGCCCAAGCCAACCCTGAAAATCCAGAGTTGGCAGACTACGTTCAAGTGACAAAGTGTCTATGGGACGGTTGTACCGATCAAGAGCAAGGCAACATGGACAACCTGGTCGCTCATATAAACGACGCTCACATCGTGCCACGCCAGAAGAAGTACTACTGCGAGTGGGAAGGTTGCGCTCGCAAGGGCCAGCCGCACACGAGTGCTTACGCATTGAAGGCTCACATGAGAAGCCATACCAAGGAAAAGCCTTTCATGTGTGCTCTGCCTGAGTGCGACCGCAGCTTTACTAGATCTGATGCTCTTGCAAAGCATATGCGTACGGTCCACGAGACCGAGGCTTTGCGCCCTAGCGATCCAGTGCCCAGAGGCCACACTGGCGGCATTTCGAACGGAGGATCTGGTCTTCCGATCAAAAGGCTGAAGCTGACAATGGGGGGCAAGACGAATGGTGACAAAAAGGCTACTCTAGTCGGCGATTTGCCCTCGCTACCGACCCGGTACACGGTTTCCATGATGGGAATCGACCCTGATGATGTTGCAATGGCGGACGATGATGGATCAGAAGAGCTCGTTGACGCAGTAGACGTGGATAGTGTTCCGATGTCTCTGCCTCTTCCTTCAGACTACTACCCGACCGATATTTGGGATGACATGGACGAGTACGAGCGCAGTCTTCCCCCCTCACAATGGTTCCGGCTCTTGCGTCGACAAATACATTGGGCTGAACAAGAAGGCCGAGATCTACAGCAAGAACTAGAAGATCTACGGGCGACAACGGAAGATGCCAAGGGGAACCCCATCAGAAGGGGCACGGGAGACGAAAAGGGAGCCGATGAGAACAGGAGAATAGAGTGGCAGCGGTCGGAGGAGCTATTGGACGCAGTCTTGCGGGCTGAAGTCGGACAAGTTTTGGCGATGTTCACTGATGAGCAGGTGGACGATGATCGAAATCCGTGGGAATTGCTCAAAGGGCTGGAGGCGCTTACAACCACGACGACCTCGGCGGCTTCAGTGGCATAAGCGATTGACGAGGCGGCTCCTCGATGCACAAGTAGATAGCATTGGCAGATCTCCCCAAATTGTGAGAGATCGTGTGATCACGAATTCAAATCGGACCCTGCACTTAGATGGGGTCGATAATCTCTTCCGCTGCGAGGTTCTTTCCACTAGTTAACAGTGCTATTCTCGACAAACCCGAATACGTGAATCCCCATTAAGGGGAGTACTTGGGACGCCACGGTCGGCAACGGGTAATCCGAGGTTCAAGCCATGAAAGGTACCTAGTACACCCCATTGGGCAATAACGAGCAGCATGCTTCTCCGAGGACCTCAACGTGCAGAATTTCCGGAAACCTGGTCGTCCAGGGAAGAGACCACGTATCACCAGTAGGGCTGAAGCACACAGACCTAAACACATACCTAAACACACAGGGGTCTGTAAATGCATACCTGATCGTGTTCAAACTTTCCAAGGGGGCTACCCGACGGGAAAGGGACTTGGTGGTAGAAGTGCTATCACTATCAACTACGAGGTACTCGTCCCTATGAGCACATATTGTAGACCGGGGCACCGGGGGAGGATTACTCGTAGGATGTCAGAACTCAAACAGGGATTCGGGGAGACGGGCACGACTGCGATAGGAGGGTTTAAAAAAAGCCTCGCGGGTTGCACTGCCAGTGCAGCATTGAAGATGGAAAATGGGAGATGTTACCCTTTCTTTGGGAAGTTCCGCGGTTGGCGAAGGGTTTGCACGGAAAGCTTGGATGGGATGACGATGATTACGGGCGTTACGGCACAGAGAAGGAATGGAGGATGATGGGGGACGATGGACTTTTGGCACTATATTTCACGGAGCTGCTGCTGAAAGGACCAATGTGTCATGAAGGGGAGAGAAGATGTGTCAATTGGGGTTGTTGAGTGTGGAAAATTCACATTCGGGTGAGCAACTCGACATGGATGAATTTCCCACATTCAAGTGCACTAGCCACAGCCAGTACCACCAGCCTTGCTTCGAGAATCAGCCTCGTGTGAAAAGGCCCCCTTTTTTCCGTGGGTCTCCGGCGCACAAAAGAGAGTGGCTTTGGCTGTTTCCCTGTCCATAGATACATACCTTGGTAGGTATTATCCCCCTAAAATCCAAGCGTGGGCGGAAACAATCCAGATGAGACGATTATTGAGAAATGAGATGGCCACGTCTCCACTGTATGCATGATTGCGCAGAGCCTCAGTTCGTGTGAGTCACGCATGCAGATTCACTGCAACCCAAGAGGCGGGCTGTTTCAACAGCAGCGTCGCGGTGGGGAGCAAATTCCCTCTCAATGGAGATGCTGGGGTTAGCACGCCAGCTGTCCAGATGACCAACCCTCAATGGGTGGGAGAGGGTCAGGGTGAATTATAGGGTATGAACTGGTCCGTGGGGACGCTCCGAAGGGCATTCAGGCGTCAACGGGTAATGCTTCGTACGTTTTCAATCTTGCGACATTCAAGTTGCCAAAGGGCGCGGACTCGATTGGTGCCATGCAGGGTATAGCCTAACGCGGAGCACTTTGGTCGGCACTGGCATCCCAAAGGTCTCAGTCGGCAGTGCGAACCACAAGCGGAAATCGCTGTAGGATCGCCGGCTGCGAACCAGCTTGGGGTGGAGCCAGTCCAATCACGGCGGCCTTGGTGTTAATGGGCATGCAATGCACTTTTGTACGCGGTAGCCAGTAGGACGAGTATCTACAGAGCATGAGCCTCGAGCACAGGCATTGGCTCCAGTTTGGGGGCTTCATTGCAGTCATTTATGCACCAAGGATCGTGTTTCACCCTGGAAAACGAGATATTTGTGTCTTCTCAAAGTGTGCGGCCCGCCACCAGCACTACCTTACGCTCGGGAGCAGTTGGTTTGAGGGGGATAAATTGAGTTGCAACTAAGCAGGACAATTGATCCTGGTTGTCTGCCTTGTGGCTAGCCAAAAGCGAGCAGTGCCGCACGGGTCCTGGTCAGCAGCGGACCAGTTCCACAGGCCACTTTATGTAGAGCTTTTGTGCGGACGAAATACTCGATATGCAGTAATCCCATCTTTTTGTGATACTCGTACCTAGATTCCAAAGTATGTGAAGGCGGGGAAATGAGTTTGTTCCTAAGATAGTGTTTCCATGAGATGGTCAAACAACCGATACAGGGGCAAAATCTGTCCCTTCTTCACGCTCAATTTCACAGTTACGAGCAACGTCCACATGGAAGGCTCTTTTGATGAATTATGAGTCATTTGGTAGAGGCCACAGATAGGCCGGCACCAGCGGGGACCTGTCGAGGCTCGCCGTTGGCTGCATCCCCCTCTAGTGTGGCCGATGTAGCCCGGGGTCGCATTTAGTGGCGTCAAGGCTGACCAAAACCTCCACGGATTGCACCCATTGGGCACCAGAGCGAGCACCACAGCGGCCCCAAGGGATGCCCAGTAGGAGTGGGATGCCCAGAGCTGCCCAGGCTGCACCTCCCGCTCAACCACTTCTGAATAATTATTATAATCGTGCCTTGCCCCCTTGTGGATGCCTGGACCTTCTTCCTCTTCTTCTCTCTCTCTCTCTTCACCCATCCAACCATCATTCATCACTACAACATCAACAACGATACCACTGCGACTCACAGGAAATGGAGTCCTTCTGATCGTCTTCGGCTTCACTTCTTATCTCGCTCAGGCAAGATAGGATCAGTCACCATACCCGTCACTGCTCCACTTAACTCTCAACTCACCCCTCGTCCACAGTCTCCTTCTGGAGTACCTGTGAACATCCGGCAGGACCTCGTCTTCGCTCCAAGCGTAACGACTTCTCTTCCTCCAACCGCAACCATTCCCGCGTTGGACTTCACATCCTTCACCACGGATCATCCGCAAACATGGCGTTCCCCAACCCCAAGTACATCAACTGCATCGTCGCAGAACCAACAGCAGCACAACTTCAATCAGGACTTTCAGCTCTTCGCCGCTCCGGAGACCCCTCTCAGGATCTCTCCTCAAGCCTCGCGTGCGCAGGCGATATCGAGTACAGCCCCTAATAGCCAACGGATAGCCCAGACTCGGCATCTCTCCATCAACAGCAGGGTCTCTCCAGTTCAGTCTATCTCGTCTCCATCTCACGGGCATCTCTACTCGTCACCCAATCACCGGTCTTTTCCCAGTCTAGCATTGCAAAACCAATCCACTCAAGAGAAATACCTGCGCCAGCTTGCTCATTTGCAGCGTCTGCCGCCTGTCCCTGCTTTTGACTCAACAACAACTGTTCCTCGTAGAAACTACTCGGTCCCTCACATCCCACAAGGTACTTACGATCTCCGTCCGATCCCACGGACGAAGTCACTAACTGTGTCAGGCAATATGGCTACCGCCTTTGATTCGATGTATCTCCCGGGAGGCGATTTCAGCGCCTCCCACGACGACTTCTTGGACCTCGAGCCCACCTTCCAGTCCAATCACTTCACCACCGTCAACTCTGGAGTGACGGATGGCACTATTTCACCCACCGACTTGTTCAAGGACGACGCAATGATCATGTCGGCCCCGCCATCCGCCGCTTTTCCTAACTTGAGCACTCCGGACTCGAGCTTCTTGGAGTCTCCTGCTATGGCTAGCAGTGGTCTGAATACATCCCCACTGGAAGATGGGGAACTCGATGCCACTTTGAACTTCGCCGAACTCGACGGCATGATGCCACTCTTTCCTCCGAACGGCATGGATCAGTTCGCCTGCCAGCCTATGGCTCCCGAACTTTTCCCCAAGTCAGCCTCCAGCGCTGTGATGTCTCGGACGGCTTCCGCAGCGCCAGAGACTGGTATGGTACGACAGAAGTCCTCACCTGGACGACCGCCGTCTCAGCCATACCATACGCGCAAGCGCTCGGAAACGCACGGTGTCTCCAAAGCATCCAAGCCCCGCAAGAACTTGCCTGAAATCAAAATCGACAGTGATGATGACAAGGAGACAGCTAAGAGGAAGAAGAACACTGCCGCCGCCCGAAAGTCTCGTCAGCGGAAGCAAGAACACGCCGAGGCGGCCGAAGCTGAGATTCAACGTCTCAGGGCCATTGTTTACCGTCTCGGAGGTGACCCTGACGCGGAGAATCAATGAGCGGGTCTCTGAAAGTGTACGACGGTTGTTGATGGGTGGCAGAATTCTAGGGTGCACCCGAGAAGCCTCCGCTTTGAACGGCTGTTGGATTTTTTTTGCAAATGCAATCGGACGACAATTGAAGCTGTGACTACCACTTTGGTAGTTGCCGACACAGCAGCATGACGCTTGGGGTTGGGGGTTATATTAGGCTGAAGCCAGGAGGGCTGCCTCCCCTAAACCGCCACGTCGCCCTTGTTTTCTTTCCATGTTTATGATCTTTCGGGGTCACACAGCGATCATTGGGGTTGATGAGCTCCGCCCGACGGGGTGGCTCAGGCTTCCCTTGTTACCAATATCGCTACGATTTCTTATTACCGATGACAGTCTGGTGTCTTTCGAAGAAGGCGTAACAGCAGACTTTGAATGGTCCTGACGGCTTGTCATTGATTCTTCTGGCTTGTGCTGAGTTTTATTGGCGACAGCGACGAAACGGCTTTCTGACCGTCTCCTCTTTCAATCTCGATACTGCAAAAAAAGGGATTTTCCTGTGCTGCGGCGTCTTTTGAAGGGGATTGACTCGAGGCCTGTTTCACGTTCGTGTCTTGATGTTTTCTTCAACGCATGAACCATCACGGATGGAACCCATGCTTAGCAGCGTGGGTTGAACGGGGATGTGTTCGTCCACTCCTTTTATATAGTCTGATCAGATCTGCAGGGCTTTCTATTCAAGGGGCCTTTGCACAGCCTTCCATTCTTCTCTGAGAAGATGGAGTTATGAAATGCAACTCAGTCACTTTACTTGATTCAATTGTCCATTCTTTTCTCTTACCCATTCTGTCCTTTACATAACACGCCCGTCATTTCTGCAGTTGACACATGAACGGAGTACCTTCTGACATGCCGTCACCAAAGTAGCCTCGTTCCTGTCAAAGCAGCCTCGTTATCGTCACAAAGTTACGCGAGTATAATTTATGGTATGGTAAGGTAGGGTAAGGTAAGTAAGTACTAGGTACAGAGTGGTAGCAGCACTCCAAGCGAATTCCCGTTCCAAGTACGAGGTCCCGAGTACAGCGTTTCATCACAGTACAGCAGGTGTCGTGGGTGACATAAGTAAGATACGTATATGCCATCTTAGAATTGTCACATTGGCTGGCTGGCTGGGTACATCGCTGGCTGGTGCCATTCCTTGGAGTCTGAGAACATGCAACAGGTTCACTGCACCGTAATCGTGTTGCAATTTCATGTATTAACTATTACTATCCTAACGCTTGGTTCTGCTTTGCATGGTTCACTGGCTAGGTGTTCTGTTGTCTGTCTTGTTCCTGCTTTGCAATAATGATTCCTGGCCACATTGTCCGCCAGTCTTGATCCAATCTGTCGATTTCACTCAAAACTGTGAACAGGAACATGGCCACAAAATGTGCTCCACAAGATTTCACGCAGTGTCCCGTGTCGCCGAGGGACAGGTCGAACTGATAAGCCTCCCTTTCCCTCGCGATGGTATGCCTGTTTTCCTTGCCTTCTTTTCCACCAACAACTTGCTTTCGGGGGTATCTCTTCTCGTAAGGACAAGAACGTGCCTAAGTGGGGTATCTGTACTCAAAGCACAAAACCAAGAAACAAATCCACAATAACTCAAAAAAGACAATCGATTTCGATCTAGTAGTGCGAGGGGTATCCTGAAAGAGAGGAATGCATAACAAAAGGAGTGGTGTCCGAGTTTGTCGTCAATGGGTCGAATAGACCTGGGTATCTCAAAAGATCGATGTGCAAAACAGGACGGACTGATGGAGATCCAACCGTGTCACGCTACCTCGAAACCACGAGGCCAGAGAGACGAGAAGGGCTTCGAGGAGGTACCGCCGGAGGAGTGCTGTAAGTCTTCTCGTCCCACCACTTCTCGAATTCAACTGGACTAGACGCTCGAGACAGTCGAGATGGATGTGATAGAGATGTGCGTGGAGTCTTGTCTCTGGCCTCGTCGGACCTTCAAGCAGTTGCCTTGACCTCTGGGACCGTCGCAGCCACAGGTTCGGGCGTGGACTGAATGGGCTCAGAGACAGGCTCGGCGGGCTTGGTCTCTGCAGCTTCTGCAGCAACAGCCGGGGTCTCGGAGACAGGGGCTTCAGGCGCACTGGTAGGGGCGGCGGCAGGCTCAGCAGGAGTCTTTTCCTTCGGTCCCTCAGACTTGATCGCTTTGCTAGCGCGACGGACAAGCTGACCGATGAATTTGCCACCAGGAAGAGGAGATTTTTCCCGCTTGGGCTCAGCGACAGTATCCTCGGCTTCGGCGGTGTCTTGTTGCTTCTTGTTGAAGAAAAGCGAGGTGCGGCGCTTGTTGTCGCGAGCAGGGCGCTCTTCGGTAGCGGGTGTAGTCTCGGCGGCAGCTTCGGTGGGAGCAGCAGGTTCTGTTGGCTCGGTGCTGGCGGCGGCAACAGGGTCCTTCGCAATAGCTTCGGCAGCCTTGTCCTCCTTGGTCTCCTCTTTGGTCTCCTTCTTGCCTTCAAGCTTAGCTTCAGTCTTCTTGATGAAACCGATGAAGCCGCCCTTCTTCTCCGTCTTGGGGGCAGCAGAGCTTTCTCCGGCAGCTGCAGGCTCTTCGACTGGAGGGGTGGTGACGGTGTCGACCGGGGCAGTCACAGCTGCAGTATCAATGGGTTTGTTCTCAATGGGCTCCTCGATCTTGGGAGCTGTCTCAGAGACTGGAGGAACATCGCTGCTCGCCGTAGCATCCTTTTCGGATTTCTCAGTGGTTGGGCTTGCGACGCGGTTTCTGAAGAGGCTGCCAAAGACAGAGCCACGCTTGTTCTTCTTCTCGGTCGGGGTCACCTCCTCTTTCTCCTCTTTCTTGTCAGAAGCGACAGGCGCAGCTGGTTCTTAGTTTCGTTAGAAAACAACTACATGATCGTAATTCGAAAACACTTACCAGCAGTGGCCAAGGAGGCTTCAGCTGCCTCTGGGGTCTCCTTGGTGTCATCCTTAGCAGGGACTTCTGGCTTCTCTTCCTTCTTCTCGGCGTGCTCTTCCTTCTTGCTAAGAAGGGTTCCGAAGATGCTACCACGCTTTCGCGACTGAGAACGCTCAGCAGCAGGTTTTGTTACCTCATCTGCGTCACTAGAAGGAGCACCAGCATCTGCGGTGGTAGCAGCAGCAGCGGCAGTAGATGCGTCCACGGACTTCTTCGGTTCTTTGGACTTGGAGCGGGAAGCCTTGACAGCCGCTGCGGCAGGAACAAATGCGGGTTTGGCTAGGGCTGCATTAGCTTGCCGTCAAGCATGGAGACGATGGTACTGCGCAAACAGGGGTGTATATCAACCTACCATATTCCTCAACGTTCTTCTTGTAGCTCTCACTACCAGTGATCTCCTCTTTCAGGCTCTTTGCCTCTTCAATTGCCTTCTCAACGCCAGCAACCCAGCTGTCACGTTCCTTGGCCGAGGACGCCTCAAAGCGATGGACATGAGCACCAGCCTTGAAGGAGAATTGGAGGCCTTCCTTGATGACGTTGGAAGCATCGGACTAGCGGGAATTGTTAATGCATGTAATACCGCTTGAAACACGTTTTTAACATACCAGGTTGATAATACCAGCAGGGGTTGCCTTGTCCTCGACACGCTTGGAGTAGAAGAGCAAACCCTTTCCGGTCTCACGTGCCCACGCAGCGTCGGAATGTTTTGTGTCCGCCTTCTCAGACCTCATGAAATTGGTCAGGGACTCGGCGGTGGTTGGCTCTTCTTGGAACCAGAAGTAATGTTTGCTGAAGATGAATTTCCTGCAACCGACAAGTCAGTCCTTTTCTGTCACTTTACGTTGCTCCCCTGGCCAGCCGACATACTTGAAGAAAGTGGGCTCCTTGTATCCCAGCACGCCCTCCGAAGCAGGGATAATCTCGGTAGCTGGCTCATCCTTTTTGACCTCCTCCGTTGCAGCAGCAGGCTCTTCAGCGGGAACAGGGGCAGCCTCAGTGGTCTCGGCGGGAGGAGCAGCAGCCTCCGTGGGTTCGGCCGTGGTCTCTGGTTGTTCGGCGACGACCTTGGTAGGCTCGACGACCGGAGTCTCCTCGACGGGCTTGGGAGCTTCGACAGACATGTTGCTGGATTGGAATGGAAGTGTGTTACGCGTATGAGATATGGAGGAGTTTGTTCAAGAAGGCAACAACTTGAAGAAGGAAGGAAGTGTCGAGAAGAATACTTGAGACCGAGAATAAGTCCTCTGCAGAAACAAGTGGATCTCGAGGGTCTGGTCCAAGGGAGAAATTGACAATGGCAATCAAGGACCACAAGGCTTTGGGCCGGCAGTCACGTTTCAGGGAAGGGATTGAGGAAGAAGGAGATTTGAAGAAGACCAATTTTGTATGAGAAGCAGGAAGGGATTGGTTTCCAGGAAAGATGAAGGGAGCGAGATTGACAGTGGGCAGGCAAGACGAGTGGTGTGAGATGGGGTGCGTCTAGTTTTTGTCTTTGGTCTTTTATCTCTCCAGTTCGATTTGTTTGGGGCTGGCACTGCTGGTAACGGGCTCTGTGGCTCTCTTGGGCGGCTCCAGTCACGCAGGCTGCGCAGGGCACCCAAGGGCGTTTAGCGGGCAAGGAGATTTGAAGGCGCCCCTAGGCAACGCGCTAACACGCCCAACTCCACCTGTGCTTGCCTTGAACAAACACTAGCGCGCCCGGCCCAGGTTGCTGTGAATAATTTGGTGGAGAAACCTGTAGCCTTTCAAGCCCCTCCACGCTAGCCTTGGTAGCCTGGCCTGCAGGCCTGCAGTGCGAAATAGCCCTAGCACTGACCCTGCGGGTTGCCCTCGCCATTTCTGCTGCCGCCCACATGTCTCCCAGGAAACAAAATCACAATTAACGTCCTTCCGATAAATCGATTCACGACGGGTTTTCATTAGTTGCATCGCCTCGATGTACGAGTAGGGACTGGTATGCGCCCAGAGCTCACTCAGAGCACCGCCGTCTACCGCCGGTCGAGGAAAGTTTCACCACTGCAGTCAGCAGTTAGGAGGACCATTGACATGGCTTTCGCAACAGAAGTCCACGCCTCTTTTCTGACGCCAAGGGGGCCTCCTGCAGCAGCCTCAGGCTGGCACACCGAGTCACGGCTGTATCTTGCGGAACTTTGTGTGAAGGGCGTTGCGAGACCCTTGCAGGTGACAAGGCACGTATTGACAAGATGCCATAATGAGTCCCGCCACAAGGAGCACCCACACATCGATAAACTTCCTACCATTCCGTGAGAAGAGATCTATTCGGCCCATGGAACGAGAAAGAACCCGCCAAGGAACCCACGATATCATATTTCCCTCACGACTTTCACTGCTCTCACCCCCCTCTTCAAGAGAATGCACAAGAGGAGCTAAGGAGCGGGCACTGCGTGTGTGACTCAAGATAGGATCTCCGATGGCCATGGACTCTGAGAGAAACAAGATATCACCATATCAGTAGTGGTAACAAAAAAGGCCGTTGGTCATGCGACCATCAACTGGCCACCTGCAGAAATGACGTGCCTCGTGCGTTTGTCACATGCCCATCGACGAATCCCAGGAATAGTTCTCGCGTCGGTGGCCGATCAGACAACCCTGTGTGATCATATAATCGGCAGCCTGCAGTCCATGACTACTGTAAGAACTGTTCCCTTTTCTGCCCCATCAGCAGGAACCTGACAACGGGGATTGGTAGCGGATGATTCTTGTAGAAGGTTCTTACTCCTCGTCTCCGTCCATGCCGAGAATCCGAGGGATACGAGGTATACCGTGGCTTTTGGCGGGTGTCAGTCTCCGAAGGTATTAACCCACCAGTCGCGTAAAGGCGCATCAGCTCGCTCTGCGCGCCAGACGCAGTATCACAAAGCGCCAGGCACCCAGGCGAGACCGCAACTTCATCTATCAATCATGGCTACTAGAGCAGGAATGGCCCCTATGCTGTCCTGCCACATTCTTTTACCGCCGCCATGATTCACGCACGATAGGAGCCCCTCTCATTGAAGCAGGTTGTCATATCCACGGCTATCTTCTTCCCGGATAATTGCGACAACGCGTTAATATTGCTGCAACGCGGACCCTCTTTGGTGGTGTCGATCCTGATAATATCATGGGGGAAGGCCCTCTTCCAGATCACCAATCAATCGACCTGGCGGGGTTGTAGGTACTAGGTAGGCCGGTTAATCGTAGGCTGGCTCTCCAGTCGTGCACACCCGTGGACCGTGGTAGGTCTCTGCAATTTCGAAACCCATCCGGACCCCTGAGGAAGGAACGGCGCGAATTGGGGGTCCATGCCGTAGCAGCTCCCACCAACCCCTCAAGCGCGGACCCAGGTCCAAACCTGAAACAGGCTGGGTACGAGAACAGTGGATAGACGGAGCACCGTACCAGCACTGGTTTACTACCGGTACATACCTAAGTAATAGTATTTTGAATGCACCCCCAATCAGCACATGCACAGTTTGGCTTACCCTGCGAGTACGAATATACAACTCCTAGGTATGTAGGTAACAGTGCCAGTCTCCCAAAGTTCTTCCCAACACACTCACTCTCTGTCGCCGAAGAGTCCGACTCCTAATCCCAGGGGTATATATATCAACGCGTCGAGTGCAGGTACAGTACGGTTACCAGACGCATCCATCGAGGGGTTAACCCTTCGGAAAAAAGCCAGCAACTCCTTTTCCCATTTTTTTACCGACCAAAAGATTCGAGACACACCCGATCCTCAAATTGCGCCTTAAAAACGAACCTGCAGAACATGTCCGTCCTCCCCAGCCCAAGCCTTAGTTAGTAGTTGGTCCAAGCTGAGACTTTGTCGCTCGCTCAGAGCCCACTTGTGCGGCGGACTGCCACGATTCATGAAGTGTGTGAAAAAAAATAAATAATTTGGGTGAGGAGCCCGGGCCCACGTCCCCATCAGGTCAAACCTAGGTAGGTACTGCGTATGTATGGGCCATGGCCCGCTACGAGTAGGTCCGTCGCGCATCTAACCGATGAGGATCAGGGTCGTGAGGGTCTCACTACTAATTACTCCATACAGCGGGGGGTCGCGCGCTCGTTAGTACGATTACGAGTAGTACAGAGTCGAGGACTCATAGTAAAGGCGCCACAGCGCACCCGTGCGGCTCAAGGGGAGAGACATTATTACTCGGTAGGTGCCTAGTATTCATCCAGCGTCACCGGATCGAAATCAACATCGAAAGAGCAACAACCGAGGCCAGTGCCATGTTACCGTTCGGTAAGAAGCACCAATCTTTTCATCACCTCGGTCAAAAGGTCGAGGGAAACGCAAAGCAGTGGTGATGGGAACTATACATGCAGAGACCTCCATACCATGCAACTTTTTTGATGCGCAGTGCCCATTCAATAGCTCCCTCTGTCATCAATGAGCTGCTCATATTGAGCCTTCCGTACCGCCAAATAAACCCAGACAGGAGCATATCGAGCACTGTCTCGACCAACGCCAAAATGACCATCTTTTGTACTGTGTAGAGATTTTCGATATCTGTCGCATTTGAAACAATGTACTGTCGACCTGGAGTGGTTTCAAAAACAGGGAAGCCATTTGTGGTTCGATGCATACCACCAGCGCCATTCGCTTCAAACAAACAACCGTGCGAGGCTGCTCGTTTCCCAACACTGAATGATTTTTGTCTTCCTTTCCATCCAAACTGCCAATCCAAATATGTACCAGGGAAGCCTCGCTTAGCAAATCACGAAGTCGCCTTCTTCAGCCCGCTGTCGTCAGAACGTAAGAAGTTACAGTGTCCATCCTTTCCTTGGTCAACTTCAAACTGATCACGAGAAACTCTTGGGCCACATCCGGATCTCGTGTCTGCATATCTTGCCACCGCGTGGCATCTAGTCTCCAAGTAACACAGTCTTTTTCTGCCACCATCGTAGCAGTCCGCGGTGTTTGAGAGAAAAAGGGCAGCTCCCCGCATGGGCGCCCAGACACGATCAGCTCCGAGTACCTGCCCTGTGGCCAGTCGTAATCGCAGCGCAGAATGCCCTCTTCAAGCATGTAGAAGCCGTTCGGAGGATCTCCGACCTTGAACAACACAGAGCCTTTCGGGTATACGACCCTCTCAAAGTATTTCATGGCACGGTACCAAAAATCCTCATTCTTGTCGGAGAGATCCGCAAAGATTTGCAGCAACAAGGGGAGAGGTTGCTTGAAAGATTGCCACTTGGCTAAGCTGGACGTGTCCTCGTCCAGAGTAGTCTGAGCAACTTGATGGAGATGATTTCGTCTCGGGGAGCTGCCCATGAATTCTGCCTTGTACGAGGACGAAAGCTCTTGAGGCCGAGTTCGAGGCACGTCAAGGTGCCCTCCTATCCGTCTTGGGCGACGCTGCTCTTGTTGGCGATACAGGGCGGTCAACAATTCGTTCTCGCAGTGCTCCAGTGCCACATTTAGATCTGGGAAGATCTCGACATTTGAATCTGCTGCAAACAGACCCACGTTACGAAGAGCTTGTCCAATCTCTCCATCAACATCCAAGCTGCTCACGATAAGCTCGACTCCGCGCTTCTGCAGAAGACGGTTGATTCTGGTGAAAGCCTCTGCGGCAGAGAAATCAATGCCGCTGATCTGAGCCATGTCCAAGATGAGGAACCTCAGAGGACGGTCCCTAAAGGCATCTTCCTCCAGAAGAGCTCGAATTTGCTTCTCAACCCCGACAATCGTCCCAAAGAACAGATACCCTGCCAGTCTGAGTAGAAAGATCTGTTTGCCGGTCTCTCGGAGAAATTTGAGCTGAACTGGCGGTCGTCGGACGAGAGACTTGGCAACTTGCCCGGAGTATGTGGCTCTTATGGCAGTCCTTCGCGACGTCTGCACAACAAAACTCAAAGCAGCAAGCAAAATGCCAACCAGGATCCCAATCACGAAATCCCACACCCCCATCGTGACGACAATGATCAGGATGGTGGCATATTCAAGCTTGTGGACTTTGCCCCACGTTCCGACCAGAGCTTCATCCAGCAACTCTATGCCCAGCAGAAAAATCAGGGCTCCAACAACCATAATGGGGATGAAACCGATAATAGCCGGGCCAGCCAAGAGAATGCCGACGGTGCAGGCTGCCAACAGGAGTCCTGCGAGACGGTCATTGCCACCACTGTCCATGAAGAGAAGACTGTTGGTATACACAAGATAGTTTTGCACACTTCCGAAGAGACCACTGACGCAATTCGAGATACCGTGCGCAACCAGCTCACGATCGACGCTCAGGTTATCCTCGCCAGTAGAGATACCCAGAGCGGGCACGTTGATCGGGACATGCAGGATGCCGAAAAAAGTCAGAGCAAACATGGCCGGGATGGTATCCGCGAGAGCTCCCCAATGGACCGCGTTGAAGTCGTACAGCGTGTAGAAATGGTACCAGGGGTTTCCGGCCGGAGGTGGATCAAAAACCCAGCCTCCAGTGTGCAGCGTGTCCATTGAAATGCCCAATGCGGACTTGAAGAAGTAGAAAATTGCAGCGACCGAGAGGAAGTAGCCGCCAACCAGCAGGTTTGATTTCACAAAGCGTTGTACAATGAGTAAAGTGATGGCCAGCAATAATGGGACGGTCCACAAGGCGATTGTGTCACTCCGGAACAGCTGTTTGAGGGTGTCAAGGTTGTACTCCAGATTACCAGGCAACCGAGCGGATACTTCGATGCCGGTAGCAACAAGGAACCAGCCAACGCCTCCAATGCAGCCAATAAGAATGTGACGCGGGAAAAAACCAATCAACGACCCTAGCTTGCAAGCTCCCATGAGGAAGAACACCACTCCAGTCAGGACAGAACTGATGGCGAAGGACAGTATCGTGGTGGCAAGGACAGCCTTGGGGTTCTGATCCCCAACCTTCTGGAGGATCGTAAAGGCCATCTTATGGAAAAAGGGGACAACCTCAATCATTTCGGACCCAATGCCGCCTCTGAAGATTGAGCCACCAGAAGAATAGACGACCTGGGCTACAATAGTGCTGACATAGAACATGGCAATCCCGTCCGATCCAAGACCTTCGAAAATTTCGTTTCCCAAAGGAAACAAGATCATGCCGTAGGAGAGAGCATCAAGGATGTTTAGGAGCAACCCTAGAAACACGGCTGGAAGCAGACTGACGGGGTGGACGATGGCTTCCCGGTATATGGCACGGGCACTCCACGTCTTGGGGTGTGAGAGTGTGTAACAGCATGACCGCACTCTTCTCGCAGAGGCTTTGCATTTCTGGATAATACCACCCTTGTCCGAGTCAAACTGCCGCTCAACGTCCGCATAATGGCCATACTTTGTGGAGTCTACCCGCCGGTTACCAATGAGGGCTGTATACTCATCTGGCTGACTAGCCTCCGGCCTGCTCGACGACGCTGGACGATGGGGTGCTGCCTTGTCGATACCGTTCGGGTATTGGTGACGGTCTTCCTCCTCTTGGCCCGTAGAACTTTGTATCATTGCAGTCAACTCAGAGACGGTTGGATCACCAGGATGCTCGTGGTCCGAACCTGCTGGAGTTACTGGTTCGGAAACTTCCTCGATGACTTCAGGGTAACCATCATCGGAAGCAGCTGAGGAAGTCGGGGGAGAGGTTCCAAGGTGGGAGGCAGTATCGGAAAGAGCAAACGCAGCAAGCTCCGCAGTCTGGTCTCTGAGGCCAGCGGAAGAAGAATACTGAGCTGGATCTAGCTGGCCATGGAAAGAACGGACGTAGAAAGACCTTGCAGGAGTTCTCTCTGCGGCCTGGCTGGATGAAGATGCGGCTCGAGGGCGTTCGATCCAGGGACGGTCGGAAACGGCCAAAGGATTGTCTTCCTCGATGACCTGCTCACTGTGAGATCTCTTCAAGGGAGAGCTGGGCATCGGAGCTGGGCGGCTCTTTGTGAAGTTGGCACTATGGCGAGCATGCTGTTTGCTCGAGGAGGAGGAGGTCGTCGACATTTTGGCTGTTTATGGGGATATCATGTTGTCCCGCACTTCACATGCAAAACTCCACTACTAGTGCCCGGCTCTTTCCAGCGGATAACACGTACAAGAGGGCTGGGCCTGAGGAAAGGCACTATGCTTACTCGCGAGTACTAGTCCGCAGCCTGTAGTCCTCCCTCGTGTGACGCGAGACGGTCCGGGAATGAGGAATATAGAGCGGGACAAATAAGGTCGACCCGAGGGTAGGAGGTGGACAGAGTGAGCAAGATGCAGTGCTTGTCGACGCAAGCTCGCTCCTCGTGTTACAGGTGGACGTAGCTGTGTGGATTCCTGTGGACTTGACTCGGGTGTGGCCTTGCAGGCTTGTCCTTGGGCAACTTAATCCATCATACTGCGTAACCATGTCAGCTGCTGAAAGTAAAAAATTTTCTCTCTCCAAAAATTTCCTTCTTACTCGTACAAGGCGGTGGAGACGGGAGGCAAGAGGGCATGGCGGGGCTGAAGACGAGGATCAAGGCGTCGGTTCAGGGAGGTTTCGAAGCTAGTGGCGGAAAGGTGATGAAGTCGTGAAGAATTTGATGTCGTTTGTAGAGAACCCAATCTCAAAGGAGCCAGCAACTTTGCAGCTAGACTATCTTATCGGCCCACTGAGAATTTTCAGAATCCGTCGAGGCCGTGAGGAGTCAAAAGCAAAAGCCCTGGACGCCAACGAATAATAGTAGAAAAGAGCACCCCGGGCCATGATGGGCTATCAGTGGGCGAGGCGGCCCATTCCCCGCCATCACTGGCACAGGCTATTGGATGCTCGACTACCCCTGTAGGTAGGTGCCTAGGTAGGTAAACCCCCCTCCTTGTGCCTGGGCGGGCAGCCCCTCTTTAACGGTCAAAGTTCAATAGGTGCTGGAGGGGGTTGTATGCACATCATTTGTCTGTCATGGTCCTCACCTGACCTCACTGGCCAACGTCTTCCAACCTCGCCTATGCAGAATGAAAGGACCGGACTAGAATCAACACATCTATACTCTTCTCGTCACCCCGAGGTACGCATATTGTGACACCGGGCAAACACCTTCACCAGCTCCAACTTGACGTGAGAAAAGTCATATCGAGTTAGGCTTCCCTCCTCTAAATCTCCGCCCGCTCCCGTCAATGCTTCAAACCTTCGAGCCAAACCACCAACCTCTTCTTGATGATCACTCCCACAAGCCGTCCGCTCCCCTCTTCGGTGACGCACAAATGCCTGACGCCTAGCTTGCTGAACATCTCCACCACAAATTCCATCGGTGCTTTGGCACAGATCGTCAATGGTGTCCGGTCTATAAACTGCGACAGGTCAAGCTCCCCTTCGTGCTCCACTTGTACTTCTGCACTAGCCACAGCAGGCAGAAGACGAACAACGCAGCCTGCCGGGAACGTCTGGCCCAGAGTCTCTAACCCGAACTCGAGTTCTCCTTGTGCGAGGTAGCCCTGTAGCATCGCTTTTTGGACAAGGACAAGCCCAGCGTCCATAAGACCCCGGCGGCGCAGCAGCTGCAGCTTCTCCGTCAGTAAAACACGGGGGACAATGCCGTTGTCAGGAACGTCCACCGTGATCTCGCGCATAGTCTGGGGAGGAGGAATTAGCTCCTCAACAAGATGGGCATCCTGCTGAACTAGCTTCATGCTGCTATCCAGGTCAAGGAAGGGATGCCCTAGGACGGTCTGTGCAAGATCATACACGCCCTCGTGCTCAAGAGCATCTGCCACCCATTTGGCAACCATGATACCGATCATGTTTGGCACGATGAACTCTAGCTCGCCTGTCAACTCGAACATGATGACCGCCAGCGAAATAGTCATTCGACTGACTCCAGCCAGAAAGGAACCGGCACCTACCATGGCGAAGATGCCAGGGGAGATAGAGTGCCGCAAGAAAGGCAGTTGGCCGATAAGCCTGCCGAAAAAGGCTCCGCCGTCAAGAGCGGGGATGATGATTCCCGAAGGGACCTTGATACCAAATGTTATAGTCGTCAGGACCAGCTTAACAAGCGTTCCGTACGCGAGCCAGCCCAAATACTTTGGCGAGGGTAAATCGGACCCTTCCTGCACGCAGACGTAAGATGTCCGTGAGCTTTCGTTGCAGTCGACCAGAAGATTCTTGATGATGACGTCGCCGGGTTCTCGAGCCAGAGGGTTGGGATATTGCAAAAGCGCCGTGGCGAGAACAACCAAAAACACCTCGAAAACCGGATAGTTCTTGATGATGCTGTATTTCCGAAACCTGCGAGACCAGAAGAAATTGGCCTTGCAAAAGATGCCTCCAAAGACTCCCCCCGCAGCACCCAAGACCACGAATACAATGTAATGATAGGGTCGATACGTAGTGCCGTAGTTGGTCTCAAAGAGCACAAGCTTACCGGTTCCCGTCGGATTGAGAGCTTTGAGTGTCATGCCGGCGAAGAGAGAGCATATAAATGCGCGCCAAAGCACTTTCCGCGGAAAGTATGTTGAGATTTCTTCGTAAGCAAACAGGACGCCACCAATAGGGGCGCCGAACGCGACCGAAAGGCCACTCGAGCAACCAGCAGCAAGAAGCTCTCGCAGCTTCCGACCATTCTCTCGATACTTGCGAAATCGGACTCCCACCAGGTATGCGACACAGGTGGAAATGTGGACGAAAGGGCCTTCCTTGCCCAAACACATGCCTGTCGACACGGCGAAAACAGACCCAACGGCCTTTACCACCAGAACGTTGAGGTCAAGAAAATGTGGAATGACAAAGCCGGATAGAATGGTCTTGATCTCGGGAATGCCACTCCCGGCGGCCATGTAGATTGACTTGCCAGCTGCTGTAGGCTTCAAGGTTTCGCGCTTCGCTTGATCGCTGTTTTTCTGCATTGGTCCACTGTCTCCAACGCCTGGAGCAGTTGCCGGAAGGGCTCTTCTGGTTGTCAAGGTGACTGTTCCACTGATAATTCCGAAGAGCAAGGCGAATCCCAGGTAGATTCCAAACCCATGCCAGTAATTCTCCGTCCAGTACTTCCAGTCGGAGCAGGTTGTACCCGTATCGGCGAGAGGCGTCAATGGGGATTTGGACGTACAGCAGAGCTCTTTACTGGCGAACGGATTGCTCCGGCAATATCCTGTCTTCCAGTCGCTGACGGTGGCAACGGCAATGTCCACGAGGAAAGCCACGCATGCCGTTAGAGTGCCAATAATTGCCGCTGCAATCCAGCCCTCACAGGAGTCGAAAAGCGCCATGAGTCCATTTCGGATACCTTTGCCGCTGTGTACGGCGCGGTATCTGTACGAGTCTTTGACCTGTGGAAAGGTCAGTTTCAGTCGGTCAACGGCGATGAAAGACTCTTACCAAATCATGGAGCCAGTCAATCGTCGTATAGTCATTGTAGGGCAGCCGTTCACCCACGGCGGTGTCGCCCAGCGCCTGCTCTTCTTTGCTGATGTGGGAAGAAACAATTGAAGCAGCGTCTGCTTCTCCAGCCAGGGAGTTCAACCTCCTGTCATGAGGGAGGAGATGTGTCCTTTCATCCAATTGCTCCTCATCCGCAGCCATATTTGTTGACGGAGCAGCATCGACGCTGCAGAAAGCTCCAGCCTCCCAGAGCGGACATGTTGACCGATGTCACACACAGGCTCTATCAAGAGCTATGACGCCGTGACCTGGAGATACGAAGCTGAGATCTGCATCTCCGGGGAACGACCAGATCTCAAGGGAGACCACTTAGAAGAGTAGATTCTGGGAAGTCCTGATAAGGTCGGTGCTGGTAAGTGATGCCCAGGACAAAAGGGCTGTAGATAAGGCTACGTCAAGATAAGGCACGCTGCAATCGCCTCCTCGGGGCGAAATCCACCGCAACACGTGATTCCGTCCGGTATACCTGCGATTTGCACGCCTAGCGAGCTAGGCACCCACTAGGCACCCACTAGGTACTCATAGAGCTGATGACGCAGCAAGACTAAACCAAGTTGGTATGAGAGGGGTACGAGGGGTCGAGGTGTGCTCGAGGTGCTGTAGCCACGGGGTAAACGGAGTATTAGACGGAGTATCTTGCTGGCATTGCATCGGAGCCGCCCAGTGTCTCTTCGTCAGGACATGCAGAAGTGACACTATCATGCCTCGCATCGCCTGACAAACTGCAGTAGTAGTTGGAGTATATCCCTCGCCTATTCTCTGGAAGAAGGAAGCATCAGAGCGGAGCAACCTGTTACGACGCAGCGCAACGGTCGCGAATGCATGCAGATGCACAGTTGAAGCAGGGCTAGACTGCATTGGTAAAAGGCCCAAACCAGACCCTTGAGCCCGCCCCTTCACTCGTGAGGGGTTCTGATAAATCGCCTCCCCGAGGATGATGGGAAAGGCAGAAGCAATAACCACCACCAAATAATGTCGGAACTCTCCCTTACGGATTGACTCATACTCGTTCATCGTTTTGGCTTACTGCATGCACCAGGGTCTGGGCTAGGTGATTGGACCAAAGGTTACCGGAGGAATTCCGAGTGTCCTGTCGTCCTCTGTGATGGTCCAGAACTTCACAACACCGGAGAAAGGAGTCCATGCTCGTACAGCATCGGCCGGCCGCAGCTGGCAAATTTTTCCGTCCATGTAGTTGAAAGTAGGTGCTTGGTAGCGCGACATTAAGGCAGTCTAAGCCTGGTGAGCCCACCAGCCCACCAGCTTTGGCACCACCGGCCCTAATGCTGCACCAGCTGCAGAGATCAGTGAATGGCCGCTACAAGGAAATGTGCTCGCGTGCTTTCTTTTACTCTCTCTTACCTGTTCCGTCTAGCCGAAAGTCAATCCGGTCCATCGGCGATTTGTGTCTGGTTGAGGGTCATTGTCAACCAAGGCTTCTGTGACGCCCCAGCGTATTCTTACTCATGATCCAGCGGAGCAGTGAACATAGCATGTATTTCATGTCAAAAGCAAAGTTACGGCCGTGGCAAGAATGAGTGAGGCTAGACGTAAGGCCTCTGTAGAACCCATGGCCCATCCAACACCGCCCGCTCAAGCCGAACAGAAACACGAGCAGAATACCCGTCCCATCCTGTCCTTGACACCCTTCATGCTTGCAAACATATAAACAGGATAAGTGCAAAGCCAATAACAAAGGCAGCGCTCAAGCCGCCGATCAGACCCCAAACAAAACTACGGCGCAGTTGCCCCTCGTGCACTATCAACAGCGAATCCGAGTCGGATGATTCGACGGAGGCAGTTTCTTCATCATACAATAATGGTGTCGTCTCGCTTGCAGGCTTGGCCCCTCCATTTAGAGACTTCAGCGGCCACCAGGACTTCAAGGTGGCCCACGCTTGGGACATCACTGGGAAAGCAGGCTCGTTGGGATCCACGTAGATTGCGTAGGAATCCTGAGGATTGACATCGGAGTCGCCATCGTCAAACTCATTCCAGTATCTCCCTTGAGACGCAGCCGGCTCAGGGACGACAATCCGTGCTCGCTTCCGTGATTTTCTGCTCGACGGGGATTTCACCTCGGCAGGCGAAGTCACTGTCTCAGTGGCTCGAGCTTCATTGGACGTAATAGAGGACTGTCCATGGGTAGCTGTAGAGAAGAGACTGTCTGCATGGCCTTCACTTGAGGATGGGCCCGAGGACGTCCCACTCATATCGCTTGCGCTGACCCTGAGTCGATTGGCGGTTTTGAGCCTAAAGTAGTGGCTGTTCTCACCAACAGTGGGAAGGGGCAGCTTGGTGATGTCCTTTTCCAGTAGCGATTGCCAAGATGGCGAGGGGAGATCTGTCTGAACGGTGCGAATGGCCATGTCTTCGAGGGTAAAATCGTAAACTCGGTACACCAAATGCGAGTCGTCCAATGCGCGTACGACGGCAGGTGTCCGTGCGAATTCCCAACGGATATGCAAGGTGGCATGTGGGAAGGTGTTACTGGGCTGGAGCAAAGGTTGTACCTCCCCGAGGTGGTGCATGTCCACCGCACCAAAAGTGATCGAGGTGTCGAGGGTCGCCCAATTCGCGACGTCGGCAGTGTTGGTCATACCAGAGTAACGCGTACGATGTGTTTGTACTTCGGCCAATGGTTTGACATCCCGGTGCTCAACGAGATATCGCTGAATGGTGGTCGCTTCTCTTGAACCACTGGAAAGACGCGAGTCCCGGTCTAAAGCAACGCCAAGGTCTTCGCGGTCGAGGATAAGGGCCCTTTCACCGGATGAGGTGGGTGAGAGCCCGGCGAGAGTGACCGCGGCGTCTTTATCGCGGGTCCAGTATGCGCTCAAGGCTATCTTCGAGGGCCTAGCAGAGCTTTGGTCTTTGACGAACCTCTGGGCATTGTCAAAGAAGACCATATGAGTGAGACTACTATTGGAGGCACTAAAAGATGTGTATCTCGGCGACTTCAGTGATCCATCTGAGCTCGTGCGTGAAGGGGTAGGAGCGAGAGAGTCATCCTTCTTCATGTGTCTCTGGACCAGGGCACGGGCCTCATCGAGGTTATCTGGATGGATCCAGTAGAAGGCGCTGCCGGCGGCCTCGCCATATGGAACCGTCATGATGGCGGCATCAAACGCCGACGGGGCCTGGTTGAGAGCACTATTGATTTTGGCGATAGGGGACCGCAGGCTGGACGCCGAAGTTCTGGTTTGCTGTTGAACGGTGGATTGTTCTTGTTGATGCCTTGGAAGCGGTGGGGTGGCCATTTTGTCGGCCAGGATGGCTGTCTGTTCAGCCAGTTCTTGAAGATAATCCGAATAGTCGGTCTGCAGTTGGTTGGAGGAGAAGACCTCGACATCCATGCGAGTTTGCAATGTGGTCGAACCTGTCCATTTCGTGTACTTCTTGAGGATCTTGCGGAAAGCGATCTTCTGTGCCGAAGCGAAGCGCGCGACCTTTTGGATGAGGTCCCCAAGCTCTTCGCATTCCTGGGTGAGTCTTCGATACTTGCGACCGCGGGCACTGGCGACAGCATTGCCTTCCAGAGCCTTCTCGTCGGCAAATGTCCGGAGCATTGCAATCTGCTTTTTGAGAGAGCTCAGTCTTCGGTCAATTTCTCCCCGCTTCATCCGCAGAAACAGAGTGACGTTGTCATACTGGTCTCGCAAGTGATCGAGCAAGACCTTGTCTGTTTCCTCCCATCGACTTCTGCCTTGCACGGGGATTTCCACCGGGCCGGTCAGATTGGCGGATGTCCGCTGTTTGATGAGCTGCTTCATGCCATTGTAGTTGAAGTTGTATGGCGCCCATTGGGGGACCGACCTCTGATAGAAGTTGTCACCGAATTTCATGGCGACTACCGACGCTCAAGTCTGGGGGGGAGAACCACCGAGCACTCTATGACGATCCTCACGACGAGGTGAGTATGTGGCTGCAGGAATAGCTCCGAGGTGGCAGTTGGAGCACATATATTTTCTTCCCTTTTCAAATGACCCGGGCTGATTGTTTCATGGTAGGATGGAGGTGAGATGGAGACCGGCGGTCAATGGATTGGGGCGGGGTACCAATGGGAAATAAATTGAACGTAAATGTTTTAGCACGAGCAAACGAGAAAGGCAAAATTATTATTTCCTGCACCGAGTCCAGTACTGGATAGCCGCTTGCCTGGTCAGTAATGGTAGGTAGAGAGAGAGAGAGTTGCCAGGAATCAAAGTGGCTTGGTCCCCAACAATGATAACCTTGCGAGTTGGGGCACAGCTGGCTGGCTTGGGCCCTTGGCTCGCTGGGTTCCCGCCATCCCCACCTGTATAACTGTGCAGGCGCCGTGGATCCCTAGGCTCCGCCCCTCAGCGTCTGTTCACGAAACAGGTAGGAGCAAACTGCCAGGACTGAGATAAAGTTCCGTCAAATGCTCGACTAGCATCGAGCCCAAGTTGTCATGACTGAAAAACCACAATAGCACCTAGTAGCACCTATTCAAGCATATCCGGAATGTTTCACTGACTGGCATGACCCGGCTTCATCCATGTCCAGCTGTGTCAGTCGGACACTTGGCGGTCGGTTTCACTTCAATTTGGACATTGATTCCGGACTGTGCCGTACGAGCAACGAACGAGACTAGGTACTAGGTATGTGAGGAAGCCTTCCAGGACCAGTCACAACACTCGGCACTAACTGCAAGCTGGGCGCCGTTACATTATTCGCACTGTGATGCTCAATTGCCAGTTGCCTATTGCCCCTCGTGCGAGAGCCCGCTTGCATCTGTGCCTTCGATTGGCTATGTTAAGGGGGGACAAGTACTTTTTTCTCTCTTTCCTTCTTGCCTCGTACTGGATCAACTGCACTAAGCAAGTATCTACCTGGTAAGCGGGCAAATTGGTATTGGAGAAGTAAAAAACTTTTTCGAAGCGACATGCATGGGACCCAGCCACGCAATGATTTCACACCATGTGAAAGAATGGAAAGAATGGAGATCCGCAGAAACCCATTCAGGCCACCTCCTCCTCTCCCCTCCTCCGCACTGACCTCATCCAACATTGTGCTGCTCGAGATACCGCCAGAGCGTGTCAAAAGCCAAAAAGAATCATGTCGTATTTCTTGTGTCGGCGGATGACCGAGTGCTGAGTGCGACTAAAGGAGTGCCTACCTACGCGTGTGTGTTTCCAAGGCCCAAGTGGCTGGGAAGATGATAACTGAAACTTTATCCACAGCCTTTGATTTCTTCAGCTGCAGCTCTTAACGGAGTAGTCCGTACTAAGCCCACAAGAGGAAAAGCCCTGTAGACGCTCTGTAATAACGCCGCTAGAGATGAGCTGCAGAAAGCCTCGGGGCACCAAACAGAATACCAGGGATGTTTACGCAGAACATACCTCCCCTGTACCTCGTAGACTCGGTAGTGCCAGCGACCTTCTTTGCCCGACTCGTCCAGGTATGTCCCGCCGGACGCCCGGGTGCCCGTGGAGTGCCTACGAGCAAATCAATAATTAAAACTTGCGCACTACAAGCATTGTGCGACGCCTCCACTCATACCTCGCACTCTACTTCGAACAAATTTTCCCACACTTTTACGCAATACCCAGACTTCTCCACCCATTTCATACCTAGGGAGGTACCTAGGGTTGTGTACCACCGCCCATCTGCACCTAAACCTTAAAACCTATCTAGCCATTTGCCTTTCGCGGCTCTTGCCGCATATGAAAAAAAAAATATTTGCTTCACGATCTGACGGCAAACCACAGTACCGAGTACCCAGAAACGGTGTCCTAAGTGTGCGGAGTGCCTTTTAGTATTCTTGCAGCCTTGCGGACATGTAGTGGCTGGCGGCGCTGCCTGTCATAATTGTTGTTGCTGCGATAGACAACACAATGGCTGACTCTGGTGGGCTTGTCACCACACTATCGACTTCGACCCAGTCCTTCCTCCAACCTTCATCCTCTCTCCACTCCGAGGTCTTGGCCTATGTGAAAACGATTCTGGACCCTCTGGCTGCCAATGTCGCAGCTGCGCAGAAGTCGAGGCGAGACGTCAACAGGAAAAAGAGAAAGCGGAGTGATGTTGAGCGAGAAGAGGAGGTTTTGCAGTTGCGTCAAGTTTATACGGATGGCCTCGGGGTAAAGCAGGTATGGGAGCAGACGAGAAGGATCTTGGATGCTTCTTGTAAAGAGACAGAGAGGGACATTGCTCTTCACAAAACTCGAGTGCAGCCAGAGTCGCAGGAGCAGATCGCTAGCAATGGCCACGACACGGATGAAGTTGAGGCTTCGCATGGGTCAGAAGATGAGGATGAAGATGAGGTGTTCGACGACGAGGACATGCAGGACGACGTGCTAGAGGACGAGGACCTCGATGAAGAGGACAGTGCAGAAGAGTTTGATGATCTCGAAGATGTTGAGGATGCCGGGACGGGAGATTCTACGTCTGAAGCCGATCAAGAGGATCCCGGAACATATGTGCAAGACCCAAATGGTCTCAACGATGGCTTTTTCTCCATCGACGACTTCAACAAGCAGACCCAATTTCTCGAGCAGCAGGATGTTCGCGGTGAAGACGACAATCCGAGCGATGAGGATGAGATCGATTGGGATGCAGACCCCTTAACCATGGCTTTCCACAAACCGAAGGCGACTTCTGCCAGCCAAGACAGGGAAGGAAAAGGCCTTTCGGATGTTGAAGAAGAATCAGACGAAGAAGACGGCCCAACGTTTGGGGACGCCGACCTCAATGCCGAAGATACCGACGACGATATGATGAGCCAGGGCGAGGAAGCTCTCGACGCCGGCGTCGACGGCCTGCAAAACACCAATGAGGTTCGCTACTCCGATTTTTTCGCGCCTCCGCCCAAGAAATTATCAAAGACAACGCGGATGCGGGCATTACCGAAGACTCAACCGACTAAGCGACCCCAAGCCCCTGATGAGGACTTCGAGGGCGATATGCAGCGAGCAATTTCAGATGTTCGACGTGACCTTCTTGAGTCAGAGGAAGAAGATTCTGACTTGGAATCCGGAAGTGATATGGAAGGCGTGAGAAGGTCAAACCAGAACATGTCTACGCATGAGAAGCAGCGAGCAGCCATCGCAGCTGAAATCCGCCGCCTTGAGGCAGCCAACGTGGCTAAAAGAGACTGGACACTCTCGGGAGAAGCACGCGCTGCAGACCGCCCACTCAACTCTCTGATCGAAGAAGATCTAGAGTTCGAACGAGTTGGTAAGCCTGTGCCCGTAGTCACCGCCGAAGTTTCGGAAGGCATCGAACAATTGATCAAACGACGCATTTTGGCTCGGGAATTTGACGAGGTTGTTCGCCGCCATCCTGACAGTCTGGGCGCCGCCAACCAAACGCGCAGAGGCCGAGTGGAACTTGATGACACGAAGCCGCAGTCTGGCCTTGCAGAAATTTATGAGCAAGACCATCTCCGTGCTACAGATCCAGGCTACGTCGACAGGAGGTCCGCGGCGACGAAGAAACAGCACGAAGAGATCTCAAGGCTGTGGAAAGAGGTGTCAAGTCAACTGGATCTCCTGAGCAATCTACATTTCAAGCCCAAGCGGGTGGAAGTTGAGATCAAAACAGTTGAAGACAAACCCACCATCAGCATGGAGGATGCAAGGCCAGTTGGAATGGGTATCAACGCGGAAGAAAGCATGCTTGCACCTCAGGAGGTGTATCGACCTGGCGAAGAGACGAAGAACAGGGGCAATCTGGTTGTTCGCAAAGGGGGCGCAAGTGTAAGCAAAGAGGAAATGACACGAGAAGAGAAATTGCGCAAGAGAAGAAGGGAGAAGGAGCGGATGAAGAAAGCACAAGGAAATACATTGACTTCAGGGTTTGGTACAAGTGCCAGAGGTAGAGACGGCGGCGTCAAGAAGTCGAAAGCAAAAACCAAAGAGCAAGAAAAGGCGGACATCTTGTCTGAGCTCCGCAAAGGCAACGTCAAGGTTGTTGGAAAGAAGGGAGAATTGCAAGACCTCGGCGGCAAGAAAGGGAGCAGGGGAGGGATCCCTGCTGGCGGCGCATTGGCAGGAGGAGCCTTGAAGTTGTAGTTTTTGCTCCCGCATGAGTGAGTTGGTGCTCGTGATGCTGGTCATCCATCACTGATATACCAAGCACCCTATCCAATATACACCTAGGAACCCAGAGTACTTTCCCCCCCACCGCAAAAATGGAGTGCGGGTCATGTCCGGCAAACCAATGTCACTTTCACACCTCGCGGACAATATCATCAACCTTATTAGACTTGCACTGATGCGGCGTACGGACCCTAATCTTTGACTTGGTTTACGTTGGAGCAGTTCTTGTACGATTTCCTTCAAATATGGGTATAGAAGAGCAGAAAGAAGAGCGAGAAGTGCTCGAGTCGATTTTCCCGGACGAGATCACAGGTGCGCACTCCCAATTGACAACAAAGATATATGGACAGAGTGCCTAATACCGGCCTTCATTTTAGACCTCTCAGACTCGTCATATCGGATATCCATAACACTAGACCTCCCCAGCGAGGGACACGACGAAACACTTGACCCTCCGGTCCTCCTGCTCAACGTCACCTATCCAGAAGCCTACCCTGATGTTGGTCCTCATTTAGACATTACATCGCCTCCCAATGCCCCCAAGCATCCGCAACTCGACATCGCCGAGGACAAGGCGCAACTGCTCGACGCTCTACAGCCCACGATAGAGGACTCGCTCGGAATGGCCATGGTGTTCACACTGGTCACCACTCTCAAAGAAGCCGCAGAGGTGTTGATTTCCGACCGGATTCGGCAGGCGGAAGAAGTCAAGGAGGTCGAGGCCCGACAGAAGGAAGAGGCGGAGAACCGCAAGTTCCACGGCACCTTGGTCAACAGGGAAAGATTCCTGGAATGGCGGGAGAAGTTTCGCAAGGAGATGGAGGAGAGGGAGCGCAGGGCGCGCGAGGAAGAGGAGGCCGAGGATAGGAAGAAGAAGGGCGGCAAGGTCGAGGAGAAGAGATTGACAGGGAAGCAGCTGTGGGAGAGGGGTCTGGCTGGGAAGGGTGACGAGGAAGACATTGACGGAGAGGATGCTGTCGCGGCCGTTGAGAAGCTCAAGGTGGACGGCTGAGCGATCTCTTGCATTTAGAAGAGGAAGAGGGTCGGTATCTTATCACCTTTGACTGCTCAGAAGGGGGACAACTGGAAGGCTATGAACGACTCTATGACGGTCCCAAGGATACACAAGCTGGTGAATGCTAGCTTCCATTTCTGTCTACACCAAAGGATTGAAAATACCTTCTACGGAAAGGGTTCAGCTCATCGGCCGTATAACCAGCGCTGGTTGTCGAAATTCCCTCTCGACTAACACACCCGGCAATTTGTACCTCTGAATCGAAGGTCCAAGGCAGTCTCTCATACACCAACAATCTCCGGCTCCACTTGTTGAATCTCTGGATACACTCGTGTTTCAGTTTGAGGTGCCGATGCGTCGGTATGGTGGTGACTTCTTCCTCGCCGAATTCGTTCTCATTCGCGCTCGGCATCCAGAACGCGATGCGGCCCCTATCAACCAGCGTTCTGGCGGCGAAGTCAAGGATGTCGTCAAGCATGCGCGTGAAGGAATAGGGCTTCTTTGGCGGTATGTATCCAGGCAGCGTATGCGCCGGGACACCGTTGATCAAAACTTCTGTCAGCGGGTTGGAAGTCTCCGAATGACTGGAGCCTTCGCTGTTCATATCGGCTGTCTCCATACGACTTTGCCTCGACTTCGTTCCAAGCACCTTCAACCCTTCACGCACGCCATACGGAGGATCACAAACAATTCCATCCAGCCACCGGCCATCGGTCGACTTGAGCACAGTCGTAGCGCAGCGAAACGGTGTGTTCGTCAAATCAGAAGTCAGACAGTCTCCGAACAAATGCGTCAAATCGTACTTTTGAAAGTTTGCTCCGACCCCCTGATCCAGCCCGAGACCTTTGCCGCGGAAACTGCGGCCATCGATGTCTGATCCTAGAACGACAGCTCCTAGCTCTGCAGCGGCAATCATGAAGCCTCCCGTGCCCACAAAAGGGTCCAGGAAAAGTTTCCCAGGGCTTGCCAGGGCCATGTTTGCGGTCAGCAGCGCCAACTCTGCGTCCATCGAGGTTGTCGATATGTACGGCCTCTTTTTGAGGTCATGCTTCTCCTTTAGCCAGCGACATGAATCGCCAATCTTGCGGGCGAGGAACACTCTTCTCAGACTTGTGCCTGCTATCTTGTCGATGGCCGCCTCAGAGGCTGGCGCGTTTCCTTGGGTTTCGCTCGACAAGGTCAAAGGAAGCCACTCTTCCAGGACGGCGAACTCCACTTCCGGGTGCTTCATCTTGATCTTGCCCTGGAGATCAAGGTATCGAAATGAGTTGATGATCTGTCTCTGTTGGTCGACGTCCCTCGTGCTACAGTAAGAATCCACCGAGAACTTGAACGATACATGGCGATAACGGTCCCAGAGGTGGTGACTCCTCCGTTCCACATCCGCGTGAAGTTCATCATAATCCCGCCCCTGTCCCCATATCTCGTAAATGGACTTTGAGAGGATGGAGCGGCTTTCAAAATTCCTGATTCTCGCCTCGAGGCTCTCGAAAGAGCCGTCATCCACCGCTCTTAGACCATTTTCTTCCCCATCATGTGTATCGACGGCAGGAGCAAACCTCACCACACAAAACGGTGAAGTCTCGGAATAGGAAACGATCTCATAGGGCAGTCCAGCAAGCGTCGAAAGCGCCTCGATCTCAGGCCGTCGGAAACTTTCATGTGCCTGGACAAACCGAATGAGGTATTCCATGATGAGGTCCAGTGATCAAATGATAAATTATCGCCATGGACGCTACCAGAATAGACTGCAGCCTGACCGGTAAAGGAGCCGAAGTTGAGGCAATGCAGTGTACGAGGCAGGCTGAGATGATTCCAAGTTGTTCATCCGGTTGAAAAATCCTACAAGGCAGAATTTGGCCGCACTCCGTCCGACTGTGGATTTGAGTCACGTCGAAAATAGGTGCGTTCCAAGTTGTCTGACTGAAAGGGCTCCTTGTCATTTTTCAGTCATTTGAGATATATATGGCCTGGTGGCCTGTCATTATATTAATATGACGATACTCGTAAGCCGTAAACATTCTGTCAGGCAAACCGTGTGACTCAACCTCGGATGACACTTCTGATATCCCTTCTTGGCAGACTGTATATCTATCAGCCTTGAGCATTCCTTATAAAACGCAATCGCTACTGTCCCACCCACTCTTATATCTCCATCCTTTGCATTCTGTTGCGTCTGAGTGTGTTTGTGTGCATGTATAGAATATACACGGGCCGCTTATAGATTTCCCTTATCTCCTTTATAGCATCAGCGTATCTTTTACGAGATAGTCCATCCCTCCTCAAAACACTTCTAAAAGCAATGTCCGACGATGTCCCCCGCCTCATCCACGAATCTCGATCCCACTCGTCGTCCCAGCCAAACCGGGACCGGGACTTCTCGTCGTCCTGCCCCTTCTGCGCCATTGGGAGCACCTACTCCCCTCTGCCACCTCTGTCCTCACCGGAGACTATGGCCAAGGCCCTCGACCCGGAACAGCTCGACCCGCCATCCTTCGTGCTCTACTCGAGCGAGCACGTCATTGCCTTTTTGGACATTATGCCCCTGACGAGGGGGCACGTGTTGGTGGCACCGCGGAAACATCGTGTCAAGGTCGGGGATTTGAGTCCCGGCGAGGGCGCAGAGGTATGTACCGAGTATTTTTTTTGTTTGGAGACTACCCGTCGAATTGAACATTGCCCCGAGCCGTCTTGATGGCCATCTTCATCGTACTTGGGAGCCATGGTTTATATATAATGGGGTGCTTTTTTCGGGGATCTATTCCCGTCCATGGGGAATCTTGCAGCCCTGCTTTGATTTCGACCTGTTCACACGACGGTTTCAGGGTGGGCTAAGGTTCACATTGAACATTCACAGATTGGGAGAGTCCTGCCCCTGCTCGCGCGATCGGTCATCAAGGCTGTTCTCCCCGACATCCCGCACGAGAGTGCCGACTATAACGTCGTGCAGAACAATGGTGAGCCCGTTGCCCGAATCCCCCCCTTTTCTGACTGTTCCATCCCTTCAATTTATCACCCCAATCCGAAAAACTGAGACATTTCCCCATCTCTCCCTCATTTCTAGGCCCCGGCGCCGCTCAAGTAGTGCCGCACGTACACTTCCACATTGTCCCCCGCCCCCCTTTGAACTACACCTATCCCCAAGTTAGAAGCGGCCCAGCAGCGTCGTCCTCGTCGGCGAAGAAATACCAACCCAACCGCCAACCCTCGGGCCGTCAAGCCGCGGCCATCCTGTTTGGGAGGGGCATGCGCGAGGATCTCGACTACGATGACGCCGCGCTTCTGGTGGAGGATATGAGGGCGGCGATCAGGGAGGAGTGGGAGAAGAGCCTTGGGACCTCGAGGGAAGAAAGAGGACGGGCGGCGAATGCAGAGACGGTGGAGGGGACGTCGGGTTCGGGAGGCCCGAGCAGTGCTGGGGGAAGCGAAAAGGGAGACGGAAATGGTAGACGTCTGGCCTGGAAAGTCTGACAAGATCTGTCTCTCGCCAGAGCTCTGTGTCCTCGTCCCAATTGCGGGACCCCTTGATTTCCAGCCTTGGATCCCCTTGAAGGACATGCACAAATCGACTCGACTGGACCGTTTCAGAATCGACATCCTTGCTCACAAACCACCAAAATGTGGCCTACCGAGATCTTTGCCTCAGATGTAAGGCTCGCACATGCTGGGGGATTGAGATCTGGATTTCAATAGTCAGGGCTTTGCCGAAACCGCTTCAGCAGACCTGATAGACCGACACTGGCGAACCTCACCCTACAACGGTCGGCAGGCTTTGATCCCGACTGTCTTTTTCCGTAAATCGGATCAGATAGTCGTTCGAAAACAACCGCCAGTGTGCTCAATATGCGTGTCTCGAAGCAATTCGGCATGTCCCCTTCCTCCTCCCCCCATCCGCTGCGAGGTTGTCTTCGACCAATACCACAGGATTGAGTGATGATATGTCATGTTCATCAGCCGGCCATCCGACGAGTTCAAACGAAGCCTGCCCATAAAGCCCACATCATCTGTTCGTCTCCCTGCGTCCCTGCTGTCTGATTCCCTACAAACTGGGGCGCTGTTTCTTCGTCCCAAACGCGTGGCAATCAAGCCGTTTAGTTCGCAAACAAAACCAACATGCCCACCCACCACGAACAAGACCATCCCCGTTCTCCTCGCATATAAAGACCATGGCTCCTACGCCATGGATATGTGCCTCAGATCTGCATAGTCACAAAAGCCCGACACCCACCAAGATAAACCCTGCCCCCGCCCCTGAGACTCCAGCTGCCAGACAAAACACATTTCTTTCCAACTTTTCCAATCTTCTGTTTCCCCTTTCTCGCTCCACATAGGTAAACTCTCCCGTCGGGCGATGAACATGGACGACGACCGAGTATCCCGCTCCGACCTCCAGCAGCACCACACACGACTGCCCGTGAGCATCCAAGTCGAACTCGACCCGCAAGCGCGCGTGGGCGTGCAGGTGCAGGTATCCGTCGTCCATCGGCGCAGCGCGCATCATCAACCACGTGCAGACACGGGGTCTGCTGCATCAACACAAACAACTCCAGGCTCTCTACCACCTGCAGGCCGCCGCGCCCGTGCGTCGTCGTCGTCGTCGTCGTCTTTAACCGATCCTGAACCTGCAGGCAGATGCACCGGCAGCGGCAGCGGCGCCAGCAGCACATCTGACGAGCAAGTGGGGACAGCTTCAGCATCCCACCGGGCGCAGACTCAGAATTGGAATCAAGACCAACGTGAAGGTCAATCTGGCCCAGACCCGGGTGACTATCAAGCCCTCGCCATGGCCCAATTCGAAGCCGAACTCCGCGCTGCTGCCGCTGCCGCTGCCGCCACCGCCGGCAAAGGACGCTTTTCAGATCCCACAGCGTGATTCCCTTTGTGATCGAGGACGCCAACTCGTAATCGGGGAGGAGTGAATGAAGCGTTGGATGGATGATGGGGATGAAAAGGTGGAGGTGGAATAGGTGGTTCTATCCCAAGAAAAGAAAAGTCGCTTCGCTTCCCTTGCTTTACCTTGCCTGGATTTGACACTGTAGGAGTATGAGTAGAATCGCAATGGTATCGGACGCAGTCAAAGCGTCGTGCAATCGACGGCGCCTGGGTTGCTTTTGACAGACTCCAGCAATAAACAATCGATCGCTATCACCAAGTCAGAGTCAAAGCGTTAGAGGATGTACAAAGGGAGGCAACAACGGAAGATCTCAAGTGCAGCCAAACCGTGCGAGGGAGTCAACGATCGACCAGGAAAGTTGTCAATGCAAATACAGTTGCAATTCTGATAGCCATGACGGCCTGACGTATCTAGGACCTTGACCCAGAAACCATGAGATACAGGCATGGACAAAGAACACGCCACCGCTGCCGCTCGATAAATCCAAAGAGCACAACCCAGTTTTCACCTCGTTTCGTATCCAGCCCCTTTCTCTCAGTCACGACCTCCTAGTTTCGGCCGATGCAAGGAATTCAACTCAAACAACTCAATGCACGCAAGAGACAGATGTCAACCTTGTAGAGTCTCCTTTTCAATAAGCAATAAACGCCATGTTCGCCTGCCTCGCCAGTCAATCAAGCCCCTGTCCATAACGCAAACCTATCCACAGGTCGAACGCCCTTGCAGTGTCACAACAAAAGTTGGAAAAATGCACCAACGGAGATTATTTTCCCAAGTTCTTAGTTGAGAAAATACTTGTCATCGCTCAATGCCAGGTACGCCGGTGAGAGTTCGCTGTGACTGGAGGTTTGCTGTGTGTGGTCAGAAGTGTTTCGGTTTTATCGATATGATGGTAATGATGCTGGATGCTAATCTATGTGCCGATATCGTTTTCAATCGTCGTGGTGATGGAGACATGCAAAGCATAGCCCTTTGAAGAGGGCTGCCCGAAAATTCGTCGTGTACGACCTCCCAGAAAGATCAAGCCCAAAGGATCTTGCGTCGTATTGATGGCAAGTTGACAAGCTATTGTTCAATCTTGGCATCGGGGAGTGTCAAGCCACCAGTTCGGCGGCTGGCACCATAGTCCTTAGCCCATTTCCTGGCCAAAATTGATGCTAATCCCACATTAGCATCAGCTCGACGGCGACTTGCGTACAGAACCTGGACTTACCCTTGAGGAACTTCTTGGACGCATACTTCTTGAACAGCGCTTCATGTGCAACCGGGGCTTCGAGATAGCTGATCATGAGGTCGAAGACGGGCAAGATCTCCTCCTCGTTGTAGCCAGCGAACTTGGTCAACGTCGCGTCCTGGAAATAATTAGAAAGAGATTCAGAATCGACAGCATTGGAGCACATACCCATCCACCACGCTCGAGTATCGTGCGAGCAAGGTACATGGCGGCAGCCGCAATATGGCTCTGCTTGTATTCCAAGAATCGGTGGTCCACCAGACTGATTTCCATCAAATACTTTCCCAGTGTGCGAGTCTGAATGTCGTAGTTATCGGCCTTTGAGATTCTTCTCAGGAAGTTCATGGGGTTGGGATAGCTGAGATCGTATTTGAGTGTCGACAAGGTGTACCTCTCAGCACTCAGAACCTCTTCAATTGTGAAGCCATCGTCGGCGACGTGAACGAAGTTGCCAACGTGAGGCGAAAGGACTTCTTCGTACTTGGAAGCGATGAACATAGCAGTAATGCCCACGAGCTGGAGCTTGTCGAGAGGGACAACCTTCTGGGAGAGAAAGCGATCGACAATGTTGACGGCCAGGAACAACGTTTCGGGCAGAAGCCTAAAGCGGGTATGCACCTCGATCAACCAGTCGACGAGGATGCCTCTCATCTTCCACTCGAGATCGTCTTGATGATCCATGTAGTTCGGGTTAGGCTGCGTGGTGTTTTCCAGGGCGAAGTAATATTCGAAGATCTCGCGGACGTATTCGGCGCACATGGAAGGGTCGTCCAAGTCTTCGGCATCCAGGTCGGCAACAATGTCAGAAATATCTTCAGTCTGAGCTTGGGCTTCTTCGACGGCTTCCTCGGTGCAGGACTTCTTGCGAGGAGGCTCGTCGACGTCAGGAGTGACATCTTTCGACGAAGGCGCGGTTGATGTGGAAGCTTGCGTCCGTCTCTTGCCAGTGTTTCCGAGGACACCAGAGCCACTCCCTGGTTTCTTGACTTCGGCCGAAGAGACTTTGGGTTTGGCATTGTTGTCTTTGACGCCGAGGGCGGCCCTGGAGGAGTTGGTTCGAGAGAGCTTCTGGACGCCGCCGGTTGCTGGCTGAGCGACCTTTGACTGCAATCCGACTTTGCTTGCCGTCGCCTTCTTCCCATCCAAAACCACATCTACACCTTTTGCAGCATTGGTCACGTCTCCTAGCGCACGGCGTCTGGTGGTTCCATTCAGTGTACCTCCTGCGGACTTCTTGGTTTGCAGAGGCTTCTTCGCAGCAGAGGTGGTGTCTTCGGTGCTGGCTAGACCGGCGGCTTTTGCTCGAGTCAGACGGGTGTTCTGAGCAACCGAGTTCTCATCGTTTTCGTTATTGACTACTCGTTGGCGAGTACGAGCCTGCCGGGAGGTTAGCGTTGAGTGAACGAGATGCATGGATGATAATATATCATATGGAGCAGGAAGACTCACGACAGGCATCTTGTTTGTTTGACGCCGTGATGGCGAGGACAGAGACAAAAGTAGAGGTCACGGGTAAAGGAGAGAAGCCTGAAGTGTTCGAGGCACGACTGAGGGATGCGAGTTCTAGACTGGATTAGCAACGGGTGCGAAAGAATCCAATATGATTGGGGAATGACGCACGAGCTTTTCTCGACGTGTCTGGACGAGTTGCAATCTCGACAGAAGGCTATGCAGTTTGATCGAAGGCGTCGTTGAGGATTCGCAGAGACACCACGTCGTTCTCGAATGAATTTTGATCCCAGTATGGTCTGCCGGTGTTGACGAGGCTGTTAGGGCGCGTTGTTGTCTGAGCAAGCCAACCCCGAGTGGCACGCGCAGGACGTGAGGATCGGTGGGAGCTGAAGGAAGACGGATGTCAGAGACAGTTGAGGGACAAACAAGATGCAGCTCGAAAGACAGAAGAGGATTTCTCAAAGGACAACATGTGGAAGTGTGTAGTGGTGGTGGTACAGGCACAACTACAGGTACAAGTACAAGTAGTAACAAGCTGATGGATGGAGGTTCAGAGGTCGCAGAGGTGCTTGGAGTAGCGCCGGTGGAGCTCCTGTTGTTTTTGCTTGGCACCAGATGATGGACGGGGCCGAATTTTGCAGGCGATGGAGCTACGGCGCGCGCGCTGGTGGGCGTCGCGGTGGCTCGGGTTTGAAGTTGGGTGCGGGGTGGAGTGTAACAACAGTTTGAGTTGAGCACTCGGCGAGTGTTGTGACCAGCTACCTGGGTACGTACCTTTTCTGTCCTGAATCCTCAAGAGCAAAATGTAAAGGAACTGTGATGCAGACCTGAAGATGTCGCGATCTAACCTCGTACCGAGTGCAAAAAGAAAAGTCAACAAATGAAAGCTCAATGGCGGAGTAAGAAGGACGAGTTAGGCGGGAGAAAAGTCATCTGTTGATGGGGGAACCTGAGGGAGCTGGGGCTGGGCCGCCGTTACTGCACGTAAGTCGCGCCTGGCGTTGTTTGGGCCGAAGCTGCAAAAGGCGCTTCCAACTCGCTGCTTCTGCTGCCACGGCAACCAGCTGGAGGCGACCTGAAGGCGACCTGAACAATAATAATTCGACTAGACTATCTCGGTCGACACTATCTGATAATTCACAACCACCAGCTTCACAAGCCCGCAGAAGAGCACCGACGTGTCCTATTACCTATGTACTCGTACGACTCAGATGAACTCGGCGTCTACCATGCATGGGAAGACTGTGCTGTACGAGTACTTGATACTACAAACTCACTGGAGCTTTCATATGTCGATGCGACTTCTCTTGATGCCATCCTTCCCGTACCCTGACTCTACTTCCCAGACGCAAAGTTGCGTTGAAACACAGCCTTGACATTCCCGTCCACAATGACTGCTCCTGGGACTTCTTTATGGTGGATCAATCTTCCATCTGTCTCACCTGACTCCCACTGGCCCAGAAGATCGTTGCTCTCCTTTGGCTTGACATCCGGCCTGGCCGTTCCTACCGTGATATGTGCGATTGCGTTGGCACTCCGCCACGAGGGTCCCTCAGCACCAGGATAGATGCGTACAACAAATGCCATGATCCGGTCGTCCCACACGACGCTTTCCAGCTTGACTCGTGCTTGCCCGAGAGTGGGCGCCAGTTCGTTCTTGTTCTTGAGATCTTTGCCAGCCATGGCTTTGCGATATTCTTCCTGATACATTTCCCACAATCTGGGATCTTGGCTAGCTGATGCCCGATGGATCAAGGTCACATGAAATTCATTCTGAAGGCGCCGCGACTGCTTCAACATGCGGTACATGCGGGCTTCTTCGGCCGAAGCATGCTCGAACATGGAGGCCAGAATGGATTCAATGTTCTTTGCCGGCACGGATATGCTGAAGTATTCAAGCTTGCCCATCAGTTGGTCTAACGTCAGTGGCTTTTCCTCTTGCGGGTTTGGCACGGTCGTTTTCTGCTTGTGAGCCCTCTCCCCATTCGTGGGCTTGCCAAACGAGAGATCGTGTTTAGTCGTGACTTCATTGCCCATTGCATATTCAATCGCGGCTTGCATGTCCTCATCACTGGGCATTTCTTCCGGCAGCAGTCCCGGGTAAGCGTTGTAAAGATGGGTGATGACTGTCTCCAGGTTCTCCAGAGAGGACGCGCAGACGTCCAAATCGATTACTTCGTCAAAGTCGGCATCCGGCAATGCGCTCCTGTCGCAGCCCTGAAAGCGATCCAAGAATCCTTCCATGATCCCAATAATCTCCTGTGGACTTTTGCTCCCTGCTCGAATAGTTTGATGGTTGTCTCCACGGTCCAGCACACGCTGGCGGGTGACTTTGCGAATGTCGTCGAGCATCCGGTCCTTGGGTTCGTGAACATAATGCAACGCCACAAATCTTGCATCCGGGACCACTTTGCTGACGTCTTCCATGATCTGCTGTCGCTCCCGGCGTTGATGGTTGTTACGGTCAGCAATCACCACTTTGTGGCTTGCCATGGCATTGACTACGCCAGCAGCGAATCGGGCTGGTCGACCTTTTTGTCCCTGGATATTGTCGTTCTGTACATGACCAAAATCGAAAAGTTTGACCAGCGCAGTTGCAACAGTAGTTTTACCACACCCGATCGAGGCGATGGGAACGAGGACGATGTCACTGAGAGAGGCATAATGCCCACCCCCGTCTCCGTCCGCTCGTTCTTTGGCAATGATGTCGGACCCCTTCTGACCGATCTCGGCAAGGAAACCATCACGCATTTTGATGATTCCGTGGTTCTTGTTGTACTCTTTGGCCAACGATGGATCTCTGGCTAGTTGCCGCCGTGCGTATTTCAAGTACTCCTCGGTAATCTTCTGGTGCTTCTTGTACTTGGGTGGTCTCCCGGAGATGATGGCTTTCGTGCATTCGCGCCATTGCCGGTACATCAGATAGGGCTCTTCAAATTTGTACTTGAAGAACCAGTCTGGTGCAAATGACCGATCCCTACTTCTCTTCTTGCACCTGACCACGAATCCTTCAGTGTCTCGCCCTTCCCAAGAGCCAGTCTCTGCGCATTTCTGGAGAAATTCTTTTACCTCATCAAGTGATTGGATCATCACATACTGTGCCTTTTTGAAGCCCCAGGTGTCGGCAAACTCGTGAACCTCTGAACCGGACAAAGTGACGAATTCAGGGACGTTGATGTTGATGCCATGGAGGTACAGCCCAGCCGCCTCTGGCGGGTACTCTAGGACGTGCTCTTCGAACGAGTCGTCACACAGCTCACCGACGGCCGTAGCATTCATGTCTCTCAGTGCTTTTGCTAGTTGCTGTGTGGTCTTGCCCACGCTTTCGACGTGTCTCTGAATCCATTTCTCCCCAACAGTGGCATGACTCTGGTCGACATCGTCTCGTGTACCTGTAGAGTGCTTGCTGCAAACTAGCAAAGTGCCGTCTTCGAGCCCGGACATGAAAATGATGCAACCGTTCTCTTTGACACTCAGCTCGTAGGGCCCAGCGGTGTCGTGCTCAATGTTGACCCATTTTGTTTCGGGGACCTCGTCGATGTTGAAGAATTTGTCATATCCTCGGATCGCGATCTCTGGAGTTCCGTCCGATCTCCTGGTTGTAAAGAGTCCACGAGCATAGGTAGGAAGGTCATCTCGCTTGTAGTCCCAGTCGTTGAAGCGCCAGGAGTCGACGGTGATGCCATGGGAGCCTTCAACCTGGAACGTTGCCTTTTTGCAGGAGAATCCCTTTTTGCCTTTTGGTCGTCCTTTCGTTTTCGCAGCTTCGAGGGTTTGGACTAGCTGAGTGATCCGGTGAGAATCCTGCGCCATCTTGGCAGCTAGGTACCGAATCGGTCACAGGGTGGATGTCTGGACGATTTGGACGGCTGAAGAACAGAACAGAGACCAAAAGGCTGAAAACACCCGCTGGCTGCAGGGAATGAGGCTGCAGAATTGGTGAGGCGTATCTGAGATGGACAAATCGAAGTAGGAAGGGTGTTGCCGGAAAATTAAGTCATGGGAATCACTTTTATTCCACACCAAGCAGGCACAACCCTCGATGCCTTGATTTATGACTCCAGATCCTCACTTTGGCCCCTACAGGAATTGAGTCATAAGAGTAGTACACAGGGAGTGGAATCCAGGAGGATGTACCGAGTACTCGGCAGATTTCAGCTCTGTTGTAATGTGGACTTGGAGAAATCCTAGTGGGCCGACAGAAGTGCTGCTTAGTGCTCAGCCTGATGATGGATGGGCACTTGAATCAGCCTTGCAGCCACAGCGCTGCTCGCTAGGATCGTTCCGCCACTCAGAGTTTTGCGGATCCAGCACAGTGACTCAATGGCTAATTACTGGCACCCAAATGGGTCTGCTGCCACTTCACTTTTCACAATCTTCACTTCGAACTCCCCCCGCGTCGTGGCCGTTGGCTAAACTCAACCAAGTCTGTGCCCTGTACAGCCCCAGCACCACCATCTGACTTCCCGTCAAGCACCATTGAGGTGAAGTACCCATGCTCCAAGAGCAGCCTTGAATTGTCGACGGCACTTCGTCCCCCTCTTCACGTCGACCATGTCGGCGGAGCTCAACCTAAATCCGTTTCTGCTCGCCGCAAACACCCCCGAGACAGACCCCCGCCTTTTGCCCTTACTTCGCTCCAGACCGGAGTTGGCATCGGCACAAGACGAACATGGTTATTCGCTTTTGCATGCTGCAGCCTCCTACAATCATGTGGATCTCTTACGAACACTGGTCAACGAGTTCAACGTGGACGTGAACTTGAAAGACGAGGATGGTGAAACATGCTTGTTCGTGGCTGAGACGGTGGAAGTTGCGAAGTGTCTAGTGGAGGAATTACACGTTGACATACGAGTACAAAATGACGAAGATATGACTGCGCTCGAGAAGTTCGAGTCAGAACAGGAATTTCCAGAAGTCGCAGAATACCTCCGCAGCCTGCTCTCACAAGATCCTGCTGCGGGAACCGCTTCTATCCGTCCTGGGCCGGTTCCAGATGGAGCTCAACCCCCTCCACGCCTGCCGCCCAATGTATCCATCAATATCGGCACCGAGACTGATGCGACGCCCGGAACACTTGAGCAAGAACCCGATCCCGAATTCAGGAGAAGAATAGAAGAGCTGGCAGCCAAGGAGAATTTTCACACGGCAGAAGGTCAGAGAGAACTGCGCGAGTTGATTACAGATGCAGTAAGAGACGTCGGCAACGAAGGCCGGGATGTTAGGAGACGTGTCGAATAATTGCAAGCGCATTGGACTTTTACAAGCCCGAGTCATGCAAGGCGACTTCTCACCCACATCCTGGGCTGCGTATGACACAGACGGGAACAAGCATAACCGGCTGTAGCCGAAGACATGTTTTCATGTCGCTACCAAGGAGTTTGCAGCACGAAGATCTGTGTCCCGCGCAGGATTCAGTCGTTCATCCACGCGGTGACTCGACTGGAGCCAAACCTAGCCGCCAACCGCAACCCGCTGCCTCCCATGGGAAAGTAGCTGACTAAGTACCACACCAAAGCCACGAGCTGCACAATCGATGAAAATAGAGTGAGAATCGTGGAGTGGAGCTGACGCGGTCATGTCAGCCATGTCTTGCAGCATCGCGAAAAGGCCTCGGATTACACTTACACCGACAGCAAAATAGATGGTCATGATAATGGAACCAAAGTAAGCGGCAGTGAATGGTAGACGAGGGCCTGAGAGCAAATGCGCTGCGTACTGTACCGGTCCCATCAAGAAGGCCCAAGAGGCCAGAAACATCATCGAGCCGACCGACCACCTATCACGACGCGTCAGCCACACGCACGACTTCATTTAGACACATGCACAAATTCAGGTTCTGATTGCGAAATAGACACCTCACAGGGGTCTTCCCAGATGTGGGCATCCATCCTCGATATAGAAAGGAGCTGACATCATCATGGGGTGTACGCGCTGTCACATGGCCCGTGGACCAACGCGTGGTGGTGTGAAGCAAATGCGGTGTGGGCTGGAATGGCTTGGGAGACTCACAGAATAGCGAATTTTCGTGGCTTGAGGGACAGTACTGGTAATAGCACGAAGCAGATAACAAAACATGCCAGCGCTGCAAGATTGCAGCCCCCGAAGATCAACAAACGGTCCCATCGGCTTACTGTACGGTCATAAATGTCAGTAAATCCTGTTGCCGCGGATTTGGGCTGTTCTGTATTCTCGGACGGGAGTCATGCGCGAAGCCAACATACATGCGAACCACCCCTCTTCTTCCTCTCTCCTCGTGGGCGCCGGTAGTGGTGCTCCAGGAGCCTCGTGTGTGGGCAATTGGACATAACCTTTGCTTCCAAACGGATTGAGTGACGAGATCCTGGACAGCAAGGGGTTTGACGACGAGGTATTGGGCGGGATGTCCGGGTCTCTTCTGGACCACCCCAAGGAATTCATGGATTCTCGAAAAGACGAGGACGCCATTCTAACCGGTCAACCGTCCTCAGTTCGGACTGCTCTGCCCGGACAGCGAATCCGTCTGTAATGGAGGTGACACCTCTCAGAACGTCGATCTGCCCACTCTTAGGTGTTTTGGTCCTCCAGACAGAGAGGCCCGGCTCTTTTGGAAGCTTCGAGCTTCTGTCCTGCCAGGCTGAAGGGAGACAAACACCAATTGGAGGAGCCACCAAGGTTGGAATGTCTTTTGACTTTAGCGCAGTTCGGGTTCTCGCTTGTGACCACTGACCAGACCCAACTCAAGGCGACTTCGCGGGATGACAGGACCGAAGTAGTCGTTAGAGTAATGCCGTGCAAGGACAATCCACTCTCGGGCGCATCGACTGAAGTCTTGGGTAGGGAACGCAAATGGGATAGGCACGATGGGCAAGGCCTTAGAGCAGGATTTTGCCGGCTGCCTGCAGAATGTCTTGCTTTGCAAGGTGACAGCCTCCGGAGTTCACCGAAGTGGCAGAAGGCAGAGAAAGGATTCGAGGCGGTCGATGGAGAGGATGGGGGAGGGAGGTGGGAACTGCAATAGCAGTGCACAGTGCGCAAGGGTATCAGTGCGGTCAAGGGCAAAAGTCTCGAAGAGGCCAGAGCGTTGAAGCCAAATGCAGAGAAAGCCCGGCCGTATCGAGCGGAAAGTTGGAGTGGGTGCGTAGTGGGTGAGCGACCAAGACAAAGTCCGACCGCAGATCCAGCGCTTGGGAAGCTGGGCTCGCTGGGAAGCTGCCACCGTGGCCCACCGTTGCGCTAAAAATGCACCAAAAGGCGATTTGGGCCAGGCATCCAATCACCGTACCATCCCCGTCCCCTCCATTTCACCCCCCTCGACTCGTATTACCCCCCTTTCTTGCTAGCTGGCGGTATTGCGTGCATATTGCACCAAGATTCACGCAGCTTAGAGCATGTTATGGCCGCGACAGGATCGCGAAGCTGGTCGTATTTCGGACAGTGGTCATCAGCCCAAGGTGGCAAGGGCAGCATGTCCGCCGCTAGACCAACAGCCCTACCTCCGTGGATTCAGTCTCTCAGCTTTTCATGGGCTTTGCATGGGCTTTGCAATTCTGGGAAAGCGTAAGGTTTTAGTAAGAACTACCGGTGCTGAAAAGAGGCCGGACAAGCCAGAAGCCAGAAGCCAGAGCCCAGAGCGCGAGCAGCCAGCGGTTCGTCCCATCCGCATGTTTTTTGCACCATGGGGCGCTATCTGCAACCTTGGCCATACCCGTCCCCATCAAGTCACTGATCCGCAGGAAAGCTTTTCCTAGCTTTTCCTCCGTGGTGCAACGGGCGCATCCGTAGCATCGCAACAACTGGAGAGAGAAGGCAGGCTGCATGAGCCATGCAGATCTACCATGCATGCTCAATGCAAAGCATGACAAGGTTGTAATATTGGCCAACGTCGAGCGCAAAAGGACGAACTTTAAGCAGTTTGCGGAGATCTGATCGCTCGGTGTCGCGTCGCACAGCATTCCAGGCGGGTGTACAGAGTGGTCTCCAACCCGGGCAACGTTGCAACAGAACGGGCTACTTTTTTTTGGGCCAAGGGTGGATGGAGCCGTGGGTGAGCATGGATGCGATTTTGGGAAGCAGTCATCTGCGAAGCAGTATGACTTTTCTGGAAATACCATGGTACGCACGTCGCAGCCTTGACGGCCCGTCTACGTGAGCAGGAGATTGTGGCTTGGCTGGTCGGAGTGATGTTGCTGGGGGGGCCACTTGACCTTGCTCACCATGATCTACTGATGTAATAGATGCCTCGATATACCAGTCATGCCGCCGGAGCGGACGGTGAAAGGGTGTATGTACATAGCCATGCGGGCAGAGGAGTGAACTTTGTCCCAGTCTCATGAGCCCCTCCCAACACAGACACCCGAGACAAGATCAAGTTGGCAAACATAACGGATATAGTCAAGGGGGGGTGGTCCCCCCTCTCTCTCCCTCGTCCCATGCCGCCTTGTCGCCTTCGAGGTGTGCGCAGCCAGTCACCCAGTACTCGGTAGACCGGAGGGGTTCACACCCATTCGGGGTCCACCCGTGTTGCTCATCCCGCTCATATCAGACCAGGGTCCAAGCCCTGCGGCAGGTATTTCGATTGGTCTTCCGGTTGTATCCGGCACCCTGCACGCCGCCTCATGTGGCTGCGCATGGATTCAAATGAGGAAGAATGGTGGAGTGCATACGCAACGGGAGTGGCAGCTGGAGGGCACCCGGAGGGCACCCAGGGTGCAAAGGGTAGCCTGTGCTGGGGGTGACTGGTTCTCGGGCAGCCAGCCTTGCATGCACATATAAAGAGATCGACTGATCCGGGTCGGACGTAGCGAGAAGTTATCGTCGGTTTAGATTGTCTCCCAGCACCTAGTGCAAATCAGTGCAAATCGGCTCAATAATTCGTTGGAGCGCATAGCGTGTCCTGCAGCTCGTTATTCCCTCTTCCATTTCCATCTCCATCTGCCTCGACCCGCCGCCTCTCCAAGGGGATCGTCCATTACCAGCTCCTCCCTGCTAGAGACATTAAGCACTCCTATCCCGACTGCAACAAGGTCGTACCGAAGTGACCATCAACCAGCCAACCTATCAAGTGTCAACCTTAACAGGACGCACAGTCCAATTGAATCGTGTTCGTGGCATGTGTGGTGGCCTCTTGAGTCAAAGACTTGACCTGTGCCGCCACTCAGTTCAGCCCCGCCCTGTGCCAAGGGCGAGCTTCGAGTCCAGATCGACTCGGAATTCCATTGGCAGAGTCGAATCGCGGTGACAGAGCTGGACAGTAGTGGACAGTGGACGGGCAGTGGGCAGTGGGCAGAGGGCAGCCACTCACCAGCTGTCCAACCTCCCAGCGCCGCCACTGTTGCCCTTCTGGTGCTTCGACTTCTCCGTCGTCGGTCGTCCTGCTCCTGGCCATCCGCTCACTACTCGGTCACGGCATCTCGGCCGCACTCAAAATTCACTTCCCCAAGGTGCAGTCTCTCTCACTGTCACTGCCACAACCCTTGCCTGACTGTACCCTCCCTCCATCCCTCCACACTGGCATCTAACAACCACACACCGCATCCCACCTTCAACCACAACCACAACCACAACAACCCCGGAGCCTCGACCATCCCAGACACTCTGTCCTGTTCCATTTTGCCTCTGCCGACCACGTTGATTACGACGACTTCTGACGTTGACGACATCTGAGCCTGCGCTACTTGTACCTGCAGCCCACGATCCCTTGATTGAGCGCACCTCCGACCGTCACTCATCTATCCCACGGCTACCCTCTGATAGCCCTTCAATTTCAACCCACGACCGCCATCTCGTCCAAATCTCCAGCACACTGCGCCATTTGCGCTCTCTATTCGCTTTGCGCTCCTCCAATCGTCCCCCTTCCCGCCTCAGTCGCTGCCCACCATATCATCAAGGCCACCCAGAAAGAGGCGGTATCAGCGATTTGAGTCAGATATCACACCCAAAAAACACACGCCAACGGAGAACACCCCTTGATCTATCTGCTGGTGTTCGAATTGGGTCAGTTTTTCTCGCTTCGGACCCTACGCTATTACGCAGAGTAGTGAATATCACTTACGACCACACCACGGAATAAGGCCGGACGACTGTGAATCATCGCTGACAGCGCATACTGCCGTCAGCCTCGTCCGTATCTTGCCTTGGAAATTTCTCGGCTCGGATGGTCACTACTTGACGGGGTGACAACCAAAGTCCATTCACTACCAGGATCACTGGAACGGGATCACCCTCGATACCCGTGCGTTGCCTTTCCCCACGACTGCTTAACCGAGTCAGCATCCCAATGGCTATAGCCGCTTGACAGCCACTTGGTTCCCTTTGTTTGCTGCTGAGTGACATCTGGGTGAAGCACGCGAGCTAAGCTCTTTTATTTTTATTGCCACCTCAACCCGACCGCAGTCCATCTCACTTTTTCCTTTGTTTCGGATCATGACACATTCTTCAGCCGGGATGCCCTATATCAAGAGCGAGCCCGATGAGTTCGGGAACAATCCTAACAGGTTCATGTCATCGGCCAACTATGGCAACTCTCAGGGCTATGGCAACCAGTTCAACAACCAACATGATGGCGGAAGCATCGATCCCTCAGAGCTGTCCATGTCCACCAACTATGGTAGCATGCCATACAACTATGGTGGAAACACCATACCTTCCAACTTTGCGGTGGGGCCTGCCTTCACTGATAACGAGTTGTTAGAGTCACTCGACTTCGGAAACAATAATGGCCAAGGCATGTTTGATGATTTCACAATGGCAAATCCACCCAACAGCAATAACAGAACTTCAGGTGCCGTCCAGATGGAACAGCCGAACCAGATACCAAACGTCTATTCTAGTACTCCGGACGGTCCTCCCATTCAGAGCCCATTCCTGGGGACTTTTGACTACAATCAATTCAGACCCATGGGCTCTCTTCCGAGTCACATGTCGCCTCATCAAGGCTCCCAGTTCGGAAAGCGTCCTAGCATCCAGGCGACAAACCGAAAGTCGTCCGATCAGAGAACCCCCTTGACGCCACGTACAGCTGCGATGGCGGGACTTCAGATCGGTACCCCAGAGTCGGCGAATCTTGCTAATGGTCGTCCCATCCGCGCTCCAAACGTCCAGAACCGACACGCTAAGACCTTGTCGGGACAGTACGACAGCACCCCTGGGAGCTTCCATTCATACCTAGATTCGCCGTTGTCTTCTCCCAGCAATGGCATCCATCATGCTGGCATCTCTGAAACTCTTGGATCCGGTCACCATGCCTCTCTGCCGGCCAAGGTTGATACCGGGCTGAGCACTAGCAATGCAGAGACTGCCGAGGCTAAAAAGCGAAGGAGGCGTGCGTCACACAATGCCGTTGAACGGAGACGGCGGGACAATATCAACGAACGCATCCACGACTTGTCCCATCTAGTGCCACAACATCGCCTGGAGGATGACAAGATCAAGAAACAGCTGCAGAGTACCGGACCAATGTCGCCCACTACTGGCGCTACGAGCATGAGCCCGCCAAATGCTAACAATGCTGCTACGTCGTTACTTGCAGGCGGAGCCGGTCGTCGCGCAGCCAGCACTGCGGGAAACATCACCATCGGACTACCGATCGAGGAGAAGGAGAAAGGTCCTAACAAGGGTGATATCCTCAATGGCGCGGTGGCATGGACTCGAGATCTCATGTGGGCATTGCATCAAAAGTACCAACAGGAAGACGAACTGCTCCAGTACATCCAGTCGCTGGGTGGTCAATGGCCATTCCAAGTAACGGACGACGAGAAGCGTATGCGCTCCGAGGTCATGGATGCCATGGAGAAAAATGATTCCAGCACATTTGCCTACTCCAGGACAGATGGTACTGGACTGCGGGTCCCTCGGCACACCAATGTCGCTGGTGATCGGATCCAGAACAACCCCAGCCTCAGTCCTCAAAGCAACTTCGAGCTAAGCCCTGGCTTCCACAGTGGCGGCAGCGGCACCAATAGTGGCAGCAATGGGGCTGGCCAAACACAATACTGGCATAGCGCTGGACATACAGGCATCAGCTTCAAGGAAGAAGACGAGTTCATGGACATGAATTGATGAAAGTGTCACGATCACGCCTCGAGTCGAATGCCATGTGAGCAAGAACGCGCGCAAGAGGCATAGCGTCGACAGTGTTCACTTTCAGCGCAAGATTCCCACAAAGGATGAATATTCCATCCTATATTGACAGTGGAGAAGTACATGAGGGCGAGGAAATACTGCGAGCTGATGGATTCGAGTCTGAGGCCCCTTGATTATCACTTGTTTTTAGGTATTTTGCCCAACGTTTGGGATGCGATCTTCCATGTACTTGCCGGATGGGATTTGTGGTTGTTTTCATTCACGTTGACTTTTGTTTTTGTTTCTGCCTGGATACCCCCTCGTTCTGACATTTCATCTTTTCCTTTGTTAAGCTGGCGCACAGTTGAGGGATTGGTTTTCAGTCAAGGGCAGAGGGCAGAGCCAGGCCTGGGACAGGACATGTATTGTAGGTAGACACAGAACATGCACGCCGTGATCTGATAGCATGGATCATGACTTGGTGGGGCCCCAGAGGGTAGGGAATGCATGATACTAGTAATACTCTGAATGAGCCCTGCCTACCTAGATACCTACCTACCTACCTAGTAGTCGCTTTCATCATCCATGGTTGAGTGCATGAACTGTGCCCTTTGTAAGTCCATCAGTTCCCGATCCGCAGCTTGGCCGGTCGCTTATCCGAGAGGCGGCGAGGCGGATATGCCTACCCACATGTCCGTTGTCGGGGCCTAGTGGCCTATTCGCAAACCGTTTCCCCTGATTTTCCCGCTTCTCCAACCGGAGGCACCAGAGGGAAGCAGACGACCAACCACTTTTTTCTTCGCCAAATTCCCCCAAAGTCGGAGTCGACGTTCCCCTGCGCCAAAAGAGAGAGCTATTATTTACTTTTGTTCGATTCCTCATCTGAAGCAGACATCGACTCTTTGCGGTGCTACTTTCAGCTGAGTCTTTCTGTCCCTCCCTCGGGCGTACTCTCCATTCCTCCCCTTCGAATCGCTGTGTCTCTCCAGTCCGCTCGCTCCTCTTGCGCTTACAGATCCCTTCGTCTCTGATTTGTCTTGAAGACCGGATACCGCACACACAATACCCTAGAAGCAAGATGACGGAAAAACCTCTGGGCTTCGGTTACCAGATTGGTGCCGGGGCTATTGCTGGCGTCTCTGAGGTAGGTTCAGAACCTAGAAGACGAGAAAAAACGAGGCGTTCCTTTTCAGAGCTCTCGCTAATCCAACTGTTTAGATCCTCATAATGTGAGTTGCCGTTGCGCATAGGGTGCACCGAAGACCAGAGCATGGCGACACCAGGAAGTCCCGTCCTTTTTCTAACTTCCTCTAACAGGTATCCTTTGGATGTAGTCAAGACCAGAGTGTAAGTCTAATCACCAGAGCACTCAGTTGGCGCAATGCAACATGCAGCTGACCACTTCCTGCTCCGCCAACAGGCAACTTCAAGGCAGAACGCCCGTCCCCGGTCAAGACTACTACACTGGCATGTTCGACTGTCTGCGCAAGATTGTCAAGAATGAAGGTCCCTCCCGGCTATATCGTGGTATCGGCGCGCCCATAATGATGGAGGCACCCAAGCGAGCGACAAAGTTCGCGGCGAATGACTCCTGGGGTGTATTTTACCGTAACCTCTTCGGCGTGGAAAAGGCCACTCAACCGCTCGCCATCCTCACGGGGGCAACAGCTGGCGCGACAGAGGCGTTCGTCGTCGTCCCCTTCGAACTCGTCAAGATCAGATTACAAGACCGCGCTTCGGCGGGAAGATATAACGGAATCCTGGACTGCGTTGTCAAGACGGTGAAGGCGGAGGGACCCTTGGCCCTCTACAACGGATTGGAATCAACCCTGTGGCGACACATCCTCTGGAACGCAGGCTACTTTGGCTGCATCTTCCAAGTCAAGTCGCTCATGCCCAAAGTCGACAAGGCGGAGCGTGGAAAGGCCATGCTCAACGACTTCATTTCCGGCACGATCGGTGGCACCGTCGGGACGATCCTCAACACCCCGATGGACGTGGTCAAGTCGCGGATCCAGAATTCGCCCAAAATCAGTGGAACGGTGCCCAAGTATAACTGGGCCTGGCCCGGTCTGGGCACGATCATGAAGGAGGAAGGCGGCGCGGCCCTGTATAAAGGATTCCTGCCGAAAGTGCTGAGACTGGGTCCCGGAGGCGGAGTCTTGCTTGTCGTCTATACCGGAGTCATGGACTGGTTCCGGAAGATGGGCGCTCAACCTATTGGCTGAGTGGTGAGCGTGAGTCGTGTGTGTGTGGGGGAAAGAGAGACGGAGATGCTCGCCATCTTTTTTTCTCATTCATCTCGGATTCTGAGGAGGGTTGAGCCTGCAAACAGACTTGAAAGGAACTTCCTGGATAACCCGGACCAAACAAGAAGAAGAAGGAGGAAAGTGGGGGAAAGATCTCGTCGGATAGCAAGCAGATAGAGAGGAGGGCTTTGAGCACTATTTTCCTGGTTTTCAGCGCCAAAATATGGGCAAAAGGGTCTCGGTGCGCATCAAGTTTCCATTCAGTCCTGGTCTACACGGTTTTCTTTTCGTTGTACCTCTTTTTTTCCCCTCGCATGGAAAAGATTCAGCTCGCAAAAGAAGACCAGGTCCTTGCTTGGCTTGTATTGGGGATAAGAGACAACAAGAGGGGCGGAATTTAACAGCGATAACCACTCCTTCAACCTCGTACTACAACATCCATTCTACCTAGTACCTTGTGTCTTTTGCTTCAATTGGGTTGGGGTTTCGTTCTGTTATTCAGTCACCAATTTCTGCTCTCTCATTGTTGAGTTCAAGCAGGCCTATGGAAAATACAGTACGCGGTCACAGAATTCATGTGCGGACGCGCACAACCCTGACGCGGTACACATCCAAACACAGGTCCAAGCGCGCGAGGTGCCAATGTCAACGCCGATGCATGGCCATGTTCATACCCAAGCGAACAATAAATGCCCTAGCCAATAACTCCACTTCGATATTCATGACATGAGCGACGCAACAAGCTCAGAAGGCCGTTCCGGCCAGCCAGAAACCACGATTCGATTTCACTTTGCGCGTCTGATGTACCATCTCGACCTCGTGCCTTCTTCGAGCTCGACAATGACTTTTGACGGTGATTGAGGCTGTGATGCTTTTTGTTCAGCTCGCTTATTGCCATGCTCGTGCCCGGTAGCGGTACCGTTGCTGCATCTCGAGTTGCTTTTGTTCGCGTCGTCCACGTTGGCGTCTCCATTTTCGCTTAACGTTTGTCTTGGGTTCTGTTTAACATCTGTCCCTGCGCATGTGGCGATCTCTTCGTCGTTTACTTTGACGACGAGGTCCCTGAAGGGTGGTGCTTTGGGAATACCTGTTTCATTCGCTTTCGGGCGTATCTGGAGAGATCCTTCGGATTTCGCGGGCGGCGAATTGGCATTGCTCTGCTTATGCTTGGCTTGCTCTTTATTGGTACTCGTCTTTTTTGTAAGCGGATCATTCGCGTTAGGGGACTTTCCAGTGGACCAGAGCCTCTCTTTCAACGCCTCTTCCCAGCCTGCCCGACGCGCGATTTCTTCCAAGACCAGGTCGCACTCGCCCAAAAGCTCAATGTCAACCTTGACCCCTTCGCGCTGGCAACGATCCTTACTGATCCATATCTGTGGCACCGTCACGGGGATATTGAGGAGCATTTCGTTCACAGGCTCGACTTTAAGAGACGTGCCGACAATAACGAGCAGGTCCACCTTGCTTTTATCGATTTTCAGTCGAGGAGCGTAAGAATCTGCTATATCCTCGCCGAAAAAGGTCATGTCTGGTTTGAGTAGGCCCTTGGGGAAATCGGTTTTCGCCGCCGAGTCTTCGGAGTCCGTGTCCTCGAATTCGTCCCGCTTGCGTTTCTTCTTGCCGCTGCGGCCGCGGTGCTTGCTGCCCGTTCTCGGTTTTGGACCTCCGTCAACCAGGGTGCATTTACAATAAGGCACTCCTCCCGCACGCACAACAGGCATGTACTTCCTGGCTGTCGTCCGTTTCCCACAGCTCATGCAGGTGGCAGTTGCCAATGTGCCATGACACTGGATCAATTTCGAGGGAGAGACACCAGCAGCTAGCTCTAGTCCATCGATGTTTTGGGTATAATTGGTCAGAAGCTTTCCTTTCGCTTGCAACAAAGAGATGAAGGCGTGCGTTAAACTGTATTTTGGAACCTGAGAAGCACATATGTCGTTGGCTGACTGGCTTGAATCGACCGCTCTGCCACCAGGCACAAGGCCCTGCATCTTGGGAAACACCTTTGCAGCTTGCTTGAAGAATTCTTCGGGGTCCATTTTGAAGTTGTCGATGTGGAAAAGTTCCTGTGGATCATCATAGACCGAATCAACGAGGAGGTTGTAAACACCGTTAGCAGAACGGAAATCAGGCACCCCTAGCGAAGTCGAGATGCCAGCGCCCGTCAAGATGATGATGTTTTTGGAAGATTTGAAGAGTGAGACGGCATGATCCAGCGTATAATACTGATTCAGGCGGGGCCGGATTTGTGGAACTCTCTTCGCGGGGGATGAAAGTCGTCGTGGTGGGAGGGATGACGCCCTGTCCATGTGTAGTTGATGGATACGGAGCAGCTTAGAAGGCGATGGTCGGTCGGGTGACGTGTCGAAGTAAGAGTTTCCATCTCGATGAGCGGGTGAGTGAGGTGCTGAGGTGGCCATGGTTGCACGATCAAACGGCCCCAGCAAACCGAGTGATTGAGAGGTGTTCAGTGTTGAGTCTGGAAGTTGGGCGTTTCAGGTCTTCGATTGCAACAATAAGAGATTCCGACACGCAACACCCAGACTTCGCATGGCGCTTGGTCATCTGGGTGAGGCTGAAGAGTCTGTTTGCCCGGGTTGGTTGTGGAAGCTGCAGATCTCGAAGGTTCGAAAGGGATACAATCGAGTCATGACTGTCAACCAGTCCACCGGCGTTCGTGGTCGGTAAGAAGCCAGAGCACTTTTCTCCTGGGGCGCATGCAAAATCTTTAAGACAGAGAGATCTTTGAGAGTTGCTGAGTGTGCCTGAGCTGACCAAAAAGGACGGCTCGACGGATACCGAGTAGGGGGCGGAGGCTGTGGTTTGAGCGTCTCCTGAGCCTTGAGGCTGTGCCGTCGTGCCGTTTTTCAAGAGAGCGATATGACATCATAGCGCAGCTGAGCACGTGCTCACGCTTCTTGACGCGCTTCCCGCATGAACGCGACTTGTGGCCGTTGTGCGTGTTTGTGCGTGTTTGTGTGAGTTGCGTCGACCTTTCCTCCGCCCTCCGCAATGCTCCACCACAACATTGAGGAATCTCGCAACCTTCCCACTCTCCCATCGCAGTCCATGACTGACACGAGAATTCCACTTCACCTAGCATTATGCCCTCCGCCCCGTCGGGCGTCTCATCCCAATCGAGAAGAAAGCTCAAAGCGTTTGCATTCGACGAAAGATTGCTGGCCGCAGACGAAGACAAGGAGAATCAATTGGATCAAAATCCTGTCCCAAAGTCCAACTCGATCGACCATGACCTTACCTGCCAGAACGACTTGCCCGAGCCTAGAGTCCCCCATACACCCGCAGTGCGCATTCCCATCGAAGACCTTATTGCAAATACCGAAGACGCATATAATTGCCTTCCACCGGTAGCTACACCGAAAGACCACGTTCTCTGGCAGACATACCCAGACAGCTCAGACGCCTCGGCAGCGGCTGGTGCTACGCAAAGGAGCAGAAAACGCGCTCACAGTTCTTCACCTTCCTCCTCACAACAACTCTCTGCGCACAAGGATGCCTTGAATCTTGATACCTTGAACAAGTCCCTACGCACTCCCAACAATGACCCCACGCAAGATCTATGGAACAGATACACAACCGCCAACGGATTGAAGAAAGATGCAAGAGAACCCACCTTGCCCCAATATGTTCATTTGCTTCCTTCATCCCCTCAGACACCGAGTACCACCAGTAAGGACAGCGCCTTAAGACGAACACACAGCTGCGGGGTCGAATGGCCGACGTCAATAGCGAAGCGCAGAAGGGTAGAGACGACCCAGCACCACAGCCGCACTAAAGAACTATTTGCTGCGTCCCGCAAGGAGATTCTGCGCCGTGAACTTTCCAATAATACTCGAGTTGGCCTTCTGCTTGACAGAATCCAAGAAAGTTTGACCAGGAGGGCTGACGCTACTCAGAGTCCCTCGAGCTCCTCTCCACTTCCAGACAGACGCTCGCAGGCATTTGTATCGCCAACCAAGCCCTCGGGCAGGACCAGACTGGAGTCCAGTGGTCCAGCAGGTTCACCTCACGCCCCTCAAATGGCTCAACCACAAACAGATGTGACCCCGTCCAAGGAATCGTCATCGTTTGAATTCAGCGATGATGGTCTCGATGTTGAAGCTTTCGAAAGTGTCGAACGGGCCCTTGAACAAGCCGAGGCGAAGGTTCAAATAAATCACATTGAGCCAGATCGCAATGGGGACGATTCGAGCACGCGATCTAGTGCTCAATATCACGGTGAAGTCGGATCCCTCCAGTTTAATGGATCCGAAGATCAAAGTGAGAGGCAGCGTAACGAGAACAAAGAGCTCCCGCAATCGGAGACTATTAGTACAGGATTTGATGAATTTATTAACGACGATGACGACGACGAAGAGTTGATGAACGAGATGCTTGATCTTGCTGCAAAGTATGATTCGCAGCCGCAGGCAGTGGCAGCAACGCAAGCCTTTGCGAAGCCAACTTCAGGAACCAATCCACAACCCAAGCATCTTGAAACGCTCGATGAGTTTGAAGACGCATTTGACGATGATGATGAGCTCTGGGAGGACATCGCAAATGCGACCTTTGGAAAAAACGGGACATCAGTCGCATCCAAGGACCATGTACGTTCTTCATAGATTTCAAGCTGATGACGCGCATGCTGATAGAGTAAATAGATATCAAATGACAATCGAGCCATCAAGCGTTATCTCGTGATGGAGGTCCTTGAGGGTGACTATGAGTACAAGCCCGGCCGTAAGAGACCTGAAAAGGTACGGATCCCCTTCCTTCGTTATCTCGCAGCACTGACGGGACCCAGATGCTTTCAGTCAAAGACGAGAGATCAAGCATGTGCTATATTATCCTGTTACGAGAATCATGGTACGATACCAGATGTACCAAAGGATCTTACGTTCACCTCATCGGTAAATTTGATCGCACGGGCCAATGCATCGTCAATGACGCAGACAATATGGTCATTATCCATCCCGATCATCTCATTTCCTCAACTGTTGTCGGAGATTCCTTTACCTGTATGCGGCGTGCCGTGCTCCAAGACAGGGTAAAAGCGACCAGCGCAGCAAGTCAGCCTCAGGTCTACGGCCACATCTTGCACGAAGTATTCGGACATGCTATGCGCATAAATAAATGGGACATACAATCCTTCCGAGAGATCATCGACAAGATTCTTCCGTCTTACATCGAGTCGCTGTACGAGATCGGCGTTCGACTGCAGGACGCAACTGAGTATCTTCTAGGAAAGACGCCGGAACTGATGGCATGGGCTAGTGTCTTTGTTGGCGATACTCTGTGTGCGGATGCTCTCATCCGTGACCGGAACGGCCTTCTTGTTCCCGCCACCATTAATAAGCTGCTCGAAGTCGAAGAACATATCTGGTCGCCTATGTACGGTCTCAAAGGCAACATCGACGCCACAGTCCAAGCACAGATGAAGTTACCGAATGAACGATCAGCCAGGACTCTGCTAGTGCCCTTCGAGCTGAAGACCGGTAAGAAGGACAATGTGGAGCAGCACCGTGTCCAAACAGCGCTCTATACTCTGCTTTTGTCAGACAGATACGATATCAATGTGACTTGCGGCGTGCTCTACTACTTGGAGACTTCCAAAACATACAGGGTTGAAGGCGTTAGGAACGAGATACGCCATATGATCATCCAACGAAACGAGTTGGCGTGCTATGTTCACGACAAGTTAGCTTTGCCACCCATGATCAAGAAGCAACACCTCTGCAAAAGCTGTTATTCAAAGGCCGCCTGTTTCACATACCATAAGCTGTCCGAAAATGGCACCGCAGAGACCAGTGGTCTGGGAGAGAAGTTCAACGAAGTTGTCGACCACCTGTCACCGGCCCATCAATCCTTCTTCAAGAAGTGGGACGATTTGCTCACGAAGGAAGAGCGTGATAGCATGAAATTCCGCCGCGAGCTTTGGACAATGTTGAGCTCGGAGCGAGAGACACTTGGGCGTTGCTTCTCAGAAGTAGTCATTCAGCCTGGATCAGCCCTTGAAAATCGCGAAGGCTCCAAGATCAACCGATTCGAGTACACCTTTATCAAGCACATGCACCGCCCCGGCTTCTCTTTTAGAGACTCACAGATCACCACTGGAGAGCCAATCGTCATATCGGATGAGGAAGGACATTTCAACTTTGCAGCCGGTTTTGTCACCAATGTACAGCCTACTAGGGTCGTGGTAGTGGTGGACCGGAGACTTGAACGCGCACAAAAGAAGTTGACAGGCTTCGACCCCGTTACCAACCAAGTATTCTCTGGTCATATCGATGTGGCTTACGACGGCAACTCCCAGTCTTCGCAACCTGACGAACCCATCCTCTACCGAATCGACAAGGATGAGTTTGCCAACGGCATGGCCACGGCAAGGAACAACATCCTTCGAATGATGGAAAAGGACCTCTGGCGAGCTCGAGAGCTTCGCCAGTTGATCATAGAGAACAAGCGTCCAGAGTTCAAGGTCACTTCAACCGCCTACACGCTATCCGGACCCGCGTCACAACAGAATCTCAACGTCGATCAGCAACGAGCCATTGAGAAAGTGATGAGTGCCACAGATTATGCCCTCGTACTCGGTATGCCAGGCACGGGAAAAACCACAACCATCGCTCACATCATCCGCGCCCTTGTGTCTCAAGGCAAATCAGTCCTTCTTGCATCGTACACACATACTGCCGTGGACAATATTCTGTTAAAAATCAAGGACGAAAACATCCCTGTGCTGCGGATTGGAGCAGTCAACAAGGTGCATCCCGCGGTGCAGTCGTTTGCCGACATCTCAGGGATTCCCAAACGCACAATTGAAGAGCTCCACGTCTCCTGGCACGAAAGTAAAGTCGTGGCGACTACTTGCCTCGGTGTCAACCATGGCATTTTTAATGCCCGGACATTCGACTACTGCATCGTGGACGAAGCCTCTCAAATCACGTTGCCGGTGTGCTTAGGACCAATTCGCATGGCCAGAACTTTTATCCTCGTGGGTGACCACTACCAGCTACCACCCCTGGTCCAAAATAAACAGGCTCTGGAGGGTGGCCTAGACGTAAGTCTCTTCAAACTCTTGTCTGATGCGCAGCCAGATTCCGTGGTCAACCTGGAACACCAGTACCGTATGGCACAGGACATCATGCTCCTGTCTAAGGAACTCGTCTACTCAGGTCGGATCAAATGTGGCAGTGAAGCCGTTGCCAGACGAATGCTTGAAATCTCAGACCTTGACGGTGGGATGGCTAAGCATCATTTCACTGCTTCTTCGCTGGCAGGGGCAAGCAATCACAGTACACAGACTATCTGCCTGGCCAGCTCGAGCTGCTGGCTTCGATGCGCGCTCTCACCATCCTCTCGCTGCCTCTTCCTCAACACTGACGGCATCACACCCAGAGGTACGTCACGAGAAACCGTGGCAGGTGCTCGAATTACCAACACAATCGAATCGATCCTCACCGCGCAGCTGGTCACCGCCTTAATCCACTCTGGCGTCGCACCCAATTCCATCGGCGTGATCACGTTCTACCGTTCCCAACTTGCACTCTTGAGGACGGACGTGAAAGCACTCGCCGGCTCTGTTGCGTCCAGCGAGGTGGAAATGCATACCGCAGATAAATATCAAGGGCGAGACAAGGAGGTCGTGATATTGAGTTGCGTGCGAAGTAATGAGAACAGCCATGTCGGAGACCTTCTCAAAGATTGGCGAAGGGTTAATGTTGCAGTCACGAGGGCAAGGAGCAAGCTATTGCTTATTGGGAGTAGGAGCACTTTGGGTGGGAGTGGTGTGCCTATCTTGGAAGGGTTGACAAGGATTATGGAAGAAAAGGGATGGACACTAGAGTTGCCGGGTGAAGCTTGTGAGATGCATTACTTCGAGAGTGCGATCACTCAGGCCAATAACGGTAATACGCAAAAGCACAGTGCTCCGGAACTCGTTGGCGCGGAGGAAGCGAGGAGTTCAGCTTTAGCACCATCAGCAACGACGCAAAAAAGATCGATTCGGCAGATGAGCGAGAATAACCACAGCAATATGGGTCCCGAGAAGAAGCAGAAGCGAAGCCACTTCAGAAAGCCGGATACGGTTGTGAGAGGAACTGCACTGGTTGGCCGCTCTGAAGGCGGCCTGGGGAAGTTCTTGGATAAACGACCTCTCACGAGGGATGTTTTACATGAGCTCGCTGACGAATACATTGACAACGTGGTTCGCGACGGTTGTCAGAACGACTTGGACAAAGAGAACATCTATTTGGATACAGATATGGATATGGACATGGAAGCAGATTTTGACTCTGCGGATTTTGGAGTATACTGAATGTACCTAGGTAGGCAAGCCAGATGCTTGGAGGTGGTGGAGTCCAGAACTGTTATTCGGACACTGGCTCAACTTGGACTTGGGCTACTGAGGAGAAGGCTTCCCGAAATTTGGAGCGACATAATAAAGGGTTGGATAAGAGCAACATGATGGACATGGCGTCTTTGTCTGGGTATGGACAAGGCTCTGTTTGGACATCGCCGTGAAGAGATGCTACTCAGCCAGGAATATATACAGACAGGGTGGACTGCGCAAAGAGCCTAGGATCAACAACTGTGGGACAGTTCCATGTTGGATACATGCTGTACTGGACGTGGAGAAGAGTGTCTTAGAGATACTTACGAACTTTGTATCCTGTCGAGGCTGAATGTCGCTCCTCAGCCTCGTATGGCTGCAGCCTGGTCCACGCCACGCTAGACTCATTTTGGAAATCGCGTTTCTCTCGCAGCCTCGACCTCCTCAAACCCGAGGCTCCCACCTCCCTTGCAATTGTTCGACTCGGGATTCATTTCTACGGCTAGATTTGAACGTTCAATTTTCTGTACTAGGACTGCTGCATGGGTTGATGTTCCCTAGAGTCTCGATTGCATCATGCTGTCAAAGCGATATACCTCCAGGTAACTTGGGGATAACCGACGTGTGAGAATATGGCCGACAATGAAGCCTATATTGGGCAACGCCGCAGCTACGGGGGTGCACTATGTACTGTACGATATCTTGGGCCTCTCCCCAATACGAAAGGCGAATGGCTGGGGATCGAATGGGATGATCCGAGCCGTGGGAAACACAACGGACAACACGAAGGTCAACAGATTTTCCAATGTCTGTCATCGTCCGCGACAGCTGCCTCTTTTTTGAGGCCTTCCCGCAGTCCAGACCCGGAGCGAACGCTCCTTGAGGCGATCAAATTCAAATATGCGCCTGTCAACAATCTAGGGCCAAATGCCTCCGTCGCCCACCCAGCGGACGAAATGATCGAGATATCCGGAAAGGTCGTGGAAGAAGTCGGATTCGAACGGATTCAGAAGCAATTATCGGTCCTAGCCGACCTCAAGATTGTCCTTGTCGACGAGTTAGTGGTTTCCGGTATCGCTCGGCGTGGCGCTTCCACTCAGCAAGTGCACGATGCACAGCTCGAACTCGAACGCACGTGCCCGAACATTGTTGAACTAGACCTGGGTTGGAATATCATCGAAACCTGGCAAGACGTTGTGAACATGTGTGCTCCATTTCGGAAATTGAAGATCATGAAAGCGGGCGGACTGCGCTTGAGGGTCTTCGAAGCCGACTCTTTGCAGGAGCCTCATCCTTTTCAGAAAGTCGAGGAGTTGTATCTCAACGAGTGTCTTCTCACCCCCAGACAGGTTCTCGACATCCTCTTTCCCAAAGGACAATGTGGCTTTCCTTCGCTCAAGACTCTATCCCTGTCCCTGAACGAGCTGGATTGCTTTGCGATAAACAGCGCAACGGAAGCGGCACAATGTCCTGCTTTGACTACGTTAATTCTCGACAATAACCGATTTGCGGACCTGTCCTCTTTACCCACCCTCTTGGCTTTGTTCCCCAACCTCAAGGCACTGTCGTTCCAGGGAAACATCATATCTAACCTTGGTCTTGACGTTCCTGGCTCCTCCGGTTCATCCAGCTTCTTGGCCCTCGAGACCCTGAATCTGGCCAACAACAAGATCCGCGACTACGCATTCGTCAACCGTCTTCCAGGCCTATTCCCCAACCTCACCTCGCTGCGCATATCGCGGAATCCACTATACGAACCGTCCAACTCTTCAGACGAGTCGCATCAACGACAGGCTCAAAGCACGATTTCGGACTCTACACCATACTACTTGACCCTGGCGCGGATCCCCAACCTAAAATCCCTAAACTATACGACAATCACGCCACGAGACAGGGAAGAAGGCGAGATCTACTACCTTTCGGTCGCGGAAAAGGAACTACGACCCCTCCTGCAAGGTCCAAACGTGGTCAAGCAGCCTCCAGACCGCCAAGTGCCTGAAACGCCATCATCATCATCAAGTCTTTCACCTCAAGAGACGATCGAACTAGCCCGCAGAACCCACCCACTCTACTCCACGCTCTGCGAAAAGTACGACCGCGACGACATCATCGTCCGCTATCTCCAGCAACAACAACAAAAATCGTCGACGGAACCCTCTTCACACCTGTCCCAGCAGCAGCACAAGTCAGAACTTGACGCCTACGCTCCCGGTACTCTGGGCTCCCGCCTCGTAGATGCCTATTTCTACATCCCTCCTCCCAGTACTCACGCATTTACCTCAGCCTCCGCGTCGTGTCCGGAGCCATTCCACCGCTTTCTCCCAACCACAATATCCGTGTACCTCCTGAAATCCCTCTTGGCCCGGCACTTTGGCCTCCCGCCGCTCCGGTTCAGATTGGTCTACGAGTCGCCTGAGTACGACCCCGCCGAGCCCATCACCAGCACGAGAAATCCAGCTGCGGGAACCACCGGCGACGGCGGGCAGAATGCGTGGGAGGCGTGGGGGGATTGGGATGTGGACGAAGACGAGGACGATGATCATGATGATCATGGCAACGAGAGCAGCGCCAGCGCCAAGGCCAACGCCGGCAATGGTGATAGTGGCGGGCAAGAGCTAGATCAAAGGAACTATACAAGCCACAGGCCGTTCGATGGAGAAGCCCAATCTACTACCACCACGACAATGGCGTCTTCCAACATGCCCATGTACATCACGCACCAGGGCAACCGGTTCAAGAAGCGCGAGACCGAGATCCTCGACGGGATGCGGCCCTGGGGGGATTTTCTGGACCTGGATGATAATGGTCGCGATGACCATGGTCACGATCACGGTCACGGTCATGATCTGCTGCGTCTGGGAGGAGCTGTAGCTGCCGCCGCCCACAGCAGGAGGAGAAGGGAGGTCAAGGTCCGTGTTGAACCTCATGGTGCCGTAGGATAGAAAACCAATTGATCCAAAAAAAATATATCTGGGGGCAGAAAGCTCCTGATGCTTTTTTAACAAATTGTTTTTGATTCCGGTTTTGTACAGTGGTAGTAGTAGAGTAGATGGACGGTAGCTTGCTTGGAGACTAGACCAATGCAAAAGCCAATTATTCGCACAATCGATCTTCAACCAAGACCTCCCGCGTGCTGTGCCTCAATCATCGTCCAAGTTGCCGATAATGACTTTCTCGTTCCTCAAATCCACCACCTCCCTCACCCTCGCCTTCTCCTGGCCCCGACCGATCCTCTCCGCTCTCGCCGCCTCCTCCGGATCCAGCTGGAACTTTCTCATCCGCGAACCTATCCTTTCGTCAAGAACCATGTCACGGGTCCAGATGGGCTCGTAGAACTCGTCATCGTTCTCCTTGCGGGGTTTGCGCACGGATTTGTGCCATTTCGGTTCTTCTTGGATCAGGAGTGATTGCTGTTCCCACGCTGTCTGGTTCTGTGGGAAGGAGGAAGAGGCGTCGGATTCAGGTGATCTGGTAGCCACAGGGTCCGCGTCAAGATCTGATTGATCCGCGGAGAATGCTGTGGTCGATGAAGGATTTTGCTCGTACGGTCTGCTTGCGGCAAGGACAATGGCTGCTGTCTCGCGACCAATTTGATCCGCCAGATATCGACGTGTGAGGAAGTTGTATATCCTCTGAGGAGTCTTGAGGAAGCCTAAGAGATGCTGTTGGTGGATTGGTTGGGACGGTTCCAATATGCTTGGAGTATGGGGCGATAAGCTGGCGGATGGGTATTTTTCGACAGAGAGGTATGCCGGTGGCGGGTATGGCTTTTTCTTTTCCTCCTCTTTCTTCTCTTCCTCACTTGCTTTCTTTTCGGAGTCGGGTTTGGACATCTCGGGGCTTTCTGTGGCTTCCGGGGAATTATCTGTTTGAACTGCGATGGGAGGATGTGGAGACAAGGGTTCAAGTTCGGGGGTGGAGAGAGGTTCAGGCGGTGGTGGAGGTTCGTCTACTGGCCCTAGCCAGCCCTCATGAAGTCCTCTTATGTATTCTTTCCAAGTGTGTCTTCCAAGGACTAGATCGCCGCGCACTCCAGGCTCTGGCACAATCTGCATCTTATCCCGAATCATATCTATCGCTGCTTCGGTATCCATCTCTGGCTCCGTTGAGTTAGGCCCCTTTTCGCCTTTTTTCCGCCGTAGCCTGCGTATTTGTTCTGCTGTTCCATATCGGACGTCCCCTTCCTTCCGACCTTCGATCACGTCGTAATCGATTGCCGCAGCGACTAATACGGGTTTGACGTAGTCTTTGAAATACTGTCGTGAAGGTCTAATGCCGTCACCTGGAGGAGCAGACAGAAAGACAGTCAACTTGCGGGGCATCTGGTTGGCTGGAAGAGGCTCTTGGGCGATATGGGCGACCAAGTCGCACCATTTCTTTTGAGCTTTCTTCTTTTCCCTTCTGTCGTAGACAACAGCTGCAGTCCAGGAGCCGACGATGGTCAGGAAGATCATCCAATTCCGCGAAGGCAATCTCAGTCGGAGGTTGGGCATCCCTGTTGCATGTCAGGCGAAATTGTTAGATAGTGGCAGCTGAGAGGACTGACCCATCATCCGAAGAGCGGGATTTTGTTTTGGGGGCTTGGGAGCCTCATATTTCGCACCCTGAGGCAAGCCATCTGTCTTGGGAGGGTCTGAGCTGTCGGCCATGGTATTGATGGCGCTCCGGCCTCAGGCTTGTTGAAAGGAAGGTAGTGCAATTGCTCAGAGAGATCATGCGCGTGCATGCGTTCGCCCAGAAAAAAAAGTGACCGTCGGATATGCTGCTCCGACAATGAGGTCTGATTGGACTCGGGATACCTGCCTCTGGAACTTGGTCGTGCCATATCTTTCTCCTTTACTAGTAGAGGAGCCGGAGTGAAATGGTGAATCGTGGAACCCTTTACCGCTCATCCCAAACACCGGGAGTAACAGCGTCCACACTTCTTAGCCATTGTGGAAAAAGGAACATCTCTGCTCCTTGACTTCATACAGTCCCATAAATAGGCCCACTGTCGGACGAAGGAGTTGGGCAAAGCATACCAGGAGACTTCCACCCGAGACACTGGTTACCTTGGATGTCTTCCGCTTGTCCGTCTGCTCCGAATTGATTGTGTGCCTGAACTCTGTGCGCATATGATGGCAGATTCCCATTTCATCCGACAAGCTGTGCAAGATAGGAACCGAATGACAAGCGAGGGGTGTGACCACGCGAGCAGCCATCTGGCATTCTTGCAAAGGGATGTCAGCCCAGGGTAGGAGGCTGAGAACCAATCGCATGTTTGTGCCTGGCGATGTAGTCGTATCTGCTGTGCAATTGGGACGCAGGCGTGAAGCATAACCCCAGTCGATGCTTAAGACTCTCAGGAGTCTCTTTAAGCTTGCCTCTAGTGCAGCGGCAGCCTCCAGTGCCTCCAGTACCTCCAGTGGGCACTCGCCCCTAATTGTTAGGCGTAGTACCGCGTAGCCTGTTTCCCACCCTTGCCATTAACCGATCTCCATGCATGCACACTGCACCCTATTTTTGCGCACCCATTTCCCATGCACCTCCTTCCCTTCTATGCCCTCTTCAACCTTGCTCTTGTCCTTTCCTCTGGAAAAGTCAAGGTAGTCCCCTCTCCTTGTCTAGTCGTTCCTTAGCTTGTCGCCTGAGCAGTGATCTGGGACTCTTTTCAATCGCCGCGGCAACGGAGTTCAAAGACGGACAGGACTACACCGACTGCTGTCGCTCTAGGGGTTTGTCTGCGCCTTCTTTGGTGTAAGGAGATTCCAGTCTTCTGACTCGCGACCTTCAAAGGCATCTGCGACTAAAGAGAATACCTCCAACAAGATTGGCCAGAGTCGCAGTCCAGCAAACCCCCCTTGTCCCCCCTTGCTCTCGCTTCTTGATCAGCAGCAACAATGGACCACGACAACAACCGTCTTCGACTGAACTTTCAGTTCGACAACCAGCATAACTTTGATGCAGCCAATGCTCGAATGTATCCCACCACTCCGTCCACCTTTCCTCAGCCGATCTATGGCACTCAACAGCAGGATTATGCCACTGGTCTCGTGTCCCCAAATCCCAACACGAACACCGGCTATTTCTTGAATCAACAATACCCTCCTCAGTCGCACCAGGCTCAGTATCAGCAGCAATATCAGTACCAACCACAGGGTGGTCTCCAATCCCCTCAACCTGCCTACCAAGCGAACTCGCGACCCTACATGGCGAACAACAATGATGCAACAAGCGGTCTCATTCAACAGTTTTCGAACCAAGATTTAGGGGCTACACCACGTGTCAACACCAACCGCACTCCGTCACCTGCCATGTCACGTCCTCGGACAGCCGGTGAAGCCAGACAAGTCCAGAATCCCTACCAAAGTCATCTGGCGCCTCCTATGCCAAGGCCATCGCCAAAGCCTGAAGAGGAGGAACAGCCGAACCCGCGCAGATACTCAGACAATGTCATTAAGCGGGGGACAGCTGCTAAGCAATTGGTCAACAGTTTCTTTCAAGAGAACATTGAGCGAGCCAGGGATAGGAATAGTCGTGCGAAGGAGCTGGAGGCGCTGCTCAAGAACCCGACCGTTGGCGATCTTGAGAAGCAAAAGGAAATGAACACGCTCGCGCAGAAAGAGGCACGCTTCCTGCGTTTCATCCGAACGCGAGAAGTGCCTTCGAATTTCACGACCATCAAGGTCATTGGCAAAGGAGCATTTGGAGAGGTCAAACTCGTGCAACGCAAGACCGACGGGAAGATCTACGCTTTGAAGTCTCTGATAAAGTCGGAAATGTTCAAAAAGGATCAACTGGCCCACGTCCGCGCAGAGCGGGATATCCTGGCAGATTCCAAAGACAACCCGTGGCTAGTTAAGCTGCATGCTTCGTTCCAGGACAACACGTACTTGTACATGCTGATGGAATTCTTGCCCGGTGGTGATCTGATGACTATGCTGATCAAGTACGAAATCTTCTCGGAAGATATCACGCGGTTCTACATGGCCGAGATTGTCATGGCTATTGAAGCTGTGCACAAGCTTGGTTTTCTTCATCGGTAAGAGCGCCCACATCAAACTCGAGAGGATCAAGCTCACGGCGGTTCCAGTGACATCAAGCCAGACAACATCCTCCTGGATAGAGGCGGTCATATCAAGTTGACTGATTTTGGTCTCTCTACTGGTGGTCGTAAACAGCACGAGAACTCGTACTACCAAGCACTGCTCAAGGCTGGAGCCAACGACAAGTCAGGAAACCGAAACTCGATGGCCTTGAACGAGCAGATCAATCTGACGGTCAGCAACCGGGGCCTGGTGAATACTTGGAGGAAATCGCGTCGTCACATGGCGTACTCGACGGTGGGAACTCCGGATTACATTGCCCCTGAGATTTTCCTCGGTCAAGGTTACACGTATTTGTGCGACTGGTGGTCTGTGGGTGCCATCATGTTTGAGTGCTTGGTCGGTTGGCCACCCTTCTGCGCCGAAGACACACACGACACCTATCGCAAGATTGTCAACTGGCGGGAATCCTTGTATTTCCCAGATGAACTGGTTTTGGGTCGAGATGCCGAAGACATGATTCGAAGGTATGTGAGATGACTGGGATTACGTTTTCTGGTACTGATTCACACGGATAGTTTCCTCTGTGACGCCAATGATCGATTGGGCAAAGAAGGAGGAGCACATGACGGCGCATCATCCATCAAGAAACATCCTTTCTTCCGAGGAGTGGTGTGGGATCAATTGCGAAAGATCCGAGCACCGTTCGAACCAAAGCTGTCATCCAACATCGACGTAAGCTACTTCCCCATTGACGAGATTCCTCAGGAGGACAACAGCGCAATGCATCGGGCACATGCCAAGCAGATCTCGCCGGAACAAGACGCTGAAATGAGCTTGCCGTTCATTGGATACACGTACAAAGCATTCACTGCGTTCCAAAACTCATAGAGAAGACGCCGCGGCTTGCCAAGGGAGAACGAGAAGAAAGAGGACGAGGGGTGTATGGGAATACCACATCTCTAGCATGAATGTCGATGATAGAATGCATGTGGCGCCGGCGTGTCGGGGGCTCAAAATCGTTCAAGATACACGTGTCAAAGCGAAGTTGCTGGTCACTCGAGCAGGCGTATCCTGGTTGGGAGATGGGAGAAAGACGAGCATTTCATGGCTATGAACCACATTTACCCAACCCCCGCAGGGTTGTATTGGTCTACAGAGATGGTGCTATCAATGCACTCTCCTTTTCTTTGTTACAGCGGTTAGCATACCTGGTATCTTAGCCACAATCTAATTGATTGAAAGGACTACACGTAGCTTGTCTCTTGTCTTAGTTGCACAGAGCACCAGCTTAGCGATGCAGGCTCGCTACGATACCAGATTAGTACCAGCCATTCTACCTAGGTAGGCTTTGGTGCAAACGAGGTACCGACGTAGCACCAGCTAGACACCCATCAGGATGTATGTAACACATATACCTAGGTAGATACCTGGTACCTACCTAGGTACCTAGGTACCTAGATACCTCTTAGATGTACTAGTATGGAGCTGACGAATGACGTCATACGGTCTCTCTTTGGATTCAGCTCATCCAGCGTTCTGTTGTTGGTGCGAGTTCCTTGTGCTTTTTGCCAGTGAGCCAACACGAAAAAGACTCAATATCAGCCCGTGTCTTGACCTCAACGACATCTATCTCCGGAATGGATGTGAGTGGTAGCCCTGGTTTACCCCACCACCATACTGCCTGCTGACCTGGGCACATTTGACAGGTGTTTTATGCGTACACGTATGGCACAGCACTATGGCTCGGGATGCAAGCTGTACCGCTGGTTGTCATGCCCAAGTTGATAATCATGATGCTGGCAGAAGATGGACATCAGACCTCAGGTAAGATGGTACCGTCCAAGCCCTTGTCATGCACGGCTGCATCTGGGATCCTTGCCGGGTACGAGCCATTCTGACGACCCTCGGACCCCGAACAAAAACAGATGTCGAAATCTATCTGAGTCGATCGCTGGGCTTTGCCCTAATTTTGGTTGCGTTAATCGCCATGTTCTTTACGGGGACAATCCCGCTATCATCGAGCATAAGTGAGCCGGTCAGCTTGGAGGACGACGATCCGAAGGCTCCCTACGCCAGGCCGATAGTACAAATAACCACCTTGTTCCACAGCCTGAGCATGGTGTATTGCTACATGCGATATGTCAACTACGCACAATCGGCGTACATGCTCGGAGCTCTGGGGTACGGAATATTGGCAAGCGTGGGAATATGGAGTGTGATATTTGGGAGTACGGAGGCCCGGCGCTCGAAGAGGACAGGTGCAGATAAGCGAATGTCGGGATTTCCCTTCAAGAACTCACAGGCTTATGACAAGAGAAAGGACAGGAAGATGGGGTGAAGGTTGGATTCCGACGCATGCAGAGCAGAGATACGAGGTAGCGCATGCGGTGTCACGCCCTGATTCCTCGGGAGAGCATTGAGCGAAACACCATTGTTGAAATGAGACCCGGTGAATATCTCAGGCAAGGGTCCGGGCTTTGAATAATACGACTCTGACCGAGTTCGCCGTACCTAGTACCTAGGTAGCTAGGTAATATATTGCCCTGTCAAGTAGTGGGGAGACTGGATATGTGCTCGTCGAGTCGTGTATCCCCGAGGCTGACTAAGTCGTACTTTAAAATGACACGGTGGTGACTGCTAATTATCATTAATGACAGTCCAACTTGAAATGACCAGATTCGGCAGCCGCTGCAAATTTCTTCGCCCTCAGCCCTCGACCCTCTGCCCACCTCCTTCTGACACGCCGCTTTATCATCCCATCTGCGCACCCACGCACCCTCAACTCGTCCATCAATTCCCCCTTCAACAATGGAGGCCGACACCCTCCAAACATTCGCCGCGGCGGTTCAACAACAATTCCCAGCCTTTAGCAACGAGCATGACAGCGCCTCGCAAGATGCCGCTGCCGCCGCTGGATATGCCCCTGCCGATTCCCTCAACGCCAACTCTCACAACCAATCCTATCCCATAATCCTGCCACCACTCCCAGCGCCGAATAGCTCTCCGAACGTCCAGACTCGAAAACAAAGCAACAATCTGAGAAATACAGCCAGTCCGAGTGCGAATGCCGCTATGCGCAGCCCCCAACAGACGCGCTCCGGCGTATCGGTCCAGACACGAGCCGCCCAGAACGCAGCTTCAACCACCCCTTCTCACAACGGCAGCAACGCCTCGAATACGACTGCCCAGATACAAGCGTCACATATGAGCCAGCAGTCGGATGACCTGCAAGGGCAGCAAGACTCGGCGCAAGACCAGAAGCAGAATGGCTTCGTCTTCAGAAACTCTTCATCTGCATATCCGAATGGCACTCCCACGCCCACTCGGTCCTTGTCTAAACAGTCACAAGTCTACACTACACCGCATGGCGTGGTTCAAACTGATCCCTGGGTGTCTCATTACCAATCCCCGCCCTCCACCCATGAAGTCAATGGTGCCTCCAACGCCAACAGTAACAACGACAATGCAGAAGCAGATCCTGCTGTTGCGGCCAACCCTTTCAGCGACACCTTCCCTCTGGTGCCTGAGCCACCAAACCTTGAAGAGTGGCGCAACAAACTCTTCAACATCACGGAAACATTGGTGTTGTCAGAAGAAGAGTTCCTTACTTACTTTCCCCATGTTGACAACGTCTACTCCCACCGCTCCACTCAGAAGTACAAACGCAAGGCTTTCGTCAGTCACTACTGGGACTGTCGACTCAAGGGTCGCCCTAGTGGGACCCCGAAGAGCGATGATCCCAACAAGAAAAAGCGCAAGCGCCAGGCTCGGGAGCGAGATCTTTGCGATGTCAAAATCAAAATCACCGAGTACTTCAGTGCTGAGGAGGCAAGGAAGATGGGCTTGACGGGTGGGAACGACATGAATGGCGTCGATGCCGGTGCTAATGTTCATGGTACGATGGCGGGCGAAATGGGCACTTTTGGAGGCGTGGACAACAGCGAACTGACTATCGTCCTGGAGGACGGCAGTCACGGTCTAAGCGGTGTTGGCCATCTCACCGGCGGCGGCACCAGTGTTTCTCATAACACTACCAACCCTATTGATCCAAATTTTGGATTGCTTGAACTTCCCCGTCCTCTACCCCAGGGCCACCCGGGCGCTGACGGAAAGCGATGGTACACGATTCAACGTGTCCGAGGGAATCCCGGTGGCGGAGCTGTCAAAGACTCCAGCAAGCGTGACAGTAACGTGAACGGCGACGTCGAAGACGAAATCGATCAATCAGTGTTGGATCCCAATTTGAATGCCGACTTGGACCATAAGCATACGCTTGAAGAAAGTGATCGCATTAAGAAAAACAGCGTGCAAAGATGGATTTTGAAGGAGGAAAAGGAGAAGAAGCGGTTGAGTGTAAGTGTTCCTTCCAAAGCTCCTTATCGTTCCAGCATCTCTACTGTGCCGTATCCCCAGCAAGTCTCCCCTCTCTCCCCTTCAATACTATGAAGAGATCCGTTTACATCTCGTCATACTCGTTCAGTCTTCTGGGCCCGAATAATCATGCCTCACTAGAAACTCCCCGTCCCAGGATCCTCCAATCAATCTACATCCAACGAGTCGGTGTCCCCTTCCTTCCGGGCTTCAGGAATGGCTTTCTTTACAGCCCGCTCCCACGCCGCCCCGGTCCCAACAAAGATAACTTTCTTCGCCAATTCGTTCTGCCCATTCGCCCAACGCATCTGGATCGCCCTAGAAATCAAGGGTGTCCCATATCAGATGGTGGAAATAATGCCTGCCACGGTCGACACTTACAGGCCACCAGAGATGCTGGAGGTAAACCCTGAAGGACATATCCCGTGTATCAGGCACGGAAATTGGGGCGTTTGGGAAAGCGGTGTTGTTCTGGAGTACCTCGAAGACCTTGCTATGGGGCATTCCCTACTGCCACTAGGGAACCCGCAACTGCGAGCACACTGTCGCCTGTGGACAGACCATATCAACCGCAAGATCCTTCCAAGCTTTTACAGCTTGCTACTTACGCCGCCTCCCTCGCCAAGTGCCGAACAATCGATGGGTTTGGACGGAATGCAGGTCGACGCACAAGTCACTAACACAGCGTCAGCCGCGCAACATAGCATGCTCGTCGCCACATTACAGAAGAACATCACGGCGTTGGTCAACGCCAGCCATGCCACGGGGCCGTTCTTCCTGGGCAACGAAATTGGATTTGTCGACGTGGTGTTTGCACCCTGGATCATCCGACTGTCCCGCGTCTTGAGCTATTACCGCAACTTTCCCCGACCGGAAGTTGGCACGCGCTGGAGACAGTGGGTCGATGCTATAGAAGCGGACGATCGGGTCAGGCGGACCGTCAGTGATGAAAACTCATACCATGGAGTGTACAGAGGTGTGGGTGAGGATGGATGGTGCGCGAAGGATCAGCATAAGCCCATTGTGGAGATCCAGTATGCGAGGAAAGTCGTTGCGCAGGAGGGCTTTGGCTTAGGCGGTGATGTCTGGGGGCGTTTGCCGGAAGAGGAAGCCGTCCACAACCCCGACGGTGTTGGACAGACTCTATCATGAACATCCATGCGGTACGGAAGACCTGCGACGAGGGATTTGCGATAGCGAGCATCAAATGTCCAACGAGCTGAATATGTCACGTGATATACCATTGGGTGACAGGGGTATCAAGCAATTGAGATCGTGTGCAAAATGCTGGAGGCTGTGGGGTGGTTGATCGTTCCATGAGCTCCAATGCATGGTCAATTGAGCGCTCGTGCAGTCGGACTGGGAACGGGCATTTGAGAATATAGCCTGACACAAAATCGACGACTGCACTTTCTTCTCTCATGAGACTTGGAAGTGCATCTCTCACAATCAATCAATCAACCAAGTATGTCATAGATCCAGTCATATGAAATCTGTCCCTTTTTTTTTTTGAAAAAAAAAAAACCAAAGAATAACCAAGACACTCTACCGGTGTCTACCTAATATCTACATACATATAAGCCCCATTTCGAGGCAATTGACGCCGGGTTGAATAATCCACTCCTCCACGAAGGCATATGTGTACCTAGCCTCGCGAGGTATACTAAGTGGTACGAGGTACATACAGGTCACGAAAATAGGTCCGATCCCCAACCGGGGGGGG